>NW_020665277.1:248009-259631 GCF_002925995.2 Terrapene triunguis
GACAGACTTGAACTAGCAACTCTGAGTTTCCCAGGAGAATAGCCTAACTGCTGTAGCGTAGAAGGCTTCTTGTCTTTGCTTTGGCCCAAACACTATTTAATTTATGTGGAACAACTGCAAGAGGAAAGCCCTAAGAAGCTTGTAGTTCAATCCCCATCTCCTCATCAGGGAGACAGTGGTATTGAACCAACCACACCAAGTTTCCCAGGGAAGTAGCCTAACCACTGTAGGGTAGATGGCTTCTCACTTTTGCTTTGGCCCAAATACTATTTAATTTACCGGGAACTGCTTCAAAAGGCAAGACTGAAAGAGTTCCCCATTCAAACCCCTTCTCCTTACTCAGCAGTGAAAGGCGCTGAACCCATGATGCTAAGGATCCATGGGGAGTAACCTAACCACTGTAGCGTAGAGGGCTTCTTGACTTTGTTTTGGCCCGATTAATATTTAATTAAAGTGGAACAGCTTCCCAGAAGCAAGACCTCAGGAGCTCCCAGTTCAAACCACATCTCATCATCATCTAGTACAGGGAGAAATTAAACTAGGAACGCCAAGTTTCCCCACTGGGGTAGCTTAACAAGTGTAACATAAATGGCTGCTTGTTTTTGTTTTGGCCCAATTACTATTTAATTAAAGTGGAATAGCTTTAAGAGGAAAGATTCAGGGAGTTTTTGAGTCAAATCTTGTCACCTCAAGGGGAGATTTGAACCTGTATTACTAAGGCTCTCAGGGCATCATCTCAGCCACTGTGCTATAGAGGGTTCTTGGTTTTTTGGCTCAATTAAACTGGCATAGGTTCAAGAGGCAAGACTGAAGGCGCTCCTATTCAAACATCTCATTTCATAGAGGGAGGAATTGAATCAGCAAATCCACATCTCACAAGTGAGGCACTGAACCCTTCTATTACAGAGGACTCTTAGTTCTTCGCTTGACCCAATTAATATTGAGTTAAAGTGGAACAGCTTCCCAAGGCAAGAGCCTGCATCTCATCAGATAGAGGGAAGAATTGAATCCACAGCTCCAGCAGTCCAGGGGAGTAGCCTACCTACTCTATTGTAGAGGACTTGTCTGTTTTGCTTTGGCCCAGTTATTATTTAATTAAAGTTGAATAGCTTCAAGAGAGAAGGAGTTGCTAGTTTATCTGCTACATGGGGAAATGGAACCAGCATTAGCTAAGAGACTTCAGGGGGAGAAGCCTAACCACTGTACTATAGAGGCTCCTTGGGAAGTTATCAGTCTAATTTATAGTTAATTAAAGTAGAACAGCTTCAAAAGTAAAAACTGAGGGAGCGCCCACTTCAAATCCCTTCTCCTCATCAAGTAAAGGGAAGAATTGAAGCAGGGTCTTTAATGCACCACGTGTTTAGCCTCACCACTGTGCCATAGAGCGCTTCTCACTTGGACTTTGGCCCCCTTAATATTTAATTCACGTGGAACAGCTTCAAGAGGAAAGACTGAGGAAGCCACATCTTCAACATTCCACATGAATAGTGTAACTACTATATTACAGGGGGCTTCTCGCGTACTTTGGCCCAATTAATATTTTCTTCAAGTGGAACCGCTTGAAAAGGCAAGCTAACAGGAGCTCCCAGTTCAAATTCCTTCTCAGCCGGTAGAGGGAGAAGCCTCTCCAAGAGCCTACGAGAGTCTCGTAACCACTCTACTATTGAGTGCTTCTTGGGCTTATTTTGGCCCAATTAATATTGAATTAAAGTGGAACAGCTTCAAGGGGAAAGCCTGAGGGAGCTTCCAGTTCATGTCCTGGCAGCTAGAGGGAGAAATTGAAGCTGGGGGTCTCCAACACACCAAGTGAGTCCCCTAACTCCCTCACTGTAGAGAGCTTAATTAACGTAGCCCAGCTTCAACTAGAAAAGAACACCCCCCAGTGGAATAGCCCTTAATTCAGTTATTAGGCCATATGCATTAAGTGCTGACAGATCCATATTCATCTCCTTTCTTTTAAGATAGGCAGGGAATTAAACCATCTGTCATGGTACAGGCCACGACCCTAACCACTAAGCTAACAGCAAAATGGAAGATTGCTGTCATCTCCCCTCGGCTGTTTTGTGTGGTGCTGGGCAGGTACCTAGCAATTTCACAAGACATGGTTTAGGCACCTAAGTTAGCTGCCTTCAGGCAAGGATTTCGTGGCTGTGGCTTTCAAGCAGAGAGAGACGCACCTCACTCCATGAAAGGCAGCACTTAACATTGCCCTGATCATTCCCCTCATGTCATCATTTCCCATTGGCTAGCTTAGGCGGCTCCTAGCCTAGTGTGCTGGCTTTTGTGCATTCCCTGCTTAGGTGCCTATCCCGCCCCATTCATTGAAGGGGGAGCCTAAGTGCCTAAGTTAAGCTTCAGGGCGCCCATTGTCATTCCAGTGATTTTTTTTTCTAGGCATCTAAAAATTAAGGATGGCAACATTGATTATTGCCATAGCTAAGGCCCTTTGTAGATCTGGCAGAGGGAGATATGCCTACTCAGAGGCCACCACACATGGCAGTTATGGAGGACACAGCCTCCCTTTCCTCTTGCTGCCTGATGAGGACCCTGATACAGTCTATAGTCTTTTGTTTTGGGTGCTCACACGGGATTTGGAGAATTGTGGGTCAGTCCCTCTTCTTCTTGATTAGAAAGAATTTGAACACCACTCTCCTGCTACTAAAGTAAATGTCCTAAGTGGTGGACTATGCGGTATGCTGGTGTGGGGTACTCTTCATTGTTTGGTGAAGCTGGTTTCTTTTAATTAACTATTCATTGGGCCAATACCACTACGAGAAGTCCTCTGTAGTATGATGGGTAGGCCACTCGCCAATGCTGTTAGAGACCCTCTTCAATTCCTTCCTCTACCTAGTAAGGTGAAGGGGTTTGACCAATGAGATTTCTCAGTCTTCCTGCTTTGAAGTTGTTGCACTTGAGTTTTAAATGTTAATTGGGCCAAAACAAGAAGTAGGGGGCCCCTTATAGTTTGTAGTTAAGCTCCACACTAGGGATATTGGAGATTTTCCTGTGTGAGTCCATTCAAAAATGATAAAAGAAAAAATAAAACCCTTCTACGTGAACGCTTTTCACAAAGTGATCATTGTATGTCTGACCTATCAGTCCTCATCCTCAAAGGTAACCTGCACAACACATTGAACAGATGTGCCTCGGAGCTTAGTTCATAGCTCTGCTAGATAGTAAAAAATCATAGCCTGAACAGAGACACTGGATTTATGGCTTATTACAGGGGTTCTCAAACGGGGGGGTCAGGGCCCCTGAGGGGGTCACGAGGTTATTACCTGAGGGGGTCACGAGCTGCCAGCTTCCACCCTAAACCCTGCTTTGCCTCCAGCATTTATAATTGTGTTAAATATATAAAAAAGTGTTTTTAATTTATCAGGGGGGTCGCACGCAGAGGCTTTCTATGTGAAAGGGGTCACCAGTACAAAAGTTTGAGAACCGTTGGCTTATTACAACAAACTGTAACCCACTGACTCCCTCTTTTTGTCCCGTGTTGAAGGGCCACTCTATATTCTGTGGCCCCTTAGAGTAGGCACTAACTCCTTATGCGAAACAGTCTGTTTCATCTTGGATTTAGCTGTGATGCTTGGCCTACCTTTCCCAGAGCTGAAGAAGAGCTCTACGTGGCTGGGAAGCTTGTCTCTGCCCTGGTCTACAGTACAAACTGACGTCATTGTAACTACATCACTGGGGGCATAGGAAACACACACCCTGAGTGACCCAATTATACCAACAGAACTCCCAATGTAGACAGCGCTGTGTCAATGGGAGGACTTCTCCTGTCGACATAGCTAGCTACGAGAGCAGCTCTCCCATCAGCATAGGTAGCGTCCTCACTTAAGACTTGTCTCCACTTACAGTGCTACAGTGGCAGAGCTGCAGCGCTGTAGTGCTATCTCACCAACAGAAGTCGGTCCACTACAAGATATTACCTCACCCACCTTGTCTCTAACTGCCTGCTGTCATTGGTATGCCTGCTTCCATTACCTTCAGCATGAGCACTCTTGAGGGCAAAGAGCAGAAACATTCAGGCATGGTCTCACATCAAAGATAATCCAACCATCTAGTAGGCAACTACATCTCTGCTGGTTGAGGGCTTTATAAATTACAGGCATTACTTTGAATCGATGGCCTGACCTAAGTAGTGTCTGCTCAATAACACTAGCAAGAGTTAAATGTAGGTAATGTGGCATCTTTATTGTACAGTGGTAAGAACCAAGTATCTCTGGATAATGTGCACTGCAAATTGTTTGCTAAAAACAAAACAAATGAGGAAATGCCACCTTCAATGGCCTCCTTCAGGCAGCACCTAAAAAGTGTATTTTATCAGTCACATATATGGAATCATACAACAGTTCAGTATCTTCCAGTGGCCCCTGTCAGCAATGGGCGTGTAGTAGATGGCACAGGACACCTTGTTGCTAAAGCGAGGGTGCTGTCAACTGCTCCAAAAGCCACCCTCACCCTTGTCTTGTGAGAGTATGTGTGCAGGAAGGAGCTGTGAATGCCACAGGTGTGCTCTGATGCATGCCACTGTGATAGTGACAAGTGTAGCAATGGAGTAGTGAACACATTGGACACAGATTCTGAGGCAGAGTAAAAATGTTTCAACTATCTGCAACTTATTGTGAGCATTTTTCTGAGTAAATATAGCTCAAAGTAGTTATATGTTAGCCATTCAGTAGCTCAGAGTTACAGGTAGGGGTTAATTAAGAATACAGGGCTATACTTAGTTATTCACACAATATATTCATACAAGACATTGTACAGCCGTGCTACTTAGAGTCATCACTTTTACATTAGTAATGTACATGTATTGCCCTGTGAAGTTACAGGGGTACCATGTGTGCTTTAGACTTATGGCTCCATCTGAGCAGATAACATATATTTCTGAGGTTGTATAATTAAGGGGTAGGGATCTTATCTGCATAACTTCATAAAATAGACAAAACTTTTCTGAAATGAGTCCATTCTGCAAATGATAAATATTTTGATGTATTGTATGGTACAAAGAAGCTCATACTGTCATGTGAATGTAGACTTTGGCTTTAAGAAAAGGCAAAGTGGTACAGGAAAATGCATAAAATATACCATGTGGGGCTAAATAAAACTCAAACATTCCAAAACAATGCACGATGTAGTCAAAATAGTACTATCTGCCCATTTTGGTCAAAATTAAACTATGTTTCTATAAGTTACAGCCTTTCTGGGATTTTATGACTTTTGCTGATTGGATGCCCGATAACATTTAAACATTACATGGTATAGAAAAACTGCACCACTTCCAGTCTCTGCAGCCACGGCGGTGGTGATCACCCGATACAGGTAGACGTGATAGCACTTTTTTTTTTTTTTTAAGCTAATGGGTCATTTGTCCTTACATCTAAGGCATTAGAAAGCTGCAGGAACAGTCTGGGAAGTTCTGTTTTTGACATGTTAATTGAATGCATCTGATTAGTTTTAAGTGTTTTTTGTAAAACATCACATGCTTAATGTAATTTTCAGATTCATTTCTTCTCTCCTTTTAAAAAGTGCGTCACATCTGTTGGTGATTAGTGGCTTCTCTGTAAAAGAATCAGATGTTTTTTCCACTGTAGTCTGTTTTTTTCTATCTGCGTATCCGTGTTGTCCTTCAGTCAGGCCCAGGGTCGAGCATTCTGGACAACTGTTGCTAGGTTCCACTGTGTGGGAAAGGAAAACAAAAGTACCTTTTCAATCAGTGAGAAAACACCTTTAAGATTTCAAAAGACTTCTATGGTTTATTTTTAAATGGAATCTAGATATTTAAACTGACAAAAAGTGAAACAGCCCTTCAGCTGACATTAGTCGTATACAAAAGTAGACAGACTATACTTAACTAGTGACATCACACTGATAAATGAAGGGCAACTATTATTTTTTTTTTTTTTGGAGGTTGATTTTATAGAATAATTTGTTTTAAAATGTGTAATGTAAAATTACCTTCTTATGTGGTGAAGACTCTTCAATACGTAAATCAACTCAAAGGAAACGGTCTCTAATTAAACAATTATAGCAGCAGGATATGAACTCATATCTCCTCCACCCTATTCACTTCACAAACTTTCTAAGACTATTCCAATTTTAGCATTGGGTGGAGATTGCAAAGTCCTGCACCCATGTAATCACTGAAGATCCTACATCATTCTTAAAGCATTAATCCTGGCTTTCTGCTCAAATTTAAGTAGATGAGTGCCAAATTGACTTCAGTGGGGCCACTCCCATGGTTAAAGTTAAGCACATGCTTAAGTGCTTTGCTGAACTGGGGTGAAATAGCTGCATTTCTCTGGCAGATGAAATATTCCTAACAGGTTGAAAAGTATAATAGAAATGCAGGATTACTACCATGATTAACAGGCAGGCCAAACGCTACCGGCATAGAGGCCCTTCACAAACATTCTTTTTGGTCTCTTCCTTACAGGTCTTCCATCTTAAAAAGAGAGGGCACATAAGGGGATTGAATCTATTGTTAGCTTCACAGAAAAAACACAGTTGGTGAACGCTACTGCATGAGCTTACTTATGGTTTTTCATAAGACTTTGGTACATTCCAGATCCCACTATGGAGAATAACTAGGTTATTCTTCCAGCAGGGTGTCAGCAGCTCTTCGGCAAAAAATAGGAGAAAAGGAACTGGAGAAGGTTGAGGTCTGCAGTGGGCAGGCTGAGTTTCCTTTGATGAGATCTGCAGGGAGAATGGATGTATGAGTGACCATGACAGATCTCCTTTTGTACGCAGGAGTCTGTAAAACACAGAAAACAAGATTAATAGGCAGCAGATTTAGTAATAGGCAGCAGCGTTAGAACAAAGAAAAACCAAGTACTTCACACAAGGCACAGTCCACCTGCGGAACTTGTTGCCATGGGATATGGTGAAGGCCCAAAGCATAACTGGGTTAAAAAACGAATTAGATAAGTTCATGGAGGATAGGTCTATCAATGGCTATTAGCCAAGATGGTCAGTGATACAACTCCATACACTGTATTCCCCCTAAACCCCCAACTGCCAGAAGCTGGGACTGGATGACAGGATGGATTATTTGGTAATTGCCCTGTTCTGTTCATTTCCTCTGAAGCATCTGTCACTGACCACTGTCAGACACAGGATACTGGGCTAGGTAGAAATTTGATCTGACCTAGTATGGCTTGTTACTATAACTAGATTGCTTCCTGACCCCAGACTCCATCCTTTTTCAAAATGTAAGTGTGGGGTAGCAGTATTATCCTTCCGTCCAATGAAAGCAGCACCCCACACTTCTATTAGCCAGCTCCAATTTCACACACAAACTTTTCCATGAGATGGTAATGTTGTAGTGCCTAGGAGCTCTGGTGGTACTCTATGGCCCCCATTGTGCTAGGTGCCGTGCAAACACACAACAAAAATATGGTCCCTGCCCCAAGGATATTACAGTCTTAAGACAAGAGTTAACAGATGGACAAAGACAGACCAGTGGAGGAGTACAGGAGAATAGATGATATTGGTCAACATGGTGGGCTGTGGTCTCAGCACACCAGCAGCCTAATTATTACCAAATTTTTTGGTAGGCAGCATGGCACAGGAGAGGTTTGAAGGGAGATATGTGCACATGTTACCTGGGAGCTCCTCCCAACTATGAAGAGCAGCATGGCAATAGGCATGAAGAACGGGCTTATTTGAAAATTTAACAAGTGGGCTTAGAGGCTGGCATCATAGTTTAATTGGAGGTGGGAGTTGACTTTTGAGACTGAATGAGAGATGATAGGGTTGGGATAGGTCATGAAGGGCCCTTGAAAGTGAAGACAAGTAGCTTATGTTCATGACAACAGAGAAGACTGAGCCAGTGAAAGAATGTAATGATCAAATCATGAGCTAAAGAAATGATCTTTGCAATAGCCTTCTGAATGGTTATGAGTGGGGCAAGATAGCATTTGTCAAGGCCGGAAAAGGATGTTACAGTAATCATGATATGAGGTGATGAGAGCTTAGACAAGAGTTTTAGCTGTGTGTGTGGATGGATGGATGGATGGATGGAAAGTCTATCTTAAAGATGTTGTGCAGAAAGAATCTGCAAGACTAAGGCTTTGTCTACACTACCACTTTTATCGGTGAAACTTTTTGTCCATCAGGGGTGTGTGTGTGTGTGTGGGGGGAAAACAACCCTCCCCCGACCGATATAAGTTTCACCGGCAAAAGTGCTGGTGTCAGCAGGAGAAGCTCTGCTGCTGACATAGGTAACGCTATTGGGGGTAGTTCAATTAATTTAAAGAGCAGCTACACAGGAGACCTTATAGTTGTACCGCTGTAAGGACCATAGTGTAGACATAGCCTTAGACATATCCTGGATGTGAAGACTTAGACCTCTCTCCAAGTTCTCCTTTGAATGTTTTTAGTTCTTTAAATCTGACTCACTGAAAATCACTTGAATTCATCTCTATGTTAATGCAATATTAGGATAAGCTTTTTTTAAAAAAGTTTTTCTATTATTAAAACTGAAAAAAGTATTACACTACATCATTAATGGTTTACCCTTTACTGTTTACGCTGGTAGCGGATGTTTATTTGGAATCTGGACTTTCAGCATAATAATGGTGAAACCTAATGACAAATGTAACCCACTAGATACTAGTAACCAAGAAATGACTTTTTCCAGTTGGAGTTCATATAATTAGGAACATAAGAGCATTAATCTTGAATCATTAGGCAGTTGTGATACCAGTACCTTGCCATTTTTTACCAATGCCAAACCACCAAATTATAGTCTTCCAGATTTCCTTCCTGTTAATACCATCTTAAAATACAGATGCAATAAAAATTAATGTTAAAATACCTGGAAGTGAAGACACTTATCTTTCTTGAAACTGGGTGGGCAGATATCAGAGTTTTGCAATGGTAAGCTGTTTCGAACTTTTAACAAACAAACAAACACACCATTGTTTTTGGAAGTTCTTCTTCCTAAGACTCTCTTATCTTAAGAAAAATTAAGAGCCAATTTTCTCTTTTTATTCCATATTTCTTTTCCGTTTTAATTGTGATATTTAGTGACAAGTTCATCTGTCTTTTTGGGTAACTTAACTTTCTTACTCCTTACTTAAAAAACGTAAGAGTCTCAGGGTACATCTATACTATAAGCTCTACAGTGACACAGCTGCAGCTACGCTGCTGTATTGTAGACACTTGCTAAAGTGACCGAAGGGGATTTTTCATCGCTGTAGTAAATCCACACCCTCAAGAGGCAGTAGCTAGATCAACGGAAGATGTCTAGTAGTATCTACATCAGGGGTGGGCAAACTTTTTGGCCCAAGGGCCACATCTGAGTATGGAAATTTATGGGAGGCCATGAATGCTCACTAAATTGGGGGTGGGGGTGCGGACTCTGTCTAGGGGTGTGGGCTCTGGGGTGGGGCTGGGTATGAGGGGGTGGGAGTGCAGGAGGGTGCTCCAGGCTGGGACCGAGAGGTTCAGAGGGTGGGAGGGAGATCAGGCTGGGGCAGGAGGTTGGGGCATAGGAGGGGATCAGGGGTGCAGGCTCCGGGCAGCGCTTACCTCAAGCAGCTCCCAGAAGCAGCGGCATGTCCCCCCCTCCGGCTGCTACAGAGGTGTGGCCAGGTGGCTCTGTGTGCTGCCACGTCCGCAGGCACCACCCCTGCAGCTTCCATTGGCTATGGTTCCCTGCCAATGGGAGCTGTGGGGGTGGCGCTGGGGGCAGGGGCAGCGTACAGAGCCTCCTGGCTGCCCCTACGCTTAGGAGCCAGAAGGGGGACATGCCACTGCTTCCGGGAGTCGCGCAGAGCCACAGCACACACTGAGTGGGGCAAGCCCCAGAACCCGCTCCCTGGCAGGATCTTGAGGGCTGGATTAAAACATCTGGAGGGCTGGAGGCAGCCCCTAGGCTGTAGTTTGCCCACCCCTGGTCTACATCATAGGTTAGGTCATCTTAACTGTCTCTCTCAGCAGTAGCTCAATCGATGGGAGAGGTCTCTCCGATTGCCTTAGAGCGGCGACACTAGAAGCACAGCTGCATTGCTGCAGCTGGGCCATTGTAAGCTCTCTAGCGTAGCTATAGCCTACATCTCCCACTATCTATCATACTGTAAGTGCATCACAGTACAGAGACCGTTATGGATGCTGTGATTCCTTGATTTGTCTGTGACTTCTCTGTATTTGACTTCCTGCAGGAAGGCTCTAGGTGGGTGGGTTGCTAACCCTCAGGAGGGGAGGCCCCCTGGGGAGGTGTTGAAAGGAAGCCTGCCTGTTACAGGGTATACCACTCACCTCTGGACTGGTGCCTCCTCCTGATACTCTGGGGATTAGCTCAAGGACAACCTCTCCCCCACAGTTCACACATTGTCACTCCATCTGCCTGTAGCTCCTCCCGCAGCTTCAGGAACCATAGTGTTCTCTTCATGGCTCAACCCTCTGGCCGTGTCACTGACTGTGTGCCCCACTTCCAGGGGTGGTTTAGCCATCAATAATCCTAGGTAGTCCTCTCGCTCACTGCCTCAGTACTGTTCACCCAGTGGCTTGTAGGGGAACCTGGGCTTGCCCTCTATTCTGGGTTCTAGCCCTCAGCTCAGCAGTCTGGGCCTTCTCTCTCTGGTCTCACTGCTCCAATCCCTGGGCTACTTCCTATTTTTAGTTCCCCTTTCCTTCCTAGGCCTATCAGTTCCCAAAAGTCTCTTCCCAGGAAGTGACTGCAATCTCCACCGACTCCTCCCTTTCCGTTGTGGGCTTTATAGGGCCTGCCTATTCCTGCCCAGCTGAGCCTTTTTAATCAGGTGCCAATATTTTTCTTTTGCAAAAACAGATTGTTCTTTGAGTGACTGTTCACACAGATTCCACAATTGGTACACATGCACCCCGTGGGTTGAAAATCCAGTTTTTTGGCTAGAAGTGTCCATTTAGCTGCACCTGTGCCCTTTTCCATTGCTTCCCTCCCCCAGAGGGTACAAAGGGTGGAGTGGGCCCAGCCACCTCTCACTTTCTTCTTACTTCCCATGGCCGCAAGACAACCCCACACACTGGCTTTTCTCTCTGCTACCTCCAAGAAAGTGGACAGAAGATATCAGTGTGATATTCCTGAGGATACAGTCTGGACAGATGGTCAACTGAGTCCCGTCAATTCTCCAGTCTGAGATGCCTTGTACACTGTTTTGCTGTGAGAACCACCACTTGTGGCCAGATCACACACAGCCTCAAGCATGCAAAAATCACACCCAGCTGAATTATATGAATGCTCTGGCCAGCCATTCATGAATTACATACAGGGCACCACCAGCAACTTCCCAGTCCCAGATCCTGCCCCTAAAATGTTTTTCTTGTACTGCCAACCTCTCTACTGAACAATGCAAGCTCACATAAAGTCCATCATTTCATCAGTGGAAAATGATGTGCACAAACCTTGTTCTCTCAAGTGGAGGTTCCCAAATACTTCAATCCAAACACACTGGTTTAGATAAAACAATAAAACAAGTTTATTACCTACAGATCGATTTTAAGTGATTGCAAGTAATGAGGCATAAAAATCAGAATTGGTTACAAAAAAAAAAAGAAATAAAAAGTAAAATGCAAACTAATACCTAATTTCACAAACTAAGCATGCTTAAAAGCAAAAAGGTTTGCCTCCCT
>NW_020665277.1:274631-336780 GCF_002925995.2 Terrapene triunguis
AAGGACAAGTGCAGAGTCCTGCACTTAGGACGGAAGAATCCCATGCAGTGTCACAGACTAGGACCGAGTGGCTAGGCAGCAGTTCTACAGAAAAGGACCTAGGGGTTACAGTGAATGAGAAGCTGGATATGAGTCAACAGTGCGCCCTTGTTGCCAAGCAGGCTGACTGCATTTTGGGCTGTACAAGTAGGAGCACTGCCAGCAGATCAAGGGACGTGATCATGGCTCTATTCGGCATTGGTGAGGCCTCATCTGGAGTACTGTGTCCAGTTTTGGGCCCCACACTACAAGAAGGATGTGGAAAAATTGGAAAGAGTCCAGCAGAGGGCAACAAAAATGATTAGGGGGCTAGAGCACATGTCTTATGAGGAGAGGCTGAGGGAACTGGGATTATTTAGTCTGCGGAAGAGAAGAATGAGGGGGGATTTGATAGCTGCTTTCAACTACCATAAAGGTGGTTCCAAAGAGGATGGATCTAGACTGTTCTCAGTGGTAGCTGATGACAGAACAAGAAGTAATGGTCTCAAGTTGCAGTGGGGGAGGTTTAGGTTGGATATTAGGGAAAAAGTTTTTTCCTAGGAGGGTGGTAAAGCACTGGAATGGGTTGCCTCGGGAAGGGGTGGAATCTCCTTCTTTAGAGGTTCAGGTCAAGCTTGACAAAGTCCTGGCTGGGATGACTTATTTGGGGATTGGTCCTGCTTTGAGCCGGGGGGTTGCACTAGATGACCTCCTGAGTTCCCTTCCAACCCTGATATTCTATGATTCTTGCTGTTGGGTTGTGGAGTGGATAATATGATCTGGTCAGATGAGATGTCTTTCCCAGTTAAGCTTGGCTGATCATATATGTAACCACATCGAGTTCAAGGTTAGCTTTCAAGGCTGTAGAGTTGTCCCTTGTTTATCTGTCCTCCTCTCATTTCCTCACTCCATGCACTTCATCAATGATCAGAGGGGTAGCCGTGTTAGTCTGAATCTGTAAAAAGCAACAGAGGGTCTTGTGGCACCTTTAAGTATCTTTAGAGGTTCTAAAACCATGTGCTTTTGTGTCCTCTTAGATCTGAGGCAAAAGGCTTTTGTTCACAGGAGCACTGCATATAGATAATGTCTGTTCCATCATCTGTGAAGCACCTTGATGTAGACAGGTGTGGAATAAAGGGGGGGGTTACAGATTTTTTTTTTTAAACTGTGTATTTAAAAGATGAAAACTATTTTAAAGGGTGGGGCATAGCACAGGCACAACTAAAGTTTTTTTTTGTTTGGCTTTGTTGGTAACTATTTAGTCATCTTGCATAAAACCACATTCATGTACCAACAATTAATAGATGCCCTCAAAGTAAGTAAAATGGAATATTTAGTATGTGGGGTTTAATTTTCATTTAAGTGGAACTTTCAGAGGAGCTCTGGCTCTCTGCTCCCTTTGATTTTTCAGAAAGCCCTGATGCCAAGAGCACCAAAGAATGCACTCCCCAGAAGGGAGTGCTGCAGTCTTCATATTGGAGGGGAATAAACTTTGTCATGTCACTTAAGGAGCTTTATTAAAACAGCTTTAATGGTTTTTGAGCCTTTTTCTGTCCTAATACTTTCTCTATTGATGGAGATTAGCTCCACACTGTATGAGGGGCTTGCAGACTGTTGGTTGGATGGCTATTTTAACTCTTCCAGTGCTGCTCATTAGCTCATCTGTTAGGATAAGCATTGTATAAATGCCTATAAATAAACAATAGTAAATCACTGGAAATAAACAAGTCATGAGACTGTAAGATTCCTGTCTACATAATGTGGCTGTTTTCCACTCCTTTAGTAAACCGATGCAAAGTGGACAAACATGAACAATGTTGAGTAAGTTATGGAACAGGTACTCTGAAATGTGTTTAGTTCTTACCAAACACGTCTTAAAAGTAGCAGAAAGCTCCAATATGGTGTATGTATTTTAAAATGCATGTGAATGGAAATATTTTTAAAATGGGATGCCTAATCTCATTTGCACTTGGGTTTTGTATTACTTTGTTTTAACAAGTGTTTTTTCACATTTTTATCTTCAGATGTTTGTCCAGACCCGGTCATCCCTCATAGAAAAGTAAAGTCTGGAGCGAAACATCACTATGTTGTTGGCGATAATGTTACAATTGAATGTTCTACATTATACACTGTGCATGGTGAACCGAATATTCGGTGCACTGATGAATTTCAGTGGAAGCCTGCAATTCCAGAATGTAGACTAAGTAAGTATAAATGTGAAATTCTAAAAAACATTGTAAAAAAGAAAAGAAAAATTATATTCCATATTGTGACACCCGAATGCTATCTGGGATTCAGGAAGTTGTCACTTGGGGACACATTTTCCCATTTAAGGGGTGTTGTGAATGCACATTGTTTAAAGAGTTTTGGGGTGAGACATGGCTAATCCCTTTCTATTTGAGAGATTTTATTATATAAATTAGCCTTGTATTAGATTTTATTTTTATCTAGACACAGTACCTGAAGACTATTCAGTATGTCTTATCTTTTTAATTCCTTCTTGTCCTAATTTAACACTCTTGCTGGATTTTCTTGGAGATAATCCAGTAGAGATTAATACATATACACCTGCTTGTAGGCTTGTATAATTACCATCCATGCTGTTAAATTGAATTCACCTTTTTGTTTTTTCTAGGTTTGTACATCAAAATTATTATTGGAGGTAAGTACCTTATTAACACCAACCGAGATGCAGTGACGCTTGTTTTATTTCATGTAACTCCCAAATCAGGCCCTCCCACTACTACAGCTTCTAGCTCAGGGACCCTACAAACAGGAGCCAAGGTCTGCACCATCTCAACTCTTGCTGCCATTTCCATCGGCTGCTTCCTACACTGCCCTCTGCTGGCTTTCTTCTCCCCACCCTTCTGGGTAAATCCCTCCCTCAGGGTCAGGGCCTAGGTCTTGGGCTTCTACTTCCCTGAGTTTCCACCTTCTGTCGTCACTAAACTCAGACAATGACTGCAAACTTCCACATTACAGCCCTTTGCTCACCCTTCCCGGTTTTATACAAGCCCCACCTACTCCTGCCCAGATGGGCACTATCTTCAGTTAGTGCTTGTCAATCAAGTCCCATGCAGCCTATCAGGTTAATTAGTCCCTTCTGAGCTACCTTAACCCCTTCATGGGTGGTTATCTTTGATAAGGTGTTCACAGCACTTCTTAAAAAGAGAGAATGCCAGTGAACTTCCTGTAATGCAATGGGTGCAGCTGCTTTACCAGTTTGGGTCTCTGCTTTTTCTTCTCCTGAGATGATCCATTCAATAGCCTAGTGTGCTTTTGTGCACTAAGTGAGTATTTAATACTTTTGATTAAAGATTCAGAGGTGGGGGAGATTGTATTGTGGTTGAACACCGTACGTTGCTAAAAAAAAAGCATCATGAACTTCATTTCTAAACCTGTGAAACTTGTTAATCGTGGGGGTGTTCTTGGGCTAACAGTGACTTGTCACCCAATTCATTTTTTTTTTTCCTTTCAAGTAATTGTAATCGCTGCGATACTGGTGGTGGCTATTTGCATCTATAAGAGATATTTTTCACAAAAAGGGTAAGTCTACACCTGTTCCTTGTATTTGTTTGTCAGCTTCCTGATACCTTTTGTTTTTTGCATGAGCAAGTACTGTAGCTTCTTGAGCTTTCGTTAGCCTTTGTGTTCACTAACATGAAAGATTCTAGCTTTTCATCTACTGTTCTAAATGGTCAGTGTTTAACCTATTCTCAATTGGCTCTGATCATTAAGGTTAATTCACAGCTTTTTATGTGGGTAAAGACTGCCTTACTATATGGGAAAATATGTGCATTTAAGTTCATAATGCCACTACATAAATGCATGGTGCATCCTTCAAGGTGTGGGTGTATGCAATTCTGGTCACCCATCTCAAAAAAGATATTTAAAATTGTAAAACTATAGAGAAGGGCAACAAAGGATGATGAGGGGCATGGGACAGCTTCTGTATGAGGAGAGATTAAAAAGACTGGGACTGTTCAGCTTGGAAAAGACCCAACTGGGGGTGGGGGAATATGATGTTCAAAATCATGACTACTTATGTGAAGGGGTAAACACTTTCTCCTAACACAAGTACTAGGAGTCACCTGATGAAATTAATAGGCAGCAGGTTGAAAACTAGTAAGGGAATACAGCACACAATCTATGGAACTTGTTGCCAGGGGATGTCATGAAGGCCAAAAGTATAACTGGGTTCAAGAAAGAATTAAATAAGTTCATGGAGATGTCCATCAGTGGCTATTAGCCACAATGGTCAGGGACACAATTCCATGCTCTGGGTGTCCCTAAACTTTCAACTGACAGAGGCTGGGACTGAACAACAGGGGGTGGATCACTCTATTAAATTGCCCTGGTCTGTTCATTCCCCCTGAAGCATTTGGCACTGGCCGCTGTCAGACAGGATACTGTGCTAGATGGACCATTGATCTGACTAAATATGGCCATTCCAAGGTAGGCTTAGTTCTGACACAGGACTTTCTTGTGGAAGGAATATGCCTATGCCCTGCTCAGAAGCACACCTGTTTTTCCTACCATCTAAATCACTGGGGGAACACCCTTGTGCCATCCTCGTTAGTTTTTGTTACTTTGCTGCCTCCAGGGCAGCTGACTTCAGTAGGGAAGAATCTGTAGGACACTGCTTGTCTTTTCAAAATATTTTATTTTTCATGTCTGTCTATTCCTCAAAAGTATCTTTCATCTCATCAAGAAGCCATTTGAATAAATGTTTAACAGGTAAATTAAATCCCCCTACACACCCACAACACAAGGGAAAGAGCATGCACTTGTATGTAATGTTCTATTTTTATTTTATACAATACTTTCATGTAATTCATAATACAAAATAGTAGGTAGTATAGAAAAACAAAATGTGTAGTATTTAAATTTTGAAACTACCCAATACAAGTGTTTGACGTTTCATTTGTATAGATTTCTAGCAAACCTGTATAGTGACAGAAGTAATTTTTTAAATTCAAAAAAGAAAATAGTGAACATTAGAACCTGACCTTGTTCTGAGAACAGTGGACCCTGCATCCATGTAGTTCTCAGGCGAGGACTGGAGCCTAACTTCTTAATTCATAAGTGTTTCCTCTTTGTAATACCTTGCATACATTTTTCATGAGGTCCACTTTCTAGGACAAGTTGTCGTTTTTTTGTTTGTTTACTATGGTAATAAGCATTTGTTAGAATTTTGTGGGGGGGGGGAGGGGACACAGAACATACTTTCAAAAATATTTAGTGTAGAGAAATTCAGAGGTATGTAAAAGAACAAAATATAGGGCTCATTTCACCTGCTTAAAGTTGGGCATGTGTTAAGTGCTTTGCTGAATAGTATGGTTGACTTCAGAATTTACCTTTAAGTGCTTTGCTGGATCCAGGGCATTAGCGCACCATGTGGTTTTTTCATTAAATATACTCCATGAACTTCTGACACTTTTTAAATGCAAGATCCAGGTTAATATTAAACTCATTTTGATTTGTTAATGCCCCCGCTTGTCTTGTGTGTGTGTGTGTGTGTTTTTTTTGGGGGGGGGGGGGGGGGATAATTTTAAAACAGACCATTCAACAGACTGTTTTGGCTCCAATATTTGATATAGACGAGCTTATTTTGGAAATCACTGCAGGCACCAAACTCTGTATTCAGTTTCTAAACTTCTTAAGGCTCCCGTAAAAATAATCTCACCACCTAGTTCCCTCTTTCCTCCACTCCCTTGGGCTTAACTCACCATGCATAGAGAATATTAATCAATTAGACTTTCCCCCCCTCCTCTGCTGTTCAGCTCATACCAAACCGATGAAAACTGCAAAGAAGCATGCATTTTAAATACTAAAGTACCAGATGAAAGTGAAGCATCTGCATTAAAGAATTAATTGAAACATAAAAGGTATATTTTGTTTAAATTTCCTTTCCACTTGAAAATGTCCAAATTAGATGGCTTATTCATATTTCCAAGGGAAATGTGGTATGTAACTGCTATGTATTAGGTGAAGACCACAAGTTATTTTCATAGGTCTTCCTGTATGGTATGTGTTGTGGTGGGGTTGTGTTTTTTTTTTTTTTTTTTTGGTGGACTAATTCATTCTCATGTGTTATCTCCTTTGATAAAGGAGAAATATTGTCACTTAAAACCAAATTGCATCTGATAAGGACCATTGTACATCACCAGGTTTGAAGTGTTTTTTAAAGGCATGCATGAAATATTTCAGACTTTCATTTTAAAGTATTAGTGGCTTAAGTTTTTCAGTAATTTTATTTTCATAAAATACTCTAGTTATTACAAGGAAGTAATCATAGCAATGTAGGGCTGGATGAGACTGCAAGAGGTCATCTAGTCCAGCCCCCTCAACGAGGCAGGACCAAGTACACCTAGACCATCCTTGACAGTTTTTGTCCTATCTGTTCTCAAAAGCCTCTAATGATGGGGGTTCCACAACTTCCCTTGGAAGCCTATTCTAGTGCTTAACTATCCTTTTAGTTGGAAAGTTTTCCTAATAGCCAATCTAAATCTTCCTTGGTACAAATTAAACCCATTACTACTTGTCCACCTTCAGTGGACATGGAGAACAAGTGATTACGTTTAATACTATTTGGGTTTTTTTGTTTCAAAGAGGATGGTAAACTACTAAAAATAGAAAGTTTTAAAAAAAGTTTTGACTTGGTAAGGAAACGGTTTCTATGCTTGTTGCATTTAAATTAAGATGGCTAAGAGCAGCATTTTTCCTTTTGCATAGTAAAGTTTCAAAGCTGTATTAAGCCAATGTTCAGTTTATTTATGAGTCATCTCAATTATCCATTCAAAAACTTTTTTTCTCCTGCTGCTGATAGCTCATCTCAATTGATTGGCCTCTTTCAGTTGGTATGGCTACTTCCACCTTGTCATGTTCTCTGTATGTATAAATACCATCTTTCTGTGTGTTCCATTCTATGCATCCGAAGAAGTGGGCTGTAGCCCACGAAAGCTTATGCTCAAATAAATTTGTTAGTCTCTAAGGTGCCACAAGTACTAATGTTCAGTTGAAAACATTAACTCTGTAAACTTTAGAAAGAACCATAAACATTTCAGTTATGAACAACCTCCATTCCCAAGTTGCTCATAACTGAGGTTCTGCTGTACTTTATACAGAACCAGGAGGTTTTGTATCAATTAATTAGCAACAATTGTGGTGGTGATTACACCTCAGTTGAGTCAAAATGTTTATTTCAAAATCGTCAGTTACATTTCAAACATCGTATCAGAACAAGGGACCAAGCTGCTGCTTTTCATTGTGCTCAGTGATGACGAAGTTCTGGCAGTGTTTTTAACACTCTACATTTTACATGCAGAGATAACAAAACAGTCCTTTGAAACCAGGGTTTCCCTTTATCCCAGTCTCAAATCCTACAGTATGGCTTCCAAGAAGGTGGTAGTAATGGATTGGCGATCTAACATCTCAATCCTGGCTGCTTCCAAAAGGTTTATTGGAAGGACATTAACCTTAAATTTTTTAACTGAAACTCTTTTCTGTATTGTAACTTTGTCCAACTGAAACTAGATACCTAAAATTTATCAGTCTGGGCTACACATTACATCCCTATGTACCATTGTAGGACGTCTTTGACTACTTTAGAATGGTGTTTCTCATTAAGACTGTAGATTAGCTTGTGCCTCTCCTCTTGTGGGAAGGAAGGTGCTCTGATCATCTTTTGTTGTGACAAATCTAGAAATAGGTAGTTGTCATTTCTGTATCTGCTGGGCAGGACACAGTGATCTGAAGTAACAGCAATAAGAGGTGTTTACAGTGGTAACTTCCGAATTCCAGTTTGCAGTTGCCAGGAACTCCCCATTGGAGCAATAACACTTGTTGGCCCTTATTCTAACCTTCTCCCCCCACAAAAAAGTAGATGGAAAGGATCATTAACGTTTGGTCTGAAAGTCTCAGCTTAATTTAATAATCCTTTAATTTTTAGATATATTCTAAATACTGACACAATCCGTTGTAGGTACACACTGGGGTTTAAATCCTCACGTGTTGGGATGCTAACCATAATGTCATTGGACCACAAAAAAGAGAATTTTGCTCAAAACTGTTTTTTTTTTTTTTTTAGGGCAGCTTTTGGTTCTTAATTTTGCCTCACATGCCTCCAACAGTCTTAAATATGCTTAAGGAAGTGACTTCTCAGGAGCATGGGATTCCTAGCTAATTGTCACAATGTTGGTAACTGCAAAAACACTAAGAATTTAACGCTGTTTATTTTACAATCTCTTCAGCAACCAAAATAATCCATATAACAGATGCATTTCAGGAGAGCAGAAATGCAGGATGTTGTCATTAGCAGTTATCAAGCTGCTAAAGTTTAAAAAAATAAAGAAAAAACCCAAAGTCATAAGAGCCTATTTACATTTTAACTTTTTATAAGTGTACCAGCAGCCAGTATGTCTCTGAAGTAATAGAAAAGCTGAGTTGAAAAATATCACCAGTTTTGTCGTTACAAAGGAAGAAATATTCATTTTAATTGGTAATTTAGCATAAGATTTTTCATACAATCTAAATTCTAATTGTTGTTTTTGCAGGAAAGATGTCTCCACTTCACCTACTGCTCAATACACCTCATGTAAAACCTGATTGGTGGGGAAGGGGCAGTGGTGAAAGAATGAAGCGAAAGGACTGCATTTGCACTATATTTCTGTAGTGGAATATTTAGCCCCTACTTTCACCGGAATTGAAGATGCTTTCATCTAGATTTTCTTCTCCTTTTGTGATTGACTGCTATAGGCATCTACTGCATCTTTACCAAGGCAGAAAGCCAGAACATATACCAATGCCATCCCTTTTAGCTCACTTGTCTGTGTGCGAAATTAACTTATAAAAAGCTTCGTGTGTCTCACAGCAGCCTTGCAGCATCCTCCTGCGTCCAGAAGAGACTATGCAATGAGAGAGTGCTTGGTAGGTTCTTCATACGATTTATATCGCATGAGTGGCCATATTGTTTAAATTATCTAAGTACCTCTATTTTAGGAAGGTGACTGTGCCTATTGAGAGAGATGGTGCTTAAGTTATGAAAATTAACTTAAGTTTTGCACATTAGTTTTCATATTTCTTACTTGCAAATAACGGGAATAAACTTCTCTTGCTGTCCACTGCTTTTGGATATACTGTGCATCTAAATCAGGTTTTTGTGTAACCTTCCTGTTAAGGCAATTACTTGGTCTTGGTGTGCAACACGGGGGAGCCTGGGTAGTAATTCTGTCCCAGTTAAGACTGCAAAGGACCTCCTTGAATGGGGAATCAAAAGCATGACCACATCAGAAACATCCTGTTGCCACTCAGATTTGCTAGATAATGAAGGTTTCCCACTGGAAGTGATGGAAGATACTTGATTGGACAAAGTGCTGGCAAATACACTCTTTTTAATTGCAATATAAATACAATCTTGAGGTGGAAGTTGAATGAGGAAACACTTTTTTTCCTTGCTGAAGGACCAGCCAATACTTGTCAGCTGAAACAGCCCCAAAAAAAATTACATTAGGGATCTTGGATGGGAGGTTTCCGACTGGAATTGAGTTCTTGGTGCATCTCTGAAATCATATACTTAAATCTGTTTTTCTTCCCAGAGACTTGGCTGCTGAGTTCAATCCAAGCTTTATGACTTGAAATGTATAATATTATGAAAATTGTCATGATCTATCTCATAGCAACATGTGCCTAAGCTAATAAACCACCTCTTACCACAGACCATGTAGGCAGTTCTGTTATAGGTTCACTTTCCCACAGAAGGAAGTGGGTGCAATTTAATTTTTTTATTTCAGATGTTCATTGCTCTGTGTGATATGGATGTATATATTTGTATTAGTACTTTATTACTGTGTTTGAATAAATAAGATCTCATCGCACTGTCTAACATTTCTGATAAAAAAAATGTTAGCTAGACTGTGGGGCATGCTTAACAAGGAAGGGCTAGATTCACAAACTTTTTGGGGCCAAGAAAATCACTGGAATTCACAAAGTCTAGGCAGGCTGTGCAATGAATGGGAAGAGTCAGAAACCAGCATGTTTAAGATGCTCCTTGTATAAGGTAGCCAGTAGGTGGTACACAGCCAAGAGGTAGGTGCTAAGCTCTACCCCTCTCTGAGATTGGCACCTCTGTGCTGTGAATCCTGTGGGGTGAAGTACCTACACTGTTTTTGCAGGAAGCGGGGGGAGGGGGCAGGGTTGCTCAAGCTTGCAGGCACTCACTCAGCATTTATCCATCATGCAACAGCTTCTACGTTGATCCAGCAAGAAGGAGCAAGCAAGTATGAGTGACTCAGTAACCGAATGATTAGAGCATGCACCTAGGAGCTGGACATGTGCTCCAGTGACTTTTTTTAAAATGATTCGCAGTGGAACAGTTTCAACTGGATATACTGAAAGAATCCTACAGCAGCCTAGGGCACTCACTGAGCAATGGCAGAACCCTGTTCAAATCCCTTCTCTCCCTCAGGTGGAGAGGGGACTTGAACCATGGGTCTCCCAGGTGAGTTTCCTTCTAACTTTTAGCCCAGTGAATAGGGTAATCTGTGCCCTCTGGTCATTTTGTGTAAGCTCATCTCTAGGGGCTTGATCTAGCAGGCAAGGTGTGAGCATGCTTACCAGATAGGACCCCACAGATGAGCGAGAGGACCATCTACCTTTTCCTGGTTTATGCACTCTTCTGGGGCTTCAGCTTTAGTTGCCCTACATCCTTTTGTGAATCTAACCCAAAATGTCAACTACTAGTCTTTTTGCTTATCAAAATAGCTTTAACAGCTAGGACCCTGCTCCTGCAAAGACTTACTGTGAATAGTCCCACTATATATGTACAAGAAAACATTGTTATAGACTAGGGGTCTAGTGGGGTGGAATTGCTTTCTAAGTACAGGGTATATTAGAAATGCCTATATCAATCATTGGACTGTTTTATAGTGCCTTTCACTGTTAAGGGGGCAGGGGAGAGCTATTTAAAATGCTAGTGTGATTTTAACCATCTTCCTTATTTAGTACTATTCAGTTTATGAACACAAGGATTTGTCTTAATGTAAAGTCTAGTATCCACTTGTATTATTACTAATAAAGAAAAGTGATTTTTTTTAAGTGAAGTGTGACTGTCACTCAAATTCTCCTTTGATTTTTAATAAGCAGTCTGCCATGTGACAACTAGTCTGACTTATTTCAGAAAGATGTCAGATTTTGCAGTTTCACTCAATTTTATTTTTTAAAAAATGAAAAAAGGTGTGTGATCTAGTTTTTCATCAATCATTTTGCTGGAGAAAAAATACTGTTTTGGGTTGTCCTGAATCAAAATGAGTTACTTGCACAGCTCTACTCCATACATATTTTATACTATGCTCTTACTGCGTTGCAAAGTATCACCATCCAACAGGTAGATTAGATTGACTATTACTTATTGCAAGTATTAACTTGTGTTTAAAACTGCATGAACAGCTGTAGAACTAATAATTAACAGTTAAATTTATATCTGAATATAAAGATGCTGGAAACTGGACGGGGGGAGTGAAAAGAAACCCTGCTTGCACCTGTCAGTCTTTACCTAAGCCAGAGGCCAATACCATCTTGATTTAAAGAAAAACTAAATCGAAGTAGGTCACCCAGATTTGAAAGACAAATAGCTGTTTTATTGTAAGTCAAGAAGAAGGTAGGTATTTTTTTTATTTTATAATATACACAGCTGCACCGCCTTGTCCACTGAACAGGAAGAATCTGCACTACCGTGTGTGTGAACCAAACACAGGACCCTTCACTGAAACTATTCCTACCAGTTTAACAGAATACAAGCACAACTATTACATTAATACACATACTTACAGAGCAAGATGATACTTTTGCTGACAGCATTTTGGGATCCCCATGATGTGAATATAGGTGCTTGTGGAGAGGGGGAAAACTGAGTTTCCATTAGTGTTGCTTTTCCCCCTACATCATAACCGATTTCAAATGGTGCTAGACAAAAACTGAAACTCTGAACACCAAGAGAGATCGGTCAGCCTGTGTAAGAGACATTTTCCCAGCTCAAAGAAGGGGGGTCGTCTAGGTCACAGCCACAGGTCCGTTTGAGAAAAAACTGCTGTACCAATGGTTTGACTGGATGCTTCTGGACATGCCACAAAAGCCTCTGAAAAATAGTTTGAAGAAACTAGCCTGACTACCTTAGAACTCAGTATCTTCAGTGGTCTGCATTAAATATGGGAGGGTTATGGCTTTACTTGTCACAGGAGCTATTGGAAATAAGTAATCCTTGAATTTTTGTTTTTAAACAGTAACATCTTTTCTCAAGAAAACAGCTTGATATACGGTACATGAGCTTCTACCACCTACTGGTAAGAGAAGGGGTTAGAATTTCAGAGGTGCTGAGTACCTGCAGCTCCTACTGACTTTATCACTATTGAAAAACAGGCCCTAAAATGAATGCCATGATTTATTATGGCACTAATGGATATATGAAGTTACCCATCATAGCAGTCACTTAAACTTCCCATAATCTAGATACAGTACTAATCGCTCTTCAGTATTCACAACCTGCTAAATAAGTGTTTTCACTATGGACACTTTTGAAGGATGAGGATCCACAAAGATAACTTACTGATTTCAATAGGAGTTAAGGATGAGCATAATGGGTGGGCTCCACAAAGGTACTTAATTGGGTAAAAATACATTCTAAAGAAGTTCTTCCTTGCAACAACCCTAAATGTGACTGTTTTACAAATCCAACAGATAACCAAACTGACACACACAAGGGATGCTTCAAAACTTGCCACTCAGGCTATTTACCAGGCTAAAACTAACCTGAACAGTTGACCCATTTGATGAAGTTAGCAAGCTGCTTCTTGGATCTTCTTTTCCCATGCTGCAATTCTTGCTCCTAGAACACTGATTTCAAATGGTGCTAGATACAAAGATGGGAAAATCTAAGCCACCATGTGAAACCAGCTTCCAGAAGAAGACATCTCTGCATGGCCACCATCTAAGACAGAAAAACAGCCTTCTTCAAAGTCTATAAAAAAAAAATTTTTTTTTAAATTACAGCAGTCGATACACCACAGCTGTGGGAGCAAACTATGGCAAGTGCTGACAAACTTTAGATAATATATATAAAGTCTGACATTAGTCTTTCTATATGATAAGTACACCTCTACCCCCGATAGCATTAGTTATATATCTAACACGGTAAAGCGGGGCTGCGCACTCCGGCAGATCAAAGCAAGTTTGATATAACTCAGTTTCACCTATAACGCGGTAAGATTTTTTTGGCTCCTGAGGACAGCGTTATATTGGGGTAGAGGTGTATTATCAAAATGGTAAGATACCCGATTTAAGAAAATCAAAGTGGAATTACTGTGTTTGCTATAACTCCCCACTTAACATCCTCTCGCTTAATGTTGTTTCAATCTTGCGTCCCTGCTCCATTACAGAACATGCTCCATTTAAAGTTGTGCAGTGCTTCTCTATAACATCGTTTAGCTGCCTGCTTTGTCCACAGCTGGCAGCCCCCCTACGCACCTGCCTCCTGCCCAGGGCAAGCAGCTGGTTTGCCGCTAGCAGGAGAGAGGAGCAAGGATGCGGTGTGCAGAGTAAAGGGAGTGGGGGAGAGAAGAGGCGGGTTAAGGTTGACTTGCAAATCCTAAGTGATGACGATCCTGACGGAACGCAGCTCCCAAGTGCTTGGGGGAGTTGGTCATCTAATGTCTTGCTATAAAGAAATTTACCAAGAGAAAAAAAAGGAAAGCAAAACAACAATCCCTAGATGTGGTTTTTCGAGTTCAGAAAGTTCACCAAGAGGAGCAGCCGGACAATCCACTCTCTGACTCCACCACTTCAACCAAGCTTCATACTCGCAATGATGATTGCTTGTTTAAAATTGTTTAAAACAATTCAATACTACAATTTAATACAGGTATAAGTTTTAAATTTATATAATGCCTTTTGTCTGGCAAAACAAAAATTTCCCTGGAAGCTAACCCCCCTATTTGCATTAATTCTTATGGGGAAATTGTATTCACTTAACGTTGTTTCGCTTAAAGTCGCATTTTTCAGAAACATAACTACAACTTTAAGTGAGGAGTTACTATATATGTTAAATGGATAAGTACAGTAAGTAGTTAAAGAAAATGAATAGCATGGCAAGCTAATATCACGGTCATGCAATGTAAATATCCACACTTCTTTTAGTCTAAATGTTGTTACAGGATTCTTGTTCCATATTAAATACCACCAAACTTTGAGCTGAGGCATTCAAACCCCTCCATTGCTTTTGTCCCTTATTTCAGGCTGAGGCTTGGTCTACACCTAACGCTTAGGCCAACCTAGGTACATCACTCAAGGGTGTGAAAAATCCACACCCCTGAGAGAGACCGTTAAGCCAACCAAAGCCTCACTATGGACAACAAAGGGGGTGGATATGCTACAGAGACTGAAGGATTTCATCCTCTAGTAAGTGTTTACCCAGCACGTGGCAGCTAGCCTTCTGAAGTGTAAACAGACTCAGTCTCATTCACGTAGCCAGATGTGTGTACAGCCACACCATCTTCCTTTCAATAATAGTGAAAATAGGCCTATATTTTTGGTTTTTTACTTGTGATTACACCTGTCACAGGATTTTTTTTTTAAACCAATGTACTTATGCATCAAGCATGTCTGTATTTATATGGAGCTTTTGTAAAGACAGAGCCGTAGGTTTTTTACCAGTTCTGCATGTGAGATTTGCCATGAATGCAAATCTGTTTTTAAACAAGAAAGTATAGGTACAGGAAGTACATCTGTCCATCTGATCTTGCTGGCTAGAGGTCTGCAGTTCCAAGGACTGACCTTCTGGGGGCAGAAAACAGCTTTGCAGTCTTCAAAAAAGATGAACAGGATTTCATGGGAACAATGCTCAGTACCAGAAAAATAACTGAATCTATGAACTTTCAGTGCTCTTCTCATAGCCCTCTAGGACTGGAAGGGACCTCGAGAGGTCATTGAGTCCAGTCCCCTGCTCTCATGGCAGGACCAAATACTGTCTAGGTTAGATAAATGTCTATCAGGGATGGTCTACTCTTAAATATCTCCAGAGATGGCTATTCCACAACCTCCCTAGGCAATTTATTCTAGTGTTTAACTACCCTGACACTTAGAAACTTTTTCCTAATGTCCAACCTAAACCTCCCTTGCTGCGGTTTAAGCCCATTGATTCTTGTTCTATCCTTAGAGGCTAAGGTGAACAAGTTTTCTCCCTCCTCGATACCTGAAAACTGCTATCATATCCCCTCTGTCTTCTCTTTTCCAAACTAAACAAACCCAATTCTTCCAGCCTTCCTTCATAGGTCATGTTCTCAAGACCTTTAATCATTCTTGTTGCTCTTCTCGGGACCCTCTCCAATTTCTCCACATCTTTCTTGAAATGCGGTGCCCAGAACTGGACACAATACTCCAGTTGAGGCCTAACCAGCGCAGAGTAGAGCGGAAGAATGCCTTCTCGTGTCTTGCTCACAACACACCTGTTAATACATCCCAGAATCATGTTTGCTTTTTTTGCAACAGCATCATACTGTTGACTCATATTTAGCTTGTGGTCCACTATAACCCCTTGATCCCTTTCTGCTGTACTCCTTCCTAGACAGTCTCTTCCCATTCTGTATGTGTGAAATTGATTTCTCCTTCCTAAGTGGAGCACTTTGCATTTGTCTTTGTTAAACTTCATCCTGTTTACCTCAGACCATTTCTCCAATTTGTCCAGATCATTTTGAATTATGACCCTGTCCTTCAAAGCAGTTGCAATCCCTCCCAGTTTGGTATCATCTGCAAACTTAATAAGCGTACTTTCTATGCCAATATCTAAGTCGTCGATGAAGATATTGAACAGAGCCGGTCCCAAAACAGACCCCTGCGGAACCCCACTTATTATGCCTTTCCAGCAGGATTGGGAACCATTAACAACTCCTCTTTGAGTACGGTTATCCAGCTAGTTATGCACCCACCTTATAGTAGCCCCATCTAAATTGTATTTGCCTAGTATATCGATAAGAATATCATGCGAGACCGTATCAAATGCCTTACTAAAGTCTAGGTATACCACATCCACAGCTTCTCCCTTATCCACAAGGCTCGTTATCCTATCAAAGAAAGCTATCAGATTGGTTTGACACGATTTGTTCTTTACAAATCCATGCTGGCTATTCCCTATCACCTTACCACCTTCCAAGTGTTTGCAGATGATTTCCTTAATTACTTGCTCCATTATCTTCCCTGGCACAGAAGTTAAAAACGACCCAGGAAACTACAGACCAGTTAGTTTATTTCCCTTTTTATAGATGGGCACTATATTTGCCCTTTTCCAAGCTTCTGGAATCTCTCCCATCTCCCAAAATATCCTATTACTAATCACTCTTTGTCCTTAATGGAAGACACCATCTTAACTACAGAACTTTAAGTCAATTTTTTTTTTTTGCTAAAATGGTCATGGTCTCAAAATGTAGGTGCGTGAATAGGACAGCATTAAATCCTCTTCTATTACTGAGCCCCTGCTTGACCTGGAAACTGAAAAGAGCAAAACAACATGTAAGGATCATTAGCCCAATGTGGGTAGGCGCCTATCTTTAAACAGCTACAAACGTGGTTTAAACTGAAGACACTTCCAACTAAAAGGATTTATTATAGCGTTTGATTGTTCAGATCCATCCACACTGACCTATGTTCTACCATAGGCAACCGTTGATCCAGTCATGTGCCTTGATGAATCAATTTACGGCTGACAAGTCCAATGCGAGAGTGACACAGCTTGTTACAAATTTCAGATCCATGCGTTGTCTGAGTTGGAGTCCAAGATTACAGCACACTTCCTTCTTTCTCACTTTGCTTTCATCCTCTGGGTCAAATCTGCTTCATGAGGAGCTGCACCCATTGCCAGATAGTCCCTCCAGATTGGACAGGGTTCTACTCACTCCTCCTAGCTTTCTACGTTGATGTTGAACGACTTCACATAATTTTTGCACACATTGTGGTACCACCATAAAAGGCGACCACTATTTAGAACCATCTCAAAACTCGCTTTACAAAATATTCTTGGGGATACGGTCTCCTCCCATTCTTGCGACATGACCGAGCCATCGCCACCTCCTCTTCTTGATAGTGGTTTCTGTGTGTCAGTCCTGCACACTCCAGCACTTCTGTGTTTGGTATTTTGTCTTCCCACTTAATTTCCAGGATCTTGTGTAGGCATCTCATGTGGAAGCTATTCAGTCTCCTGCTGTGCCTACCACATGTAGCCCACATTTCTGACAGCACACAAGTGCTCTCATAGATTTGCATCTTCACCTCAGAGAAACGTGCATGGAATAACAGAAAACCGTTGACTAACAGCCCAAAATTCTTAACTGCTTTTCCAATCCTGTTAGCTCAGTCTGAGGGTCAAGATTCCTGCCAATCATAGCAAAAGCGGTTGACGATGCCAAGAGATTTACCCTCCAGAATGATGTCAGGCATTGGTTCTTCCACCCTTCAGTATACGATCAGTCTTCTTGAAACTAATTGTTAAGCCGAAGAGCCGAAGCTCTTGCATAACACAGAAAATCTACCGAAGAGATTTTTCAGGGAAGATTGACTGTGGGCAACCAAGGCTGCGTCACCTGCAAACGGGAAATCTCTCAGAACCAGCTTTCTCTCCTTGGCTTTCCCTCTAAACCGAGTGATATTGAACAAGCCTCCCTCTAGTCTAGTTCACAAATAAATGCCATCATTGCTGTCCTTAAATGCATGAAGAAGAAGGAATGATGTAGTAGATGTTAAAGAGCCCAGGGGCAAGTAAGACACACCCATTTCACCCCGTTGTTAATGTTAAAAGCATTTGAGTCTATGTTTTCATACACTACAGTTGCCCTCATACCTTGATGGAATGAATGATATTCTATAATTTGGGGAGGACAACCCAGTTTCTTCAGAACAATAAAAACCATTACAAAACACATTTCCAACATGGTGTGACTACTTCTACGCTGGCTAACCAAGCAAGGTTCAAGTTTTTTAAACTGGCTTTGAATAATGTTCAAAATAACACTTAGCTTTTCAGCTTGGATACTCCTCCTAGGGCCCATCCCAAAATAACATCTCCCAGAGTTCCAAAAGTCTCCCTATTCAGTTACTTCCTAGAAATTTATATTTTAAAATAGCTGCCATTATCCTACCTAATCTGCCAATATGGGTGAATCACTCCGTTTCATTTGCTAAAAGCTGAAGTAATGAAGAGCCATACGTAACTGGGCCTGATTACTAAAATCATTTTGTATAATTCCATTCTTCTCTCAGTGATTTTCCAGCTGGAACTCCACCAGCCCCTTTTCAGCCATTAAAAACATCTCCTTAGTTTCAGGATTTTGCATTTCAGTGGTCTAACCCTCAACTAAGATTTGTCAGTTCATTTCATCTACGTTGCAGTAAAAAATACCACCCCCTCAAGTTTCAGCAGATCACTTTTAAACACAAACCATTCACTTGGGCTTGGAAGAGAAAAGATGAACCCTTTCTTGGCTGAGTGGGACAAGCCCAAACTAGCCTAAATGCCTGCCTCTGTTAAAGACACACCTGTGCCCATTTAACACACAAAAAAAGCCCAGAAATAAACCTGAGGGAGTGGGAGATAGAGCCTTCTTTACAGCTGTCCTAGGCTGTGAAGCACACTCCTGAAAGAAATAATAATTTCATGCTTGTCCTCTATAGATCCTTCTGTACGTCTTCACTCCTCTTTGCCAAAGCATTCCCTAAAGAATCTGAGAAACGGGAGGAATAGATGAGGGTTAAAACATAAAACAGGAGCAGGATCAAGAAAGTGGTCTGCCGATGTAGTTCATGCTCGACTTGTTGCAGTATTATTTAGTTGCTACAGGAAGGTTTATAACATGTGATTTAGAAATCCTGATAGATGAGATTGTTTGCTCTGCAGATACAATTTGAAAAGCTTGAACAGAAATTACCCATGAAAACCAAAAATCTAGGGGTTATTAAATGAAAAATATAATTTTAAGAAAAGATGAATCAAAGAGTTAAACAATGTACTTCTGATAGTCCAGGGAGATTGCTGGTATCAGGTACAACTAGGAGAGAATACACCAACTATGTCAGTAATCAGTCAGTCAACAGGTTAACAATAGATATCTCATTCTGCCCTGCAGAAAAGTGTTCTAAGTGTAGAGTAATTTATGTAACAGATCATGAAAATTCCTGATACATTCCATTGACGTTACAGGACCAAGATTGACAAGGAGGCTGTTTAAAACAACCCCCACCATCGCTTCCCTCAGTGCCTTCTGTTTTTCATGAAGATCTCCACTAAAGAAAACAGCCGCAACAGCCAGGAGACAACAGAGAACTTCAATCAGCTAGGTGTAGGAATTTAATCAGAAAAAAGTGAATGATATTGCGAATTGTTCAAAAACACTTTACTAGATTCCCAAAAAGCCACAATCCCGCAATTGAGGAAGAAGGCCGTATTGATTAAAAAAATGCCTGGTTTAGAAAGGAAGTGACAGCAGCTATAAAAAATACAAAAAGTTATAACAAATGGAAAAAAGGGGAAGTTGATAGTAATGAATATAAATCAGAAGCTAGAAATTGTAGAAAATTGATAATGGAAGCAAAGGGTCATAAGGAGATGTATTACTCCTGGGGGAATTCTGCGCCACTGCGCAATGCAGAATTTTGCAGAAATTAATGTTGTGCACGCAGAATTTCCTTCCCCCCACAGAAATGGGCTGCAGTGCTGCAAGCCACCACTAGGGGCCACTGGACCTGGCAGAGCCCAGCTCACACATAGAAGACACTGCCAGGACGAAGGGGAGGAGGAGCTGGAGGGTACCCGGCAGCCACAGTTCCCCGCACACTCTGAGAGAAGGAGACGGCAGCGCACAGGAAACGCTACACAAGCCTGGGACGAAGCATCAGGCTGTTTCTCCCTCTGGATCCCTGGGCTCTGAGGGCAGGTGTCTGGGCTAGGGGTGGCCCTGTGGCTGGGCTCTGCAGCGAGGGGGTGCGGGTACCTGGACAAGGGGTGTCCCGCATCTGACCTCTGGGGGGAGGGAGTTTGGATGTATTGGCTGGGGGGGGCACAGCTGGGCTCTGGTGGGAGAGGTTGTGGATGTCTGGCCCCCTAGCTGGGTGCTGTGGGGGAGGGGGGGGCAGAGAAACAGGAACTGTGTTGTCATAAGGGTTTCTTTAACTCTCTACTCCTGGGGGAAATTTTTGTTACAGACATACTTGCTGACAGGTATTTTGAAATAAATTACCAAAATAATTGAAACTGGCGTGATTATGTGGTGTTATTTTGACAAATAAAATTTGCAGCATTTTAAAATATTGTGCGCAGAATTTTTAGGCGTCGAATTCCACCAGGAGTAGTCTATGACCAGCAGATGTGAGGACAATAAAAGAATTTAAAAGTATATTAGGAACAAAAAAGAATCCTAACAAAGGTACTGGTCCATTACTAGATGGAAATGGTAGAATTGATCAATATAAGGCAAAAAAAAGCATAAGTGTTCAATAAATATTTCTGTTCTGTATTGGGGGGGGGGGGAACCCATCACAATCTCACCATATGACGACACTCTTTCCATTTCACTAGTATCATAGGAGGATGTTAAGTAGCAGCTACTAAAGTTAGACATTTTTGAATCAGCAGGTCTAGATAACTTGCATCCAAGAGTTTTTAAAGAGCTGGCTGAGAGGCTCACTGCACCATTAATATTGATTTTCAATAAGTTTTGGAACACCGGAGAAGTTTTAGAGGACTGGAAGTAAGCGAATACCGTGCCATTATTTTAAAAGGGTTAACAGGAGGAATCTAGGTCATTATAGGCCTGTCACTCCAAAATCAGTACCAGGCAAGATAATATAAATAATTTAGGACTATTACTCCCGAGCTTGGCTCTACCTTGGCTCATCAGGGTCAGTCTGACACAATTCCCTGAATACAAACAGGTTTAGTAATGCACTTTTTTGTTTCCCCCCAATCAACAAAATTATTAGGTGGAGTTGAAACTTTTTCTGGTCACAGATAATTCATAGATTCCAAGAGCAGAAGGGATCAGTGTGATCATCTATTTTGCCCTCCTGTATAACACTGACCATAGAACTTCCTCAAAATAATTCCTAGAGCATATTTTAGAAAAACAACCCATCTTGATTTTAAAATGAAGAATCCACCACAACCCTTAGGGCACGTCTTCACTACCCGCTGGATTGGCGGGTAGCAATCGATCTATTGGGGATCGACTTATCGCATCTAGTGACGACGCGATAAAATCGATCCCCGATGGCTCTGCCGTCGACTCTGGAAATCCACCGCAGAAAGAGGCGAAAGCGGAGTCGACGGCGGCGCGGCAGCAGTCGACTCGCCGCCGTCCTCACAGCCAGGTAAGTCGACCTAAAATACGCCACTTCAGCTACGCTATTCACGTAGCTGAAGTTGCGTATCTTAGGTCGACCCCCCCCGTAGTGTAGACCTAGCCTTAGTAATTGGTTCCAATGGTTAAAATGTACATCTTGTTAAAAATGTACAAAATGTTAAAAATGTACATCTTATTTCCATTCTGAATTTTCAGTCTAGCTTCAACCTCCAGCCACTGGATTGTGTCATATCTTTCTCTGCAGATCATTTTTCTTCCTTTCTTTCCCTGGAAATTACCTCTGATCGTCACCTTCCTCTTCCAGAATCCATAGTTATGGCTAGCACCATGCAGTATGGTAACCATCATCTGTGGATAAAAAAAAAGCACAATGATCACTGCAGGAAGTGCCATTAAAACCAGCAATTGTAACATTTGGAACTGAATGTACAGCTTCTCACTTGGGCACCAAAATTTAGGCACCCAGAATCACTAGATACTTGTGAAAATCTAGACCTTATGACTCCATATTTAAGCACCAACGTTAACTGCCAGATTTTCAGAGGTACTGAACACCCACAGAGCCCATTGACTTCAATTTGACTACATTAGTGCCTCTGAAAATCAGGCCACTAATTTGTGTGTTTAATTTTCAAAGTGCATAAGTAAGGCTAAGATTTTGTCATGGATATTTTTAGTAAAAGACATGCACAGGTCACGGGCAATAATGAAAAATTCACAGAAGCCCATGACTTGTCCCTGACTTTTACTAAAAATATCCATGGGGGCTCGGAGCTCCAGGGTCCCCCTTTGCTGGCGGCTCTGAGCAGCGGGGGTCCCCTCTGCTGCCCGTGGTGGCCACCAGCTTTGGGGGTCCCCGCTACTGCTTCGGAGCTGTGGGGTCCACCCGCTGCCCGCAGCTCCCTGCCTCCACAGGCGGCAGGAGACCCTGCAGCTCCCAGCAGGCGCTGGATTCCCGGACTAAATCGCAGCCTTATGCGTAAGTGACTTAGGTTCCTCGGTGGCTTAGAAGCCTAAGTCCTGTTTTGAGTAAGGCCTAACTAAACCAAACTTTTAACCACATTTGAAAATTTTGTCCAAAAGTCTCACTCTGCTATTGAACACTTACTGAGAAGTAAAGATAGCACTTCACAGGCTCAGTCACACACCCACTGAAATCAAAGGGAAGAGTCACATGGCCTTCAGTAGGGAGTTAGAGCAGATCTTTAATAACAGCTCATCTTAATAACACTGCTACTTTTACAAATTACAGCAAAGAACATATACATTTGTGCTAAAAATTCTTATAAATAATTAAAATCAAAACACTCAATCACTACCTCTACAGAAGGGACATAGATTGCCTTTAAGAACATCTACCTTTAGAATTGATTGACTACTTTATATTGCAAGGAACAGCACCTCTGAAGATAAATGGCTACAAGTACTATATTTCTTCAAGACCCAACAAAATAAATAATATAACAGGTCATGAGGTACTACAATTTATTTGTAACTAAATTCATGATATACAGACAACTTTTTTTTAAAACCTCAAACCCATCTTTGTCAAAACAAATGAAGGAAAATATAAATTCTGTGATATCGTATGTTTGATTTTCTTTTTATATAAAATTCAGTTATTAGCTAATTCACAAAATATAATGATCCACAATGGGCCTCGCAATTAATGAGTTTCTGCTGTACATTACACACAAATTGCATTACTTTCAGATAATTATCACGTCTTTCAATTAATACTTCTCTTTCTGTCTATTAAATCATCCCCAGAGGCTTGACTTGAAAAACCTTTTCACTGTTTTTCTTATTCCAAAAATAGTAGTAGTTTGGTTCTGACATGTAAAAAAAACTCAGCAATTAAACCAAGGTATTGCTTTAAATTCGTCTGATATTTTTGAAAAGAAAAACAAAAGAAATTTTGTTACAATACCAGCATATTAACTTCCTATTTAATCTAATTACAGTCTTTAATTCTTGCAGAGGTTTCGTGACAAGAGGACTTGAATGCTACTGAAATGAAAAGCCAAAGTTTGATAGACAAACAAAACGTTTTCTAAAACTGTATTCTTTACAGTATTCCCTACTGCTATATTGAAAACTACCTAAAAAGCTGAGTCTGACATTTACTGTGTGTTAAAAACAGAAAACAAAATATTACCTTTCTGCTGATTCTTAAACAAACAAAAATAAAATAATTTTTTTTTTAAACTGTTTAACCACTGTTTGTGAAAAACACCACAATAGCAGAAGGACACACTAATGTTTCTCACTCTCCTTTTTTGTAACATACTGAGACCAATGGGGTTTTTAATCCATGTTTTCTTCAAGTCAAAGGTTCAGTTATTAAGGTAAAGCAAAGACCAGCAGAGTTTACCCAGAGTTCCTCTCCATTTGGCAGATATGCATTCCCCCCTCTCTCCCACTTTCAAAGGTTTTACAACAGTATTGCTTGTTGTGGAACTAATTAAATTCTTAAACTAAAAAAAAGTCAGAATCAATGTACTGCTTTGCAAACACACCTTCACCTTTCTTTTTTGAAAAGAAGAGAAACACGTAGCAGAAATGTTAACTATTTTCACCTTTTCTAAAAGGTCTGATCAGGTTAGAGAATGTGGTAGGCAAGACATTCATTGCTTTGTAATTTGTATTTTATTTTTTGAACTTTAAAGCTTAGTTGAAAAGTGTACTGTACATTGTTGGTGCTAGTTGATGGTGCTAGTAGTTGGTGCTAGCATGCAGTTGATGGGAATATTACCCAGTATGTACGAGGATAGTTGGCTGCAGATCAAAAACAATAGATTAGCCCCAGATTTAAATAGCATATTCTCTAATTTGAAGAAAATAAAAGGAAACCCCATCATCTTACATTTAAAAGTGCATAAATCCATCTGCACGCTTTGTGATAAAATAAAAAGCAATACATATATATTACCTATCAGACAGACTGTAAGAAGAATGATCTGTCACAGAGTTAATCATGGGTTCAAATTGACTCTCCTTACACACCCAAAACTCCCACTGACTTCAATGGAAACTGAGTAACAGATAAGGAAGTTGACTCAAAGTAGTTGTTTGTTCCTGTGTATACCTGCCACCAACCACATAGAAATACGCACTTGTGGGAAAACTGCCCTGAAAAGGCGGTTCTGTCCAGCAAGCACTTGAATATAGATGCGTCACAACAAGCCATTTGGATTGCCCAAATGAGAAAGCAAACCTGCAGGCTGATTTAAGAGAGAGACAAAAAGGATGATGTTTTGGGCAGCTGGAGCTCTTGGATTTGCGAGAACCCAGCCAGTTACAACATGTCCAACTCTGTAAGGGGCTGGAAACATGCCCACCCCCCCCTCGAATCTTGGTTTCTAGGAGAGTTTGTGGTAATTTGTAGCAGAGTAGATGCAGGAGTGAGCTGTTAGAACCAGGTCATGGGTGGTCAAATCTAGTGGTCAGAGCAGGAGTTAGGCCAAGTTGGGTCCCAGAGGGCAAACCATGAGTCAGGTGTCAGGAGGCAGGCAGGGTCACCCACAAAGAAAAGCATATATAATCTCCTTTCCTGTGGTAAACGGTGTCCCACAGCTACAATGATCACTCACTCTTGTCAGGTATTTACCCCATGTCTATGCCTGCCTTCTGCACCTGCTTTCACTCTTACTTAATTTTTTCCTAACTAGTTATCTGTATTGTTTCAATGGAAGTCAGTAATAACATGTGCAGACCTGGTCCTTCATGCAAAGAAAATAAATTCCTAACCTAATTTTCATAGCAAGCTGAAAGACAGATCTGAAAAAGACAGATTTTAATTCTGGCACTGATTTTTATCTGACCTTATTGCCTTTGATTCTTTTGTCTCAGTTTTATTTCTGTTAATCACCCAGAATGGGATTTTCAAAAGCTCTTAAGGGCAGTTTTCCCACAGGTGTGTATTTCTAGCTCAAAGAGGCTACAAAGGCAGAAAATGCAATACAAATGGGGGATTTTAACTATCCCCATATTGACTAGGTACATATCACCTCAAGAAGGGATGCGGAGATAAAATTTCTAGACATATTAAATGATGGTTTCTTAGAGCAGCTAGTCCTGGAACCCAGAAGGAGAGGGGCCATTCCTGATTTAGTCCTACCAGGAATGCAGGATCTGGCCCAAGAGGTGAATATAGCAACCATAATGTAAATCAATTTAATATCCCTGTATGGGGAAAAAATGCCAAAAAACCCCATCACAGTAGCATTTAACTTCAAAAAGGGGAACTATACAAAAATGTGAAAGCCAGTTAAAAGGAAATTAAAAGGAACAGTCACCAAGGTGAAATGCCTGCAAACTGCAGGGAGAGTATTTAAAAACATCACAATAGAGGCTCAAATTAAATGTATACCCCAAATAAAAAATAAAAAAAAAAAAAAAACAACAACAAAAAAAAACCAAAAAATGCCACCAGGGCTAATCAGCACACTAAAAGATGCAGGTAAAAGCAAAAAGGCATTTTTAAAAAATGGATGTCAAATCGTAGTGAGGAAAACAGAAAGAAGCATAAAACTCTGACAAATCAAGTGTAAAAAGTACAATAAGGCAGGCCAAGAAAGAATTTGAAGAGAAACTAGATAAGGACACAAAAACTAACAGAAAACAAATTAAGTACATCAGAAGCAGGGAGTCTGGCAAACAGTCAGTGGGGCCACTGGATGATCAATGTACTAAAGGAGCACTCAAGGAAGTTGTGGAGAAGCTAAATGAGTTCTTTGCAGTGGTCTTCATAGCAGAGGATGTGTGGGAGATCTCCATACCCAAACCATTCTTTTTAGGTTACAAATCTGAGAAAGGGTCCCAGATTGAGGTGTCAATAGAAATGGTTTGCAACACATTGATAAATTTAACATTAATAAGTCATCAGGACCAGATGGTATTCACCTAAGAGTTCTGAAAGAACTCATATATGAAATTGTAGAACTACTAACTGTGGTATATTACCTCTCTCTTAAATCAGCCTCTGTACCAGGTGACTGGAGGATAGCTAATGTGACACCTGTTTTAAATACAGGCTCCAGAAGTGATCCTTACAGACCAGTAAGCCTAACTTCAGTACCAAGCAAATTGATTGAAACTATAGTAAAAAAAACAAAATTATCAGACACAAAACATACATGATATGGTGGGAAAGAGTCAATACAGCTTTTGTAAAGGGAAATCATGCCTCATCAACCTATTAGAATTCTTTGAGGAAGTCAACAAGCATGTGAACAAGGGTGATTCATTTGATATAGTGTACTTGGACTTTCAGAAAGCTCTGACAAGGTCCCTCATCAAAGGTTCTTAAGCCAACTAAGCAGTCATGGGATATGAAGGAAGGTCATTTCATGGATCAGTAACCAGTTAAAAGATAGGAAACAAAGGGTAGGAATAAATGGTCAGTTTTCACAATGGAGAGCGGAAAATAGCAGGGTCCCCCAAGGATCTCTATTGGGACCAGTGCTGTTCAACATATTCATAAATGATCTGGAAAAAGAGGTAAACAGTGAAGTGGTAAAGTCTGCTAACAATACTAAATTACTCAAGATAGCTAAGTCCAACGCTGACTGTGAAGAGTTACAAAGGGACAACACTAAACTGGGTGACTGGATGACAAAAAGGCAGATGAAATTCAGTGTTGATAAGTAAAAAGTAATATACATTGGGAAAAATAATCCCAACTCTACATACAAAATATGGGGTCTAAATTAGCTGCTACCTCTCAAGAAAGAGATATGGAGGTTACAAACCTGCAACCTGAGGTTCTTCAAGATGTGTTGTCTCTATATGTATTCCACATGTGAGATACGCATGAGCCCCATGTGCCTGCATCTGGAATTTCTTGCAAGTAGTGTCCATTGTCTGGGACAAATGCCTTCGCTCTCCTTATGCTCCCCACCAAGGGCACTAAGGGCAGTGTGGGCCAACGCCTCTCCAGTGTCCCATTCCCATCTGCAGCAGAGGAGACGGAAGACGGATAGCGGAATACAGATAGGGACCATGTATCTCGAAGAACCTCCAGTTACAGATAAGTAACCTCCATTTCTTCTTTGAGTGATGGTCCCTATGTTAATCCCACATGTGGGAGATTAACAAGCCGTAGTCAGACAGGAGATGGGTGCAGGGACACAGAAGTGATAGCTGACTGCAGTACTGCTGTCCCCATAGCCGTAGCCACAGCTGATGACTGTACTAGGGCGTAATGTCTTGTGAAAGTACGCAAAGAGCTCCAAGTAGCTGCTCTACGTATCTCTAGAATGGGTATGTTCCTCAAAAAAACAATGGGTCTATGATGGCCTCGTTGATAGGGAGCGCCACTGGACTGGGCTCAGAGGGCTGAAGAATGTCTAGTAAGCTGTGCTGAGGAGCCTGAATTTCCTCCAGCTATATTTGTATTTCTGCCACTATCATGTGCTTGAATTCTTGGTGTCGTTCTGGCAGAGGAGATGGAGTGACTGCCTCGTCTGATAACAAGATTGTTCCCGGAACCACTGGAACCGACTCCCCCTTCCTCCTCTGAATACGCTGATGGAGCTGGTTGCGTATGGCTAGGTGATGGCAAGCAGGACTCATGAACTGATCCTGATTGTCTGGATTAGGACTCCCACAGTCCGTAGTATTGCCAGCAAGATGGATCCGCTGGTGGGGAGGAACCCATGGCATAGGATACCACCAAGCCCTTGGCCAATTGTGTCTGGTTGGAGGTTAGAACCCTGACCTTCTAGGCCTTCTGTCTGGGGCCACCTCTCCTCAGCGCCAGAGAGACTCCTGTGGAGCCTCTGACTCATCAGAAGAACAAGCCGGATCCCTGATTACTGGTGGGACTGACAGTATTGATGGCTGGGTTTCAAGGGTAGCCGCGAAATGGCATGGACCAAGTAAATAAGGAGTTGTTATTTACCCCTTCGCATAGCACAAGAACTAGAAGTCACCTGATGAAATTAATAGGCAGCAGATTTAGAATTAACATAAGGAAGTATTTCTTCACACAAAACAGTGTCAACCTGTGGAACTCATTGCCCATGGATGTTGTGAAGGCCAAAACTATAACCGGGTTCAAAAAAGAATTAGGTAAGTTCCTGGAGGATAGGTCCATCAATGGCTATTAGCCACGAAGATCAAGGACACAACCCCATGCTCTGGGTGTCCCTAAACTTTCAACTGCCAGAAGCTGGGACTAGACAACAGACGGTGGATCACACAAAACTGCCCAGTTCTGTTCATTCTCTATGAATTATCTGGCACTGGCAACTGTTAGAAAAAGGATACTGGGCTAGATGAACCATTGATCTGACCCAGTATGGCCGTTCTTATGTTCTTCTTATCCCATTACACTCTACTCTTCTATAATTCATCATAATTAGAAATTTATAAGAACAATATATTAAAAAGTCACCCTCATCACAAGACCCCAAAAAGGTTGAGGAGATCAAGTATGGGGGTTAGGGGAAGTGTTCATTTAAAAAAATACTCGGAAAAAAATTACAGGCATTTAAACTGAGGATGGAAAGTTTGAGATGTCGGTCAAATTTTGTAAAAATGGGTTCTGCCTCCCATGGTTGTGATCTTACAAAGCAATGGTCATGTAATGGAAAATGAAGGCACTCAAACCTCACAGAACCCAGAGCAGTGGAGTAATAGTGATGTGGCAATACTGTGTATAGTTAACTGAATTTTCAGATGCTGGACAACTTTGGAGTCAGTGTTGGCACAGTTTAAAATTTTATAATGAGGCAAGAACACTCTGAAAAGAAAGTTTTTTCTCTGTATCTATAGTGAGACTATTGAAAGTTCATAATTTTTCCTCCTTTTTCCAACATTAAAGAATAATTCCGATATTCTGGCTTTTAAATATGTAGCTTATGCTTCTGTTCTACAGCACAAAATGATGATCCATCAAGTTTAAGTCCTACAGGTGAAAAAATGATGGAGGGAAGGAATTAGAAACTAAAGTCTCAATCCAGCAGAACACTTATTAATGTGCTTAACTTTAAGCCTAATCCTGTGTTTGTAGTTAAGTACATGCAACAGGATGCCCAGCCAACTCTTCCAGTGCAGGATCCAAATTAAAAAAACAGTTTACGTTAACAGCTAATCATATTTAACTGCCTCCAACTTCTATAAACTCCTCTTTGCAGACTGTCTGTCAGGTCAGAAGAGAGGTTTGATCCAAAATAAGAAGATACTGCAGCACTGCTTTTACATTAGCCAAAAGCTTGTTCAACCAGCCTCTTTTCCCTCCACTAAAAAATTAAAACAAAAAAACAAAAAAAACTGTTGGTTCACTCTTGCAGAAATTAATGCTAGTGGGAAATACCAAGCTCATCAGACACGCAGCAATTTTATAACCTGCACAGGGAGAGAAAAATAGTCCTCAAAAGTGTTTATATTTGTTTTGGCTTCTTCCTCCTTATAATTCTCCAGCCTTGAGCTTCAACACAAGCCAAACCACATCAAGTGAGCCAAAGGTAATGCTAAGCATGCACTGTTGAGGTCATTCTTAACCCAACTAGAGACATTTGCATATGAAAATTACAAACTGAAGATAAAACAAAAATTAAAAATAATCTTCCTGTGTGTAAAAAATAAATTAATAAAAATCGAATTGTGCAGAATATATTTACATTAATGGATAGTGGTTCCTAAATTGGAGGATATGCTGTAGGAGGCCAAGCATTAAGGTTTAAACATCTTATTTCCTTGGAATCACAGGTTCAAATCCTACCAAGGTCAACTTAGTCCATGTTCCTTCTTAGGTAAATAAATTGAGATCCATGCAATTAGCTGTCTTTCATATGTAATTTGGCTCGGTCTAGACTCGCAACTTATGTTGGTATAACTACATCGCTTCAGAGTGTGGATTTTCCACACCCCTGAGCAATGCAATTATAGCCGCCTTATTCCCAGTGTAGACAGCGGGAGGGCTTCCTCCACTGATACAGTCACAGCCTCTTGGGGAGATGGAGTATCTACACCAATGGGAGAAGCCCTCCCATCGGGATAAGTAACATCTTCACTGAAGTGCTACAGCAGCACGACTGCAGCATTTTAAGTGTAGACAAGCCCTTTAAGAAGAGAAGCTGTCTGTTCTTCATGGACATTAGAAGCTGCCATGGCAATTTTCAGAAGAGTGGTATTTTGCCTTGATGCCCTGGCCAGAATTTGTCATCCTACCAATATTGTGCAGCATTCTGAAGGTAGTTTTCTAAGGTAGCGGCAGTTCAGTGGTGCTGTACTACACACAGTGTGTCTACGTACAAAAAATGGTATGTTCTTACCTCAGGTTAAAACAGCTGTGAAGACATGGCATCTTAGCTTTTAACTCACATTAGCAGGGTGAGTTCAACCCCAGGCTGCCATATAAGGCTTTAACTATCAGAATTAAGCCCACATATTTACTGCCCAGATTAATTTACAGTCCAAGTACGACATGGCAAACACATGCAAACAAGACATTGGGAATTATTAGGGATGAGGGAATACTTGATGAGCTGGTCTTAACAGCAATACCTGGAGGAGGAAGTTGGTGAACCCGGGGAGGTTGGGGGGAGGAAGGGGTGGGGAGAGACAGAGAGAGAGAACAAGAAAGTAAAAGGTACTTAGCTCTTGGATCTCTTAGAGCAGCTCAAGTGCAATACCTTTCCTGCAATATATCCAGCAAGCTACATTATCTGGCTTTAAAGATGTAAGTATGAAAAGAAAGAAATGTCCCCATTGTCACAGAGATATTGTATCAAGCTCTTTATCAGCACTGATGATGTTAAAAAAGAAGCTTGTGGGCTACATTTAAAATAAGTGTTTCTTGAACAGATGGTGTTTAAAGAAACACTCTAAAAATGGTCTATTTGATTTTGTAAGTTGTGTTTATTAGTAAAGGGCTCCACTTTTTACTTTAAAAGACAAAACAATCCCTGACCTTCTCTGTTTCTCCACTCCCTCTTCCCTCTCTCCACTCAAGGTCTTTGAAGGTCATGAAAAGTGTCAACACAGACTGGGCAATGCTGACTTCCTGGACTCCTATCATGTATGTAAATTATGTTACCATGTAAAATGTTTTGCAACAACTAAGCTGTACTACATCATTTTTCACTTCAGGTGAGACAGACCCAGAAGAGGTTATGAAACAACAATTATACGCACTGTTCATAAGTCATGGGAACATATTAAACCACTAGAAAGGTGAAGTGAAAGCTACTGCTTTGTTTAGGAATTCACACTTTTACCTTGCAACCACTTTCTCTGGAAAGAAATAACTTTTAACCTTGCTACCTGGCTGTTCAGTTTAACACCAAACTAGGAAAACACTTGTGAGTGATTCTATTTATTTTTTTAACCCCTAAAGTTATTTTATGCTGATGAGAACTACTTAAGCTTGAGTACTTTACTCAAACCAGGTGCAGCCTGGGCAGCCTCCATCCTGCTCCACCTTGCACTTTAACCTGGGAACAAGTGGCTAATTCAGTCTCCACAATCCACTCAGTCCTTGGCCTGTGCTGAGACTGCCCATTATGTTGGTGTTTTTTGTGACAGGGGTACTGACAGATGGAGGACACCAAATAATGTAATATGGGCTGCAAGCATCCATCTAATGGAAAGAGCTTTCAATGACCATCAAGCTGAAATGGATTGAAACAGGTTCAGTTGGAAGACAATGGGTTAGGAGCCCTATAACAAACTCTAAGGCCTGGTCCATATTTAAATATTGTATTGACCAAGCTACATCATTCAGGGCTGTGAAAATTTTTGCCTCCACATGCCGTACTTAGGGCACTCTAACCACCAGCGTAGATGCAGCTACATTTAGCTATCCCTTCTCAGAGAGGTGGATTAACTACACGGACCAAAAAAACAACAACAAACCCTTCTGTCAATGTAGGGAGTGCATCTGCTGTGCTGCAGTTGCACTGCTGTAGCACTTGTAGCATAGAAACAGGCTGAGTTACCCATCCCCCCGGTGCTAAACTGCACGGACTTCTGAAGAATTACTGCACTGAGAAAGTGAAATATCCAATAAAGGGAGGCTTTTGGGGCACCTAGCTAAGAGAGAAGACTAACAACATAGAATAGTCTCGTGGATGCTTGGCTAACAGTCCCATTGACTTAAGGTTGACCTAATTAGTTTTATAGCTTTAAAAACACTGGACATCTCAGCTGAATACTTCAGCCAGCTCTCTACCTCCATGGAACCAATGCTTTAGATTCCCAAACTGTGGTACATATACTCCTGGGGGTACATAAGACATCTCCGGGGGGGGTATAAAGGAGAAATTGTGTAATGGTGGGTTTATTATTTTATTTATTGCATTTTTCTAATAGACTACTCAGACAAAGCTTTAAAACTCGGTGGGAATTTGTTATATAAAATATGGTAGTTAATTGACTTTATGATGTGTCAATGAGAACACCGATACACGGAGACGCTGACGTGCAGAGCCCTCACCTCCAATCACTGTACAGCGCGGGTTCAGTTGCCCGGCAACTGTCCTGTTTAACTGAGCTCAGAACTTAGTCAGGGTGGGTTTTTTCCAATTGTATACATCGCACTATAACTCTATTCATACATAACAGTGAAATATGGGCCGATGGCTCAAGACAGGCAGTGCTACGAAGAACAGAAAGTATCAGTAGTCAGACAGGTAAGGGAACGCAGGCAATTAGTAGATCTGGAAGGGGGTATGTGGACAGCTGGTAGATCTGGAAGGGGGTATGCAATAAGAAAAGTTTGGGAACCTCTGCTTTAGATTAATACTAAAAAGAAGGTAACAGGTTTGTGTTTGTTTTCATGTACTAAACATGTCTAGGTATGCAATGCACAGGCTATTTCATGCACATCAGCTGTAATTCTTCCTCTTTCACATCAGGTTAATTAGTACAGAGTCATTTAGCATGCCCTCCAGCTAAACAAATAGTTTAAAATGCAACAAGTACATATTTTACAAATGACTTGACAATAAACTTTGCTGAGTGCCTCTCAGCTAGGGAACTACAGGGATAAATGCGCGTGCGCGCGCACACACACACACACACACACACACACACGTACGTATTAACTGGGCTTCAGTTAAAAACTGCTCAGGCAGCACTGAACAGACTCCATCCATTGCTCAGAGTAAGACAATAAGATTAGCCAAACTAATTTGCCTACCTGCCACCAATGATCTACAATATTAACTACATAATAGGAAGAGGCAGGATCTAGTAATGAAAGCAAGTAAATGCGTATCAGAAGACCTGGGTTCTGTTACTAACTCGAAACTGACTTGTCCAAGGTCATACAAGACATCTTGGTGCCTCAGTTGCCCCATCTTTAAATAGGGATAATACTTACTTACCTTAATAAAGCACTTTTTGATTCTTGGACAAGAAAGATGTTAAGTGCAAAGTACTATCATTATAAGCTAATTTCCTGATGCATTTCAAATCCATCCTTGCTACAATATATCCATCCGATAGGCAACAAAAATGTTAATGGTTCAGCTGGAATGAAGAGTGTCAGAAAACAGACAAAGGATGCAGCAGAAATACTGCAAGCCAAAATAACTAGGGGGCCACACACTTTTTTCCTTCTGTCAGTGAAGCTCACTGCACACACCAGGGGGTCCTTGGGTCCCTCCATCCTCCCCGACCCACGCCGCCCTCCCATCCCCCTCTATTTCAGGGACTTGTTGCAACCCCTCCACCCCATGCTACAGGCTCTGTGTCCCCTATTCTCTGCTCCATGCCAGGGACTGTGTGCACCCCCAGTCCTCCCCATGCTCTGTGTGAACCCCGCTTCTCCCCATACCAGGGTCCCACATTCTCCCTCTGCCAGGGGTTATGTGTGCCCTCCCCCACCCATTCTTCTTTTCTTTCTCAGACAACATTTTTAAAGTGAATTGGGAGGACAGACAGAGCTAAAATGAGGGGTAGATATTGTTATGCTTGAATGTGTTAATGGCTGCCATCTACCAGTTATCTGATCTGTAGACAATTACAGAGGTGGCTGAAGCTGCTAGCTCTGCCATCCAGAGGTTAGGGGTTCCATGTATCTCCAATTTCCCTCTGCTGACTTTAACCAAAATCAATACAGTTCTGCCCATCGATGTCTAGAACATTCCCTGAAATTTTGCAATCGATCCGACGTGGCGTTCCACGGTTATCACATTACATCCAAACGTCCAAGCACAGAAGTGCCATCAAGTTGGGTTTTTATAGCCCCTTTCACACATAACAGCACTTCACAAATGTTAATTAAATGTAGTGACCCCTACATTTGGGAGGTGGGTATGTATCACTCATCTTATAGAGGTATGAATTGAGGCACAGTGATTTTCTCAAGGTCACACAGTAAGTAAGTGGCAGAGTCCTGACTCTGTGTGCCCTCCTCTAACCATTGGACCACATTGGAATTCTTCTACGAGATGCAGCCAGCTAAAGTAGAGGTTTTCGTTTTGTTTTACAGCAGCATTTATAAGTGCAACAAGGAATATGTGAAGACTAATGCTATTTCACAGTGTTTCAGCGTGCACTGCATTTAATTTGTTCTGCTGAAAGGAATTAATGGCCAAAGTCCATTTGAAGACAAGCATGGACAGAAAACAGCTCAGAGTGGTTTGGAACAGAAAAGAAAAGGAATTCCAGTTTCATTCTCTGAAAAATGATTGTGTTAATAGGAAGCGAGTGTGATTCATGCGCTACAGATGACAAGATGTATTATTCAAAAAGCATTCAGCTGAACTAGCAGCCTTTTTGTTTTGTCAAGCTGAAATTCGAGCAAGGTGAGAGCCAAATTCAGACAGTGGTGTGGGGGAATCATTCCATTGCTTCAGTGACAGCACCCCCAGCTCGGAGATAGAGGCTCTCTCCTGCTAGAGTAGGCAGATAGGGAGATACATGCATACACACATACAGGGCCAAATCTTCAGCTGGTGTAAACCAATACAGCTTCTGTGCCATCAGTACTAAGGGTCAGTGATGTCGACGCTATGAACTAGAAATCAGCATACTTCAGTTAAAGCCGTTTCAGTTAAACACAGACATAAAAAGCAGAGAATCTGGCTATGGCTACACTACTGCTTACATCAATAAAACTTTTATCGGTCAGAGGTATGAAAAACACACACCCCTCCCCCGACCGATTGACAAAAGTTTTACCGAAAAAAGTGCCAGTGTGGACAGCGCTTTGTTGATGGGTGATGCTCTCCCGCCAACAAAGCTACTGCCCCTCGCTAGGGAGTGGTTTTATTTTGTCAGCAGGCGAGCTCTCTGCCTTCTGTCTGCTGCCTTCCATCCCAGAAGTGACTGCAAAATGCCTTGGGATCCCTTGCTGGTGAAATGGAATTTTTACATTCTTCCCATTACTTCTAATCTAAATCAATCACTGCAAACTGATAATCTCTATGGAGCAAAGAAGCACTCTTCTGCAACAGCTTCACTGATGTTTTCCGTAAGAGGCTCAGGTAATAGAACCGCATGGATGTGCTATGGTTTAATAATCTCAGCCATAATTAGCCAGACCTTTTGCAGAATGCTATCGTGGAGCATTTTCTGGTTACCCTGCACTCAGAAAGACAACGAGGCACAGCACCCAGGATTCCATACATCTCACAGCCTAGTCCCCAGAACTGTCAGGAAATAACCACATTCCGTATTCAAGGTGATCTGTAAAGGAGTAAGAAAAGCCTAAGGCAAACGTCAGCACCGCCAAATTTTTATTTTGCTTTCCAGCAATTATTTTGACTCAGACACTGGATTTAGAAACAAAAACGGGTGTGGGAGACGACTTGACTTTCTGTAGTTTGCTTACCTAAGAAAATGTGTCTTGGAGCAAATAGACTCCAGGGCTTCTGTTCCGCCTTGTGGGCACTCTTCATCCCCACCAGCTATGGTCTTCTCTTGGACGTCTTCCAGGGATGACGCTGGGTCTGATGGTTAGACTAGAGGCTGACTGGATGGACCAGTGAGGATGTGCACTTTCAGCAGTGCACACTGGAGAGTGCCCTTTCTGTCTCTGGAATCCTAATTTTAGTGGGTGAAATAATTGTATCATATCAATATGATATCACAGGCATTTTTCCCAAAACTGCAAAACATTCTGCTACCTAAAACACTGTTTAAATATTTCCCGTTATACTCATTCACTTTTCACAGAGCTAATGCACATATTTTGAAGGTGCAACTTAGGCAACAGTGTTTGAAAACGTGGCTCTGCATACACACAGGCACACAGTAAACAAACTTCCGAAAATGGATTACTTCCCAACATCTGGAATACATAAGTATCTTGTCTGGCTTTGGCTACTTGACCAGAATGTTAGTTATATTTTTAACATCACAAACCACCTGCCACACTACAGAATTGTTTTCTAGTGGCGGTAGTTAGAAATGTCATGTAATCTTAATATGGTGGAGAAATGCAGTAACTGCCTAGAAATTTTCAGTGGTTGTGTATTCTTGTAGGCTGCCCAATAGACACTTCACGGTTCAGCAGCATGGCCTCCAGGTGTTAGTAAGACACTTGGATAAGGAAGGATAGTTCATATGAATGATTTTCCCTGTTATCCTGAAAGAGCCGTCTGTATGGCAGGAAGGAAATACACTTTGTGGGACTTTGCATTTGAGAGTACTTGCTAGAGAGTGGTTTAAGGCACAGATCCAAGTTGGCACTCTCCTGTGGAACTGCTGGTGATATCGCTCACCTTTAATTCCCAATTCCCACCACCTCCGCTGGATGGAAAAGGGGAAAGATGGAGTGTGGAACAACTCATCTGTGAGAGCTATCCCAATTCAAATCAGGCAATTATAGCATAAACCTCCACACACCCAGAAATGACCCTACTGGAAAACATCCTCTTACCTCTGTAATATATCAGAGAGACGCTACTTCCCTAGTTGCTCACACTGTCCCTGGGGAAGGGACAGCACTAGACAGTCTGCAGGAGCTTTTCAGCTGACACTTGGGCTGGTGGGGAACAGCCAGCAGAGGCATGGAGGAATCAGTATTGTGAACTCCACAAGGCAGACACGGGTAGAGATAAGATTTGTCTTTGAATGCAAAGCTCCTGGCAGCAAGGTTTTCGTTTTCCTACGTTCTATGTTTGCAAAGCACCAATACATACCGACAGTCACTAGAGCAGAAAATCATGTTTAAACCCTGATTTTCCAAGGAAAGTAGCAAGCTTCAAAACAACAAAAGAGAAGAACTGTGCATTAAATATTTGAATTCTTGCAATATTCAACACTTACAGCCCCAAGAGACAAACAGGAAGTGGGCAAGGAGACAAACAGTGGATCTGACGCTGAACCAGTGAACCTATGTTGTGAAGAGAAATGGAAAGCCCCAAACTGTTGCAATGCGTCATGACATGCAAATCATATTCCTAGTTCCAGCCAACCCCCTGCTGAAAGGGAAGTTATTTTATTAAACAAACAATAGCACTAGAAGTGGCTTCCACGGCACTGACTCAATTATTATTTGCTTTATTAAATTGTTCAGTGGTGATTTATTCAGTTCTCTCTGATCCCCCTCACTGACCAATCCTGGAACCTGAATTCTTGTAACTTTTATCTCTATTATAACTATTCTTATCTATTTTATCTCCACACACACTGTAGCTTGCAGAACTTCTACATTTTAAAGGTTTCATCCTCATTTGTTGACCCGTTCAGCCAACTTCTATTTGATGTTATGCCAGCTATTCAAAGCTGCTGCAACCAAAAGAGGGAACAAAAAACCAGCTTCCCTGGATAGGCAGCAGCTAGTTTCAGCTAAGGGGAGTGAGGCTCCTCCTCCAGTTTCAGTCTTTCCTTCTCTTATTGTACCAGTGCACAGATTCCATGTTAACTTGGGCCTGGTCCACACTAACCCCCCACTTCGAACTAAGATACGCAACTTGAGCTACGATAATAACGTAGCTGAAGTTGAAGTACCTTAGTTCGAACTTACCGCGGGTCCAGACGCGGCAGGCAGGCTCCCCCGTCGACTCCGCGTACTCCTCTCGCAGAGCAGGAGTACCAGCGTCGACGGCGAGCACTTCCGGGATCGATCCGGGATCGATTTATCGCGTCTAGACAAGATGCGATAAATCGATCCCAGAAGATCGATTGCTTACCGCCGGACCCGGAGGTAAGTATAGACGTACCCTTGGTCAGAGCCAGAGCCAGATCTCACACTAGTGTAAAATCAGGATCAAGAGAAGCAGCCCCTCACCATTCCCACTGGGGGGTGGCTTATCCACTTCACCTCAGGCTTCATAGCATGAAGAGCCACCTGACTAAACAACATATCCAAACTGTATGGGCGACACATGGACTGCCAGCTATGGGGGGTTAGCCCCCAGCTGTGCCCCTTCCACCTGAGACCCCTCCCCTCCCCCCTTGCTGGAGCCCAGAGCCCCCCCACCATGGCCACCAGCCAGCGGCCCTTGTCTCCCCACCCCACAGTGCCGGGAGGGCGGGCGGCACAGGCGGCCCCAGCCTGAGCCAGGGCCAGGCACAGGGGAACTGGAGCCAGAGCGGGAAGTGGCGGGGGGGGGAGGGGGGACCTGGGAGCGGAGCGTGGGTAGGGCCACGCCTGGCTGTTTGGGAAGGTGCAGCCTTCCCCAGCCTATGATACCCGCCACCCACGCCACAGTGGCCTGAACAGCTCAGAGCACAAGCAGAATAATGGCAACACAAAATAACTCTGAAGGGAATTTTCAGGAGGACTGAACATCAGAACAAAAGAGGAAGTGATGGGTGTGGGTCTGAACAAGAGACATTTGAAACATCATAATTTTAAAAGCTACACATCCTCTTTTTTCAGAAAAAGGCTTCTTGTGTTGGGAAGGATCACTAACAACAGTGAAACCAACCTCTCTCCCTCAACCCCTTACACCTGGTATCGGTTATGTTAAAGCATTTTTTTAGGGTTAAAAAGTGACCATGTACAAATGGTTCCTGCTGCTCCCTGTGTCTCTGAGTCACATCTGCTGATCTTTAATCCTGTTAACCCCATAGGAGCTCATGCAGCTATGGGAGAAACATCTCACACTTCCCCCCCCCCCCTTATGTAACTATAAACATCAAGGATGTGCATTTGTCCACCGCAAAAACTTTTTGTGGTTGAGATCCTCAGCGACTTTGCCTGCATCTATCTTGGCCAAAAAATGGTCACATAGCTAAAAGTTTAAAACCCACCAGTTTTCACCTATGTACAGCGTTTTTCTTCTTATATGGCAACAGTAGCGGGGAAAAATTTGCGTCAATAACGTCATTGATGATTCATACACGAGTTGATTAGCTGTATGACTTATGGCCATCAGTTCTTTAGGCGGTAAGAATAATTTGCATCTCGCCTGACAGAAAATTATTGCCCACTAATCCAGAAAACTGCCAGAGAAAAGGCTGGGTCAATATCAAACGCTGCCTACGAGTCCAAGCACTACAGCTCTAAAGTGAGTTGAGGTTTCATACTGTGGGCCTCAGTTATACTTGGCCTAGGCCGCCGATTCTACTGCCAGGTTTTGTAAAAGATATTCAAAAGGCTGCTCAAGTTATGTTCAAATGAAGAGAGGGCAGGCACACACTATTTATTTTTAAAAATCCCACAATAACTTGCCCAAAAAGACAAATTAATTTTTCAAACAAATCTCAAATTCTCCGCATCCACAAAGGAATTGTGAGGGCAGATACACCTAGGACTGCCTCATCAGATCACCACTGATTGTTTTAAGTTAACATCTAAATAAGCAGAAGATGCTGAGGAAAATGCATATTTGAACCTGCCCAGCTGGCTTTGACCGAGAGCAGTTACCAACTGAAGGAACCCATGCAAAATGAATTCAATAGCGTAGGTCCATTTCCCAGAGAACAAGGGACAGATTCTCTTCTGCTGATAATCTCTGCTTGGTACAGGTGGGGTCAGGAGAGTCTGTTATGGCTCCCTGATTCTGTGGGCTGACCTGTGCCAGCCCCAGTGTGTGGTACAGATTTATGCCCCTGGAGAATTAGCAGAGCTCCATCTTGCCCGACACATCCCCTATGCCACGGCAGCTATGGGCAGCTGGCCCAGGGGCCTGTTCTGCTGGCTTTCTGCAAGCGGATATTTCCTCACCACCACAGGAATTCTCATCTGGACAGCTAGAGCCAGAATCCAGCTTACAATCTTACTGTTCTACTCACCACTGCGTGCAGTGTTTACTACTACAAATAGTCTCATCAAAACCAATGGGGATCCGCAGAGTAAGATATAAGGACAAGAAGCCTGCATTTTCAAATGTCACTTGAATTTTTGGGTGCCCAACTTAAGACAGCTTAAAGGGGCCTGGTTTTCACAGGGCAAGCGCTCAGCACTTCCTGAAATTCAGGCCCCTTTCAAGTCATCTCAGTTTGGGTACCGAAAAAACAGGAGCACCCAAAATCACTAGCCACTTTTAAAAAGTTAGGCCAATAGTCTCTGCAAGTTCTGATCTGAAAATCACAAAAACAACCCTCCGCTCTGCTCTCACTGACACCCAGTCTCAGCAGAGAGGCCCAGCATAGGAATGGATCATGAAGACTGAATTCCCCTCTGACTGATGGAAGGAGCTGCCATCCATCCTGAGGGCCAGAGGATGAGGAACTTGTGCCTATATCTGCTCCTTTTCGATAGGCTGCCAGTTCTGCACTTTTCATTAACACTAAATTATATATTCTATATGTAAATGCAGGGGACAAAAAAAACCCCAAAAACTACTGTTACCAGAAGCAAAACATCTTGAAGAAAGGGAAATTATGATGTACTGTAGCAGAGCACTGACTATTTTCTGAGTAAGAAAGAGTTAATTGAAACAGTCACATTAAACTTTGGAAACTTGGCATTACTCTTTTTTTCCCCTACTCATTTATTCCAAAGAACCCTCCTTCTCTTCCTCCTCCTCCTCCTCCACAGCGCTACTCATGTCTCATTAAGTTCATAGCTACTAACTGTCACACCTAGCAACCATTCCCTCAGCATGAACTAGTATTCGTTTCAGATTGTTCATCTCTTTCAAGATGGCCAGTTGCTGCTGCAAGCTTTCCCCATCACTTAATTTAAGCAAAAAAGAAGACCCCTCTTGTAACAGCTATGTCCCCCTGATATTTTCAAGTCATCGTTTCAGAAAACAATTACTTGATAAAATATGATACACCAAAGTGGTACATCATAAGACAGTCTTCTAAAGCAGGAACCACGTAGTACATTCTAGTTGTTAAAATGGGAACTAATCTAGTGAACTACTAATGATGGGAAAGCGTAATTACTGAAGATTAACATCATGACACATGGAATTTCAGATTTCCACAGCATGCAATAAAATGACCTCTAACTCCCTTCTAAATGCCATCCGATTTATTTTGCCCTCAAACTTCCTGTTCTTGATGCTTAACTAGTTGTGTTTTCTCACCAATCACAACCAAGGGGACTGATTCTTATTGCCATGACCCTTACGCAGTCATTTGTATGTACAAAGAGCACGTAATCAGAATAATAGTGTCTCACTGTGCACCGGAGTAAATAATAATGACACAAGGGGAAGGCAGGGGAGAATCAATCTCAAGGCTTTTCAGAAAGCAGACAAAAATGCAACCTTCTTATCTTCAGCCTTTCTTGTGTTTCTTAACTCTATGCATCCTTGTTAGTTTTACATATTGTGTCCCTTTGTCAAACTGCACCTAAAAGTGTGAGGGGAACAGAAATATTAGAAGACAAAAAAGGAGGAGGAGGAGCAGCAGGAAGAGATCATATCAGAACAATCCTTGTGAACAAACAGATGAGGACAGGAAAATGAAAAGAAGAATTATAAGTAAGATTTGCATGTTGGCTTGAGACCATGTTCTAATTTAGATGTCTAAGTAATTCAATGTCTGCAAATCTTTGCCTTCACTCCAAGGCTTTCATCTAAAGAAATCTCTCTCCCACAAAATGTGTTAAGGTCAAGAACTACTTCTTACATTCTTAAGTGCTGGAGCATTGTCGAAGCCCTTTTGTTACCTCATTAAATCTTGCATCTGAAATCTGAGAGGGGAAACCACGCTGAATGAAATATGGGCTCAAGCTTTTTAAGAACACAGAAGCTGCACACTCACACACTAAAGATTAGAGGGCACTTTAATCAGTCTTGTACTGTTCGTGCTCCAAGGTCTCTGACCGCAACCAATGATAGAGCCACAGAAAAGGAGCAGAGCCAAAATGACTTCACAAAACAGCAACTCCAGTTAGTTATTGTATTAATCAAAACCATACCCAGCGCAGTAGTCAGAGAAGGGACAGGACGGGGGAAGAGGAACATCAACAACGTGGACTAACATTTACAAAAATACAATGAAGCCACAGAAAAGTGTAATGGTTCATTTGTTTTCAGTCTCAGTTGAATTGCCATAATCCTTTACTTTACCCCATGTCAGTAGGAATTTGCAGTCAATTGTTTTAAAGCAGAATTCAATTCAATATAGATGCTGTTCAGTGTCAGAGCCTACATGCTTTCCTGTATCTTACCAAGTTTCCTTTCATGAAAAGAGGAATCTCTGATAGCTGATGCAGTTCTTTCCAAAGTCTGTGGCTTGCTTGGGCATCTAATACAGGATGTCCATGAGGTCAGGCAGCACTGGGGAAGGGGAAATATAAAAAATAAAAAATAAGAACAGTTCATGATTCTGCAATAGGTTAGCAGTTGCCTGGGAAACAGAAACTACGTGTAGGCAGAATTCACCCTAACAAAGTGGGTGTGTGCACACACAGTATCTACACACCCCTCCCTGAGAAATAAATAACCAATTAGATCCATCTGGAATATTTCTGCTGAAAAGTTTTCAGCGAAAAATAGAGGGTGGGTGTGGAACTTCCACAAATGTATTTTTTCACACTTTTCAGCCAGCTCCAATAATGCTCTGCATGTACACAGCCTCTTTCAGGACCTAAGGGCTTCATAGACATTAAGGCCCCTTTGCAACACTCTGGTAGCATGAAGGGGCCTTAAATTGGGCAGAACCCACCCCGAGAATCACCCCTACACAGGGACCTTCTTAGCTGGCATAAAGACTCTGTACCGGCTCAGTGTAGATGGCAGACTGGAGGCAGGACCAGAGTCCACCATGTTACAGCTATTTTCTTCTTCCCAGTTCCCACAGGGGGCCATGGAAAGCAGAGTGTATGTCTAAGTAGCCCAGAGGCTACTTACAATGATCCCAGAATACAGGGACAAAGGTGGTTTTAAGCGCGCCACCCTCCATCCATTCCCAGAAATAGTGTTAATTGAGGATCAGACCCTAATTTTCTCAACACCTCTGAGAGGAAATACCCCCATTTTACAGGGGGGAGACTAAGACACAGAGGAAATGTGAATTACACACAAGGTAATATAATGAGTTAATAGTAGAGCCAGGCACAGGACCTGGGGATCTGGTGTAACAAGCGGTAGCACATAGAGAGAATTGAACTGGGTGAACTTCTGAAGCTTGGGTTGAGATTTCCATGTGAGGAGATGTGTAACTCATGCCCACTCGGTGTGGCACTCTGTCCCCCTCTGCCTCACTCAATCACTATGTGACCCAACTCCTGGTCTTCTCTGCTACAATCATTAGTTCACCATGCCTCTCTTAGTGAGCAGTCTCATCAACCTAGGCTGAACGTGAAAAGTCAGAGATAGGATAGCCATTATTATTTTTGTTTCAGTGAACTTAATGCTGGTGAAAGGCGACAGACAGCCTTCCATACTCCAGCATTGTCTATTCACAGGACAGGAACAGGCTGTGACAATCTTCCCACTTGGTTCAAAAGTTTCCAGTGGAAGTTTTTCTTGAGCAGGAACTGAATAAAAACAAGAGAGCATGCCCTTAATTATTACAGCCCTGACAGCACCCTATACTTATATTCATTGCCCTACTACTGTGATATAGCTAATGAACTAAAACAACATAGAGCTCTGATCCTGCAAACCTTACTCAGAGTAGTAATCCTGGAAGCCCATGAGACCTCCCACAAGCAAAGGTTGTAGGGCTTTTTGTCCCATTCTATCCTAACGTAATAACAGGAGAGCCAGCATTTCTGTTCCAAATAGACCAGCAGTTTGAACTCCTGTGCAAGTGAAAGTTAGTCTCCAAGATGCCAGCGTACCCACACATATTTACCTTGGAAATATCTAACTGGGCAGAAAGATTGAGATGCAGATTTTTTTAACTGAGTAACAGACAAGGGTTTGGTTTGGCCAGTCACTAGTTTTTTTAAGAAATATTTTAAAATATATATTTTTTAAAAAAACATGGAGAGAACTGAATAAAGTTTGGTACTGTCAGGCAGAAGTGGTGGGAAGATTTTTTTGAAATGGTGGAGATAGTCGAAAAGTGGTTGCTACGCAAGTGTTGCAGTCACATTCAAAGCAATTTCTCTTATGCGTAACTGCTGCACTGAACCCATGTTACTGCATGATTAACCCTTGCTCTGCCAAGTGGTTTAATATGGCTAGTGGTTTCAATTCATGTCAATTTTTGTTAGGGAAGGTCAATTTTAAACAGGAAAGCAGCTTTTGAATGATCAGAGCCATATTAAAACCTTGTTAAATGGAGTATTTAGCTTGTATAGCATTATCCCCCCACCAAAAGAAGTCCTATTCCCTCCACCAGACCAAGAATGTATGGCTTAGCGCAGCGGAGCCTTCCATGGGTCAGAATCCCACTGTCCGGGCTGCGGATCGGCAGTAGATTTGCCAAGGCTAGCACGGTGGAAAATCGGTGGAAGCCATGCTGTTGCAGTTCCACTTGTGCCCGCTCCTCCCCCTCTCTGCAGCAACCTGGAAGGAGCGCCCACAGAGCACAGCTCTGCGTCACATCCATCTGCAGCCTCCTAATGCCCTGCCAGCCCTCCCATGCAGGAGTCAAATGAAGAGTTAATATGGACCAATATGCTTTTTATTGGACAAGACAACCCAGTAGAACACTATGATCCACTGGTCATAGATCATAACAGTATCATTCTGATTTGTCTCATGCCAGGCCTAGAAAGAATAAATGACATAATATGCAACTGCAAGCCAATGTTAACTCGCTTCACTGCATTTAGACACACCAACTCATATGGCATGTAAGTTCACCCCACATTTTATGGCCTTGCCATAGGGGGCCACATTACCTTCTATGTCTAGATGAAATGGAGAGGGTTAAAAAAAAAAAAGCTTGAATCACTTTGCCTTAGTGGGTTAAAATCTAAGGGGTCAAATTCAGAGCTGGCTTGTGAGGATGAAATTCCACTGAAGTCAGTGACTTACCACAGGCTTTAAAAGGAGCGATGGGTTGAAATTAAGTGAAGGGAAATTGCAGCTGTTAAGGAGAAATGCCTAGTGGTTAGCTCTACTAGACTGTGGAAGTGCATCCCAAGAAAAGCACTAGCAGACTCATCACTTCAGCCATTTAAAGCTAGCCTGAACAACACAGTAGAGAATATACTGTAGTGAACAATCCTCCATTGGACTAAATGGAACCCAAAGGGTCTTTTTCAGTTGCTAACTTCTAAGAAATGTCTGTTTCTAAGCATTAGCAAGGGAATTCAAGCCTTTCCCTGTGCCCTTGAAGGGAAGGTGGGCTACATGCATGTCACCAATCAGTGGCTTGGCACAGAAGGGTTCTAGAAGGTAGGTACTGTAATGCCCCTAAAATGATCACTGCCATATAAGCCCTTGACGCAAGGTCATATAGCAACATGCTATCTGTAGTTTAACGCATATTAGAACCACTCCTTCTGCTTTATTTTGCAGATCCCTCAATTGAAACTGTTGACTAAAGAGACTCAGAACTTTCATCTTCTGGCCACATGTCTCACGCTTAGGGCCGTGTGGTCCTTAGCTGGTCCTCGAACCATTACATTTTCCTTTCCTCCACGGAAACTACCCTTGCACCTAGGGGGTTGATTCATGTATGGATGGGCTGCAAGAATGCAGGCAGTTGTGACGCATGTACGTGGATCCCATGTATCTGTCTGAGGATGGGGGAACCAAGCTGCCAGTGTCCAAATGTTGTCAGTCTAACACATGCGCCAATGGTTCAATGGCGGCTCTGAAGTGAATGAATTTCATAATCAAATATGAAGCCAGTGGCTGCGTGAAGACAAACTTTCTAACCCATTTGCCCTATATAGAAAGTGTTGTGCTTGGAGATGAAGGGATGTATTTAACTAGGAAATATCTGCTTCTTGGAAAGCTTAAGGTCTGAATCATGCTGTGTTGGCTTGGTTTTTCAGCAGACAAACTACCACATAGGTTTTCTGGTGGGTGGAGAGGCAGCACTGCCGTCAGAATTAGCAGCTGGGTTTCTTTCCCATGAAAACTAAGTAAGAATGCCACTACACACCAGGGGCCCAGAGTTACTTGAAAATATCACTGGCTTGTACAAATGGAAACACCTGCACAAAATCAGGAATCAGCTGGTCAGGCAGCAGAGCAGCAAGGGACAGAAAAGCCAGTAAGCAGTGACTAGCACTAAGAATATACAAGGGACTGTGCCAACTAGATGGGCACTGGCAGAAGCACAATCAGCAACCCGAAGAATTTGAGTGATAACAAATATGTGAGCAGATATGCAAATATGGATGGCTTTTTATTTATTTATTTTTTGCATAGGTGCAACTTAGGTGTCTATGTTTGAAAATCCGCTCCCTCTCGCCTACGAGTCCAGGAAAAAGGGTTTTTACCAGTTCTGAAGATCAGCTCAGAGCACAAAACTCAGAACTGGATTTCAAAATACCGCCATTTTTGATGGTTATTTAGATTTAGGGTTTTGGTTTGGCCCATTACAAAAGTAGAGACCATTTGCAAAACTCAGAGTCAGGTGCAGAGCTTGATCATCATCAACACTCCAGGACATTTTGTTCTAGTACCTGTTAGTGGCTGATGGTGAGACAGCAGAATGACCTTGCAGGAGGTGGTCGATGGTCCACCCTGCTGTGGAAGGTAACTCTCTCTGGGCATGAGCACAGTTATTCCAAGATCGATCTCTGCATAAATTATATAAAAACAATCAGTATTTCTTAATACTAGTAAAACCATTCCATGAGCCAACATAAGTATCCATTGCTCTTTTCCAGCAAAAATTGTAGGGGGGCGGGAGGGCAGGAGAAACAATGGAATCAATTTCCCCTCTATAAACCAGGGCAGCAATGCAACTCGGAATTGGCATTTTATATGGAAACCCTGTAATCAGGCACATCACCAGTCATAAGTATCAGCTATAGCTAGCCACTGCGGCATACGTCTCAACGCCAGGCATCAAAGACTGGTAATCCCTGGCCACACCCATACCAACTACAAGAGAACGCAATGCACAGGGTTAAAAAAATCCTAAAGCAAGATGTGGTTTTCTCAGTGGTTTGGGGGTGATTTCTGGTGGGTTGGGAAGGGGACAAAAATCTAGTATTTGGATGTTTTTAATAGATTTCTCCAACAAAACCATTTGCTGAAAGAACATAACCTCCTCACAGCATCAGCAAAGCTTCTGTCACAGAGCCCAACGCTGTATTTATACAACATGGAAATTAACAGCAGCAGCACTGCAGGCTTAGAATCTATTCTGCAAGCAACAAAATGGCTAGCGGTGCTGTTGCCTCCATTTGGATTCCTCTGCTGCTTATGAGGGGTGAAAATGGTGGATGCCGATACCACTGCTGCTTTGGTTATGGTTACACACTATACTACCGACGTTGAATTTATGACTCTATGAATCTCCGTTCTAACCCTCACCACTCCGCTCCACAAAGCGAAGACTCCCATCACCAACAAAACAGAATGCGTCACAGATGTAACACGACCATCAGCAAAACAAGTGCAGGAAGAAATCATGGCCGCCCGTTCAGAGCCCTGCTCAGATGCAAAAAAAAAAACCCCCAACACTGGAATTTTCATGGCCTGTGTTATCGGGGAGACCACACTGGATGATCGCGATGGTCCCTTCTGGCCTTGGAATCGAAGAAAAACATTAAGGTAATGTGTTCAAATGCATAACGCCGTCCATTGGAAGGTCTGAAAATGATTTACAACAGGGTCCCAAATTGTGACTCCTTGCACGGTAAACACTGCTATGGAAATCAGTAAGGGTTTTGCTTGAGTAAAGACTAAATGATTCAGCTCATTAACGAACAAAGCTTCACAATACCCCTCTGAGGCAGGTATGATAAACTCCATTTTACAGAAGAGGAAGCCAAGGCACAAAGAGGTAAAGTGACATGACCAAGGTCACACAAAAGCAAGTAAGTGGCAAAGCCAGGAACAGAAACCAAAATTCCGGACTCCTGTTCAGTGCTTAACCACTAGACCACTTTTGACCAATTGATTGTTCATACCTCTAACACACTTACATTAGTAACTCCAGCCACATGATCTGAATGAGTCAGTTTTCCCCATCACCCTATAGAAAAATACCATGCCTCTGCCACTGCCTTATTTCAGATGATCCTTTGAGTCCCATAAATTTAGCTGCAGCAGGTAAGCTCAATTCCCACATGAACATGTGTTTAGCAGTGCAACTAAACTTAAAGGTTAAAATAAGACAACAAAAATGAGTCACAAAGGCAAACATCTCTGTAAGCAGCTGAGAAATGAGAAAAGGAATAAAAATGAACCACTTTCCATGCCTGAATATGGGTGCTCAGAAAGGATGCTTGCTCTTTGTTGAGTGGATGGGCTGCCAACTGTACCTCCTTCTCTAAATCCAATCCCCAGAGGAAACCCCAAACAGCATGACAAACACCATTATTGGGCACAGTATGTTGCAAGTTAATACGGAGCCCCCAGCAATGATAGGTGGGAAATACAAGGGGCACCCGTATACATGACATTCAGCAAAGTGGACTTAACCCACACCAGTCTCCCAAGCAACAGCTCTTAACCCAGCTGCTGCCTTGTACAAATGCAACTGCAGTATTGTGCCTAGATACGTACATGTATTGTGTGCTCTGCAGTAAGACGAACAGACACATATTGTTACTGCCGTTCCGCTGCTCTGCGGACCTGGCACTGCAGGAAGCAAGGAGACTCCAAGGGAGCCAAATCCACAGGGCGAGGGATCAGCGAGTCATCAGGGGCATTGGCAACCGCAGTAAGAGAATTTTAAATTCACCGTGAACCTTGGAAGAGGGAGGAGAGGTGAAAAACGTAGAGATGGACACGAGGAGGGAAAGAGGGGAGCGGATCAGTTATCCCCTCTGGCTTGTTGTTTTCCCTCCTCCTGTCTCCTACCACTTCTCCCTCTTTGGAAACGGTCTACTCCCTCCTTTTTACTGCCCCAAGACATTGAGCTGGAGGCAAGAGAGCAAGGCAGGTGCTCTTTAAGACCTGATGAAATCAGCACTGGAAGGGTGTGCGCGCATGTATCTACATTATATAAAAATCAGGATGCACTTTAGGAGACAAACTACTATAAAAGAAATCAAGAAAGAGAACGCAGTACATCTGATCTGGTTCTAAACCCAGCGATTGTTGCTAAATCACTGTATTTGGCTCTTTAGATGTCGGTAAGTTATACATTAAATGCTTGTACCCCCATATTCTTGAAGTCACTTCACATGAAAAAGGGATAAGGAATAACTCGCCCTGCTGAATAATCAGACAAGTTACTACTCCTCTGCAGAATCTGGATGGCTTCCTGAGCAAGAAGACCCAAGCTCAAATGATTTGTCCACAGAACGTCACAGGAGAACTGAAATCTTCATTGTCGATCACTTCGAGGAGGCAAGGGAGGGTGAGAAGATAGCAAAAAATAGTTATGAAAAAAAATGTCTTCCTGTTTGTCTTGGTCTCCTTACCCTCTTTTCCAGGTCCCTCCCAGACCTGTGCTGTTGGTCAATAACAAGAACTTAATATCCTTAGAAGGAAGAGAAAGATACATAAAAGTCTATCACTTTCCTCTGGCCTGACTGACACGTCACTGTGGCTTATTTTGCAACAACAGGAAACTCACCTGTCACTGAAGTAATTCAAGCTATGAAATACTTGGTTCTGGCTGTGTTATTTGCATAAATAACATAACAAACCACCTCCAAGAGTTTGTCACATTCTTCCCTTGCTTTTTGTTACTTTGCATAACTGAAACTGCAAGAGAGAGAGAGAGATTTCAAATGCCTGCCTTAAAAAAAAGGAAAAGAAGAGAAAACCCAGGTGATTTTAGTCACAAAGTGTTTGGAACTGATTTGAGGCAAGTGAAATCAACATTTAGATTTGACACCCTGCCCTCAGCCAATCCAAGAGAGCTTTTCACCTGCCATCACCCCTTCTACCAATAGGATCAAGTGTTTAGGCTCAGAACCCTCCCCAGCCAATCGTGTGCAAGCTCAGCCACTTAGTTAATGATGCAGCAGTACAGGGAAGACTATCACATGTGAGCTGGAAGGCTGCCAACATGGAGACACGGAGAGAGCAAGGTAAACAACTTTCCAACGCCAAAATGATGACATTTAATCCCTAAACCCTAGCTTCCCTTCTCGACTCATCCTTAACCCCTTTCTGCTAGTCTGGAAGCCTCTGAAAGGCGCTGTGTACCTGTCCCCCTGATGCTTTTAAAAACTGGACAACATGCCCTGCAATGATCACTGCGTCACCATTTACCACTTTCTGAACTACGCAGTGACAAACCTCCAAGCTTTAAAATGCAGAGTGTCTGTTAATCCCTGCACCAAGCCCTGGCCGATGTGCCAGCCTTTAAATAGGTGGGAGGGAGGAATTAAAAAAAAAAAATTATTAAACGACAGCCTCTGCAAAGTTGTCATCTCCCCCCACGACCACCACCCCCAGCTGCATAACAGCACCACAGGCAAGAGCGACATTCGTACCACCTGTGCCATCGTTCCATTCAGAAAACGGCTCTGACGCAGAACAGTGCAGTAACATCCAGCCAAAATCATAATAAAACCACTCCGGGGTTTGAACTTAGAGGAGTGGGGGGGAGAGGGGGAGAAGAACCTGTAAATAAATAAAATAAGATGCAGTTCTAACCCAATCCCAATCAAAGGGTACGTACGTGGGAAAGACGGACCCCGAGCCGAAGACCTCTGCCCGTTAAACATCTGCGCAGTCCTTAGCCCTTCGCTCGCTCGCTGTGCAGCGCCGCAGAATAGAATGTTCCAGAATTTTCCTCCCGTTAACCCTTCCGACGTCTGCCCACCCTCCCTCCCCGCGGGATTAAACGCATCGTGTCTCCAGCATCGTCAATGGGCGAACCCTCCAATATCAATTAAGCCAAAATAAATTTTTTAAAAATTAAGCTGGCCGGTTGCAGGAGCCCAGTCCATGATGTTATTACTTCTGTCTCTCTCTCTTGCTGCCTCTCTCTCTCCCCCCTTGCTGCAGCAGGGCTGTTGCTAGTAGACCTATCGAGGGAGCTTGCTCTCTCTCTCACACTCGCTCTCTCTCTCAGAGCTCTGTGACGCAGCTCAAAATTCTCCAGGCTGCTCCCTGTGTTATAACAGCGGAACTGCAACTTTCCCAGGAGAGCTGATGCCAACAATGCCAGGGCCAGTCAAATCAAGAAAGTCAGTCACTGCTGGACTCTGCACCTCTGCCCTTTTCTTGTTTTTATTAATGCTCCTCACCTCCGTTTTTTTGCTTTGGTTCCAAACCTCTCACGATTGCATCTTTTTCTCTGCTGCTTAGTCACACCTACTCGGTTAACTCTTTTGGGGTCGGTAGTCAGCAATGCAAATCTCGAACAAGTGCCACTGACAGCATGGACAACTTTGTGGTGGTTTTTCTTTTTAAATCCTCTCCCGTTCCTAAAAGAAAAAAACAACAACATTCCAATGACATATTAATGCTGTTTGATTAACTCTTTCAGGGATAGGAGACATGGTTTGACTTTGGGAAGTAACGCACTTCGGCCCAGAGCCTGCAAATGTTCACGCACGTGTTTAACTTTACGCACAATGGGACTTCAAAGGGACTACTCACTTGAGTAAAGCTATGTGTGTGTGTGTGTAAGCATTTGTAAAACGGGGATGTAACCGGATGTCCCTGGATGGGTTTTTGGCAGCAGGGCTGAAACCTTGGACCTCTGGATCTGAGAGCATGAGCCTCAACTGCCTGACCTAAAAGACCCAGCTGCATTAGCCCAAAAGCTGTAGCAGATTCATCAACCTCTTGTGTTATAACAGCAGAACTCCTAGCCACTTGAGGGAGACAAAGAGAAACTACGTAAGTGTGGGTTACCGTAAGTATTGGAAAATTGTAAGCTCTTCCCTTTCCATCCACGCAGACTTCGAAAATGTGTTAACCAGATAAAATGAATGCTTGTGCCCAGAGTGAAGATTTTGAGGCTCATGACGACATTGCCTGGGTCACCAGCACTACTAGTCACAGTCCAAGAATCTTCATAATAGCTAAAAACATCAGCACAACCCTGTATGGGTTAGGCAAGCAAAACATTCCAGAGGGCTTGGACACAGCTCCTCAGGCAGCAGGCTGAAGGTTAACCCTAGTGAGTCATAGCTAGCTCCCATGTTCGGCAAAGAAAGTTGGACGCTCAGATTATTTATCTTCAAGAACTAGGGCAGTGGTTCTCAAACTTTTTTCTCGTGGACCAATTGAAAATTGCTGAGGGTCTTAGCGGACCACTTAATGATCTTTCCAAATGTTGTTTGTACCATTAGCTAAATATTGTAAAGCGCTTTGGATAAAAGCACTATATAAAAAAAAAAAATTAACTTTTTTTGTTCTATAAATAAAAGCACACAACTCATATTTTAGTATCAGTAGTCTTACCTTTCTAATGCAAAGAATGTGCCCTCTCTCTTCCGCCGCAGCAGTCCCCGAGCTGGGGCTGGGAAGGAGGGCCGTCTCTCTCCAGCAGCTGCAGCCCTGGAGCTGGGGAAAGTCGCCTCTTTCTCTGGCTGCCGCAGCCCTGCATGTCCCAAATTCCCCCCACCCCCTCTTCTCACCCCACTGCCCCTCAGACCTACCACCTATTCCTCCCAAGGCCACCACCTCACCTTACAGGTGCATCTTCTCCAGGTCCAGACTCCTAATTAGTGGAGGCACACCTGCGCAGCTCCACTAATTAGGTGGGTGGCCCTTTATTCTCTCGTGTGCAACTGCCCAGGAGCACACCTTAGAGGGAACTATCCGCAGACCACCTGAACGGAGCTCGCAGACCACAGTTTGAGAACATCTGAACTAGGGAAACCCAGAGGAAGGCTAAGGCAGGTATAGCATTTGAGCAACCAGACAGCTGTGTGGATGCTAGTGAAAAGCCAACAGCATATGAAAGAATCTGCGCAAGAAAGAGCATCTGTATGGAAAAAAATAAATACAGGAGAACACCACAAAATCGATACACCTGCCATATTAATACCAGATTTCAGAATGGGCTGTGAGTTTTGGGTTTTCAGTACAGCTGAGGCTGAAATAACCAGTATTTTTTCCTTCAGAGTCTGAGCTATTTTGGGATTCCTCTGTACTATACTGAAAGTGACACCTGTTGCACGCAGACATGAACAAGAATAATTGCAAGGTCCCAATTTATAAAATAAAACTCTGCCAAAAGATGCAAGTCACAGGAACCATCTTATACTGGGGGAAAGACTTTGACTTGGAGTGAGGAGCATTGCCCCTCCAGATCACCAAACCGCCAGAAGCCAATACAAGAAATACAGATGGTGTGTTGTAACTGCTATAAAGAAAACCTAAGCATCCCGATCTTTGTAGTGACCCAGCAAGGTCACTTTCCATCAATTGGATGCAATGAAACGTGGCTGCATGCTTACAGACAGACGCATGGTCACCTGTAGAGATTGAGCCGAAGACGTTCATCACCAAAGCCACAAGTTTCTGCCACTTGAGCTAAAGGAGATGAAAGCAAGCAGCCGGTAATACAGCGGCGTGAACCAGCCACTTGAAAGAAACATTGTCACATGGACGTTATCGCCAGCGGTATGATTTATTACACAGAAAATACCTAACACAGCTTGCTAGGCTGGTTCCATCTACCCTTACATGTCTCATGAACCCCACTAACGTCCAAGGTCAGACTGATTTCTTCACTCACTCTGCATCCCGCTGATTTAGAATAGCACCAGTAGTGTGCCATGTACTATGCAGATACGCAAGAAGAAAAAGACCCTGACCCAAAGCCCTTAGAATTACTATTTATTCTGTGGTAATGCCTAGAGGCCCCATCAAAATACAGATCCCATTGGGCTAAGTACTGTATTGAACAGATCAAGGAAAAGGACAGGGGAGCAGCAGAAAGCAGGGCACTATTGTACTGCTCTTAGCACACATTTGGTCAGTGCCACCGTGTTTAAAAGGTGGGGATGGGGGGGAAGTGGAGTTTTGACACATTTTTTAGGGTTTATTTGGGGTGGGGAGAGAGGTTGGCTCTCTTTTATTTGTGTTTCCACAGAGAGAAATCATTTATTTTAAAATAACCAAACATGGAACATTTCTGGCACATTGCCAGAACATAATTATTTATATTCTGGTAGTACCTGGAGGCCCCAAGCAGGGATCAGGGCCCCAGGGTCTGGGTGCTGTACAGACACGGATAAAGAAACCCCGAAGAGCTTGCAATTCAACTGAAAAAAAGAAGCAACAGGGGCTGGAGCAATCAGAAGGAACGAGGAGGGATGATGAGGGTACAGTCATCAGATCATGCAGTTAGGCATGTTAGCTACCACGCTATTGGATGCTTACAAGGTTTGTGATTTTTTTTTTTGTAAATATAAGCAAGCAAACAGATATCAGGACTCCCTACTGGCCATCTACCTAGCTGTTATTAGCTGGGCAATTTTCCACTGGCATCATGGTAGAAGTAGAGTGGTGCCTTTTATCAGTCAATCTGGCAAGTGCAGGATTAAACTTTATATGCTAATTCATCAAAAACGTTTCTGACATTTTAAATTCTTCCCCACCCTCTCCCATGTCATTTCCGTCCCCACCACCAAAGGGCACACGTTCTCAACAGCAGTGGGCTTCCATAACTCCAGATTTCACACATGAACACTTAAGGATCCCATTACAGTGGTATTGTGCGTGATATAAGAACCTAAATAAACCTGCTGTGCACTCACTAAGAGAGGTCCTTGGTCTGATTTTAGCAAAACTCTGACTCAAGTGGTACAGTAGATGATTGCACAGGACTTTCATCTGACCACTAGCAAATCCTTAGCTCATATTACCTCTCGAGCACAGGAAACTACAATTATTAAAATCAAGGCAAGTCCTGTTTAAAAGCCCAAGATCAAAACATCCAAAGGCCTAAGCAGTGCCAGACAAATTCCTGCCCAAGAATAAATGGAGAGTTGCAGCTGTTGTGTATGTACAACCTCATGACCTCAATCTCTGTGTCAATGACGTTGCAGCATGGTGCCTTGGGGAACAATCGGCTGTAAACTGAAGAAGCCAGAGATCAAAAGAGAATGGGAAAAAACGTGCAACTTAATAACATTGCTTAGTACTGGTATGGCTCTTCCACTCTGCCGAGTGCTTTGCAAACATGAGCACCATTAAAAGGTGCCAATTCAGGGCTACACAGTCATTGGCTAACTATATCAAACTGCTTCAGAGGAAGATGCAAGAAGAAAGTTACGTGGGAAACAGTTTCCTTTCCCACAAAAATTTTTGAGAGTTCAAAAAAAAAAAAAAAAAAAGTTCCTGTCCCGAATCAAGACGAAACGTCAAAATCTCAAAAATTTTCATTAACCAAAATTAAAAAAAAAAATATATATATATAGTTCAGGTCAGATCAACTGAAATGTTTCGTTTTGATTTCAACCCGCCTTCCTTTTTTAAAAAAAAATTATAAAACAAACAACCTAATCAGGTAAAGTGACCTTTCTTCGCTTGAAACAGAAGCTGCCAGAACATTGTGGCTTTTAAAGGAAACGGATGGGAAATTACATACACACAGCGTCTTAAGACACTGTTTTAATGACCACAGAAGCATGGAGATGACCATGGAAACGTGCTATTCCAAAACATGGGTGGGTATTTACTTGAGCAAATACTGTCGTCTACAAGGAAACATTTATAATGGACTACATTGTATTGTATTGTATTGCATTGCAAGGGGATGGTAGCCTAATCTACAATTGGAAAGTTACCTGCACCTATTTTAGAAAAGTAGTGACTAGTAATGGGCCAATATCCAAGAGTTAGGTTCAGATCGACTGAGAAGATCATCATATCAAAACTAGTTTGGTCTTGGAATGTCTGAGAAACTGGTTCCTGTAAAATTTCCAGTTCCTCCCAGGTTAAGATAGGTCAGAAGCAGTAACGATTTTATCATCCCCATCCCAAGCCACATACACTGTTCTCTGTTATGCTCACAGTATTTTATTTCTGTTCATGGTCATGGCTAACACCAGAAAGAACTGTCATGAACACAAATGTAAAAAAAACCCAAACAGACACACTTGCAAATACCCTTAAAGGTCTTCATTCCATGCACCTGCTTGTGAGTGCACAACTAATTGCAACCACAACATTGACCTACACAATTTTGCATGCACCAATCCTACATATGCACTGTTCCGTGTGTTTTATGCATTCCTCTCTGTGCCTGACTCACAAAGATCTGCTCCAGTTCCCAGCTAGAAGACTAGATCCCAGAGGTTAAAATTTGGCCCTAGTTTAGAGAAAACACAGTCCTACAATTTACTCTATTAAATTTGAGCAACACAAACTGAAGACAACATTCTCTCTCTCTCCCTCCCTTTCAATGAGATGGTGATGCATTAACATGGAGGTCATTTCAGGGAAGAGTCCACCTCCCGTGTTGGTGTTGTGTCCAATGGCACTTAGCATCTCAGGATAATAGCCCTGTTCATCATTCCACTTCACACCTGGCAGTGTTTTGTACTCTGTAGCAGTCAGTAAAGGAAGCCCTGCCAAGACGTTGGCATGTGTGGCCCTAGAGTACCCAGGACCACTTCACACTCCACGGGACAATGAAAGGAAGCAGAAAGCCTTCCTGAGCAGGAGGGTATGCTAACCTCCAAATCTAAGGAGCCAATGGTGCTGAGACAAACATAATTATTTCAGCTATTAGCTGCTAAGAATAGAGCCCACAGAGGTGCTCTGAGCAACTGAGGTGCACTGCCAGCACAGTTGCAGGTAGCAGGAGTTGCAGTGGAAGCACAGAAATAGTCATTCTCTGCACTCAGCAGGTTCACGAGTCACTGACATACAAAAGGGACATACACAAACCAGACAGCATGTGCCACTGGGCTGGACTCTCTGGTGAGGGTTGAGGGTCAGTGAGACAGCAGGGTTGTGCTGGGGAGCCTGCTTTCCACTAGGTAAACACCTCTCCTATAATAAAAAGTATGGGAGCACTGACATACCTCCTCTCACCATGAGATTCCCACCTCCACCGTGCACTGTCCCGGCCCCACAGGGCATAACGGTTCTCCCAAGGGAGATGTCTACTCCAGATATACCCAACCCATTCATACTACTGAGATGGGAGCTCCTCTCCCAGCCATGCATGTTCCTCACCTCTGGAGGTATGGTGGACCTGTCCTTCCTCCCACTGATAGAGCGAAGTGGGCAGAAAAGAAATTGCCCCCCATATACCCTGCTACACAGAAGAGACGTGGAGGCTGTTCAAGAACTGACCCTCTCCAAGCCCTGAAAAGAAGCTTAAGGGGGCTGGAAAAATGGGTTTTTCATGAGAAGTGACTGTTTTCCGTGGAAAATTTTGATCTTTTGTTGAAAAGCCAAAGGCCCGAAAACCAAAATATTTTGATTTGAAAATATTGCTGCAGTGCCTCAATGGGAGCTGTAGTTTGATTGCCTGTCGTGGCTGGACTACATCTACCATGATGCCCCATGGCCAGGGAATGGTATGTACTTCCTCCCCCCTCCAAGAGGGGAAACTATGGTGTATCATGGGAGATGTAGTCCCACCAGAGAGTCTGGCCCATAAAGGCGAATAGTAACTTGAGGTACTCAAACTTCAACTCCCATGAAGCACAGTGGCAGTATCATCAAACCAAAAGAGACTAATTATTGGATTTCTGCCCCAAATAAAATTTTCCATAGAAAATTTAGACAAAAATTAATTTGCTTTAGTCAACATTTTCCATGGAAGGAAACACCATTTTTTCCACCAGCTCTATCTCCTCTCACTGTTGCAGCGTTGAGGATGGGAGGCTCATGAATCTGACTGGGCCTGCCCCTTCCACACCAAGGAAGGTAGCCCTGCTCAAGCCTCCCCTGCAGAGAGAAACAGATCTTTTCACCCACAAGCAGAGCTCTGGCAGACTTGTTTGGAATGGATCCCAAACAACATTCAACGTAAGTAAGAACCCAGCCCCACAGCCCTTCCTAACCTAGTCCAGAGCTCTCTCAACTAAACCCTCTGCCTTTCACAAGCACTGGAAAGGACCTAGTCCTCTAAGAAGTATTGCAAACAACAAAATATTACCAGGAAATAAAACAAACCAAACAACCACCTCAGGACTAACAAGTCCTTATCCATGTTCAATCCGCATTAGTTTCCATTGCCTCCTGTCTGCTAATCCTCTACTGGTCACACTTAACATTAAGATTCCATTTAGAAATACTTTATAAAGGGCTAATACATGGGTAATAAATGTTTTAATACACGGTTAATCAATTAAAAAAACAACAAGGAGTCTGGTGGCACCTTAAAGACTAACAGATTTATTTGGGCATAAGCTTTCGTGAGTAAAAACCTCACTTCTTCGGATGCATAGAGTGAAAGTTACAGATGCAGGCATTATATACTGACACATGGAGAGCAGGGAGTTACTTCGCAAGTGGAGAACCAGTGTTGACAGGGCCAATTCAATCAGGGTGGATGTGATCCACTCCCAATAATAGATGAGGAGGTGTCAATTCCAGGAGAGAAAAAGCTGCTTCTGTAATGAGCCAGCCACTCCCAGTCCCTATTCAAGCCCAGATTAATGGTGTTGAATTTGCAAATGAATTTTAGTTCTGCTGTTTCTCTTTGAAGTCTGTTTCTGAAGTTTTTTTGTTCAATGATAGTGACTTTTAAATCTGTAATAGAATGACCAGGGAGATTGAAGTGTTCACTTACTGGCTTATGTATGTTACCATTCCTGATGTCCGATTTGTGTCCATTTATTCTTTTGCGGAGGGTTAATCAATTGTTTGCATGACCAAGAGGTCAATAGGTTGCTCCTGTTGATTTCACAGAATTGTTTGTTTATAAACATTTCCCCCACAAAATCAAAGTATTTCCATTTTTCAGTTCAAAGCATTTCAAAATTTCCTTTTATTTTATTTTTTAAAAAGTTAAAAACCATTTAAGAATGCTCAAAATCAAAGTTTTTCAATTTGCTGAAAATTTTTTAAAATTTCATTACTGGTCCAACCTGAAATCAATTCCTCCCCCCCAACTTTTCGCAATTGCCAACAAACTGAAACATCCATTATTAGCTCAAGTCTACTTACTACTCATGTCTGTAACATGATTATGACGACATCTATTAACCATGTATAAATGGACATTTAATATAAAGTGTGCCCCTTCAACCACAATAAACCCTTCCGGCCTCAATTTTCAGATCCAAAGAGAGATCCAACACACACAATTAAAGTCAATGAGAATCAGGGAATGGGGGAATCAGACCCCATGTTTCTTTATCTGTCTAAAGAATCTAACCGACTTCGGTGCTATACTGTGTTAATAATTAATGTATTGTTCCTGCAGGTTATATATGTAACCCATAGCCTGATCTACACTAGAAAAGTCCCACTGATGTCACTAGACTGGTTTTAAACTGATTTAGTAACAGCCGGGCAGCTTTTCTAATACAGACAAGCTCTGTGTTACTCTCTTGCTGTATATTCTTGCATGAAGTAGGATTTCTATTTGACACATATAAAGCCAATTCTTACCTAAAAACAAACTTTAAAAGGACAAGGCAATCATCATGCTCGTTGGTGCATCTGCAGAGACAGAGTCAAGCTAGACAGACTTAAAGCAACACCTCAGCTGGGACATGGACAAGGCACCAGACAGTTTGCTGATATGCTAAAAATAGATTAATCCCAATTACAGCCACACTTCTACTTTTTCAAGGTTTCCTGTTTCACTTCCTTAGATGAAAGCCTGTGTGAATGGATAGGGTGGGATTATCAACCCACCGTGGCAGAAGGAAGGCGGGGCCTCAACAGACTCATTTGTGTTGCATAACTCCGGGAACACACAGTCCTTCAGCTGAACTAAACAGAATGACCGCACACTTCCCTTGATCCAGCTGCCTTTCGGTACCATAAGAATTCTGATCAATAACCAGGCTTTCAAATCCATCTTTCCCCAATACTGAAAAACAAAAAGGTACAAAATAATCCCAACTGAAAAGTAAGTTTCAGATGAGTGTTTTTTTGTTTGGCTAGCCCCTCCGAAAAAATCATCATTTTCCTGTCGAGCTTTCTGAACCCTCCTACAGATTTTAATAGAGAATTCTAACTCTGCTATAGAAGTCTATAGGATGGCTCAAAAAGGCTCGAGAAAAATCCCATTCTCTATTACATTTTATAGGACCTTAGAGTAAATTCTATAAATCCCTATTCATTCTTATTAAATTCTAGAGGACTTTCACATAATGGAAAGAGACAATGTTATACAATAGTCAGGATTTCTTAATGGATTAAATTATACATATTATAAAATACACACATACACTTAAATCCATCCTATATACCTTAACAGTTCATTTGTCTGATCAAATCCTTTACACTTATGAAAACATATTTTTTCACCCTAAAAGAGCTGTAATAAGGATGGCAGAGCTGGGAAGGAGGGACAGGGAATCTAGCTGAGAAAATCCTTTTTAGTTTTAAGTACAGTCTTGGTTTAGCTATGTTATTTTATTAAATATTATTTGTATTTAGGATAGTTTGGAAAACAAGAATTCAGTTTTGTGAAAAACTTTAAGGTCTCAATATTTATTTTCAATTCTCCATGGGATCAATTAGACCTTTTGACAATTTTCATACAAAAACAGAGACCTGCACCGCCACCCCAAAATAGCCAGGTGATTAGGGCACTCACCAGGCATATGGGAGACCCAGGTATACCAAGTCCCTGGTCTGAATCATAATCCCATATCCCAGGCAAGTACCACTGGGTCACTGGCTAATTTGGGGGTCTCTCTCTCTCTGGACCCGAGAACTGTTACTCTGGCCACTTGACCAGTGTTTCTCAACAACCGGTCCATGGAGCAGCGCCGGTTCCTAAGATCTCCCTGACACAGTTCAGGAAGGCAGCAAGCTGGTCCCTGGTTTCATAAAGGTTGAGGAACACTGCACTAGACCATACAGGCTCAATAAAACAATCCCCAGGAAGATGCCAATTTGTATGATTCCCCAGAGTCTGTGTGGGAGAGGGGAGGGGCAGAGATCATGAACAAACAAGACAGGGACTTTGTTCTTCTATCCTACTTAACAGATGGCACCGTAATAACCTAGCAAATATGTATCCTTTATCTTCTGGATATGCACATTCAAGTACCTATTTGGAACTGTTTTTGTTTTTAAATCTGCAGCAGCTGATTTGGAGAAATGATAGGGTTTACAAAATGACTTCAGAATTCATTGATTATTGCTACCTTAGAACTAGCACTAAGGCCCTGATCCTGTAAAGACATATGAATGAGCTTGACTTTATGGAAACGAATAGACCCAGAGTTAAGCATGTGTGTTAGTCTGCCTTAAACTATTAAAACCTTGATATGTCAGGCAACTAGTCACCCTTTCAGTATGAAACCACAACAAATGATACACTTTAGAAAATGG
>NW_020665277.1:337180-405727 GCF_002925995.2 Terrapene triunguis
TCAAGTCTTTCTAGGCCAATTCCCTCCTCAGCCTTTTTTTTTAAATACGGGAAGCTAATGTACAACTATAGGGATATAGCTAATACTAAAAGGTAGGATAAAAGAATATTTGATTCTTCCATAGCATCATTCATTTGAGGACCTCAAAGTAGTCATGAACTAGACATCAGGGCTATGAGGGATGCTGAATACAAAGCTGCAGCTGGTAAACAAAAATTCTATCAAAAGTTTTTTTCCCCTTGGGCAAGATTTGGTCATTTATCAAGACCAGAATCTGTTGCAAATACACTTCAGTTTGTTTTGAAACTTTTCTCTTCTCAAAAACTGGATGGAAAGTTTTACAACACAAAACAAAAACAAACAAAAAAGAAAAGAAAAAAGCCTGTTTGTCATGCTTTAAAATATTTTTTTGTTTCTCTGTTTCACCAATTTTGATTGGTCAATATAGTTACATGGGTTTTTTTGTGGTTTTTTTCTTTCCCAAAATGGAAAAAACTTATTTTAAACAATTTTCTTGGAAAATTCAGAAAATGAAAAAACTTAGATATTTCAAGACAAAACAGACTGAAAAATGCTTTTAGATTTGCCAGCATTTCTGCCAACTACGTTTCTGATTTGTTTTTAAACTAGCTGTGTCTCACAGTGAGCATGACTCAGCATCCCTTTGTCCCATGTACAGCCGGGAGAGCTGCAGATCACATTTTAGCCAGATGGAAGGTTGACATCCAGGACCTACACAAAGATCTGGCTGGAATCACCCCAAATCAGAACCCAATATTTCTGCCAATGTAAGACAGAAGAGAAAAAAAAAAGTGTATTGGGGCAAGGGGCGCACACTCATTTGCTTGTTCTTTTATGCTGTGTGAAGGTGGTCTCATGGCACTGATATTTCTTTGCAGTTCACCTTTAAGAATATACACCACAGAGAATACATTTTTTCCGTACAATAAACAATGGTGTGAGCATTATTTGATTTGTCCAGTGGAATCCACTGAGCACAAACCATTGCAGCTTAAAGCTAAGTTCTCATCACCCTGCTTTCCTAAAGCCCCACTGGCAAAGCAGGGAAACTAAACCATCCTCAACAGACCAAGAGCCTGATTATCAGTGGGGGCTTCAACCAGGACTTCACTTGTATCTGCGTGTGTAATATCGCTACACTAATGTGCATGTGTGCAGGAAACAGATTCTCATATGTGGACATACAAATCCCATTGTAAGTAAATTCTAACACCTGCACGTACAAATCTCAGTGCACAGACCTCGATGCATACACATGCAGACCTCCATGCACAGATACCTTTCTAACATAGGTTTATACTGCCGCCCATTTGTACTAGCTGTGTGCCTTCCATGTAAATTCATAGCAGAGTCCCTAGTGGACTTCATGGAGTCTCTGACATCTTTTGGGGGTAAAAACTGATTGGAGGAGGGGGTTTGATTTTTTTTAGATTTTACTAATTTCCCTCTCCCTTTATTGTTTGTTTGGGTGTTTCTTGATTAGAGGGAGTGTTAGTGTTATGCTTATGGTAGAGGCTTTTTTCAGAAAGGTTTTATTTGAATGCCTCCAGAGTCATCATTGTGCTGTGAAGCATCCAGGATTGTCACTGATGTCACCTGTTGGTTATGATCGCAATTATTTTGCCCAAGAATGGGAGGATGGAGATAGGACAGTAGGTGAAGAGATCTTCAGGGCAAGTGATGGCTTCTTGAGAACTGGGGAAAGTATTGTGTTTTTCAAAGGATTTTGTAGTTGTGCTTCTCTGAAGGAGGCACTGATTATTTCCATTAGTAATGGGCATAGTTGTTCTTCACGGACTTTTACCAATCAGAAGGATTATGGATTCGTTTCGCAGGCTGTGGCTCTTCTATTTTTCAGGGCTTTCTGAGCTTCGATGCTGAGTGCGCAGATTTCAGTGCATGCATACACACACAGGCCTCAGTGAACAGACATTGTACACATGTGCAAACAAGAGGCAACCAGACACTGAAAAAGCAGGCCAATGCTTTACACAGAGTCTCACACTTCAATATTCTGAACGTAACTACTCCAAAAAAATGGAGACTGCACAAGGAATTAAGATTTCGGGCACATCAATAAGTGATAATAGGTCAGACAGCAGTGGCAGGATCTTTCTTTTGTATTCTTTCGGTAGGTTAATTTATACTGACCCCAATTCCATTCTTCAGACTGTTACATATAATTATTTCTATTTAGTAAGTTTCAAGAAGTAAACCTACAAGTGATGTGTTGGGTGAGGACTCAAGGATTTATGGTGGCCCCCACTGTGGTTATTGTCTCAGGTGTGCGTAAAATGACGTGAGATGCTTTGTTTCATGTGACAATGACCTGGGTTGACCTGAAGCCCTAGTTTCTATATGTAACCAAGGTAAACTGAATTATCAGCAGAACTGCACAATAAACCAGTTGTGACTACACCCCATTTGTTACTGCTGTACCTGGAATCCCACCACCTGGCAGTACTTGCACCTTTTCAAAGATGCCCACCAGAGTTACATTCTCTTGTGAAAGGTGGGTCTTGTTTGGGGCATTATCATTTCTAATTTAAATTAAAAAAAAAAAAAGACTGAGTTGGGCTGAGAGGAAATAGGAAGAAATCAGAATGCCATTACAGTTCATACACAATACTAGCTCTCAGGAATATGATTAGTTACTTGGCAACCAGAGGAAGGTGTGCCAGAGTAAACGGGACACAAATACATGCACGCTAGCTTCAGCAACAGAAAATGGATGAGAGGAAGGTCATAGTTCGTCTGGCTCATCCAATTTTGTTGTGGAACACAGTTTTTAGAACAACGCACCTGGAAACAGCCTCTCATGATTTTAATACAAAGCAGGATCCTTCCACACCATTTCTGTGCTTTCCAAACATTCACTTCATGTGATACTGTCTTATCAAGCAGGGAATACAAAAATTGCATGCCACAAGTCGGCAAGTTATGTGTAAAGTGACTCTCCACTTAGACAGAAGCTTTCCTGACCGAGGAAGAAAAACAGGAGTACTTGTGGCACCTTAGAGACTAACAAATTTATTAGAGCATAAGCTTTCGTGGGCTACAACCCACCATGCCCACGAGTGCAGTACAAATTGCTAGACAGATTAGACTAGCTTGATAGAGTTTACTTTAGGCAGAGATTCAAGGGACACCGTCAATTCAATTTGAGCCCAACAATTAAGGTTTTGTAAATAAACAAAGCACTTAGCTTTTGCTAAACCTAAATCCTTAGAAATGTTTTACAGGATTCAATTGTATTGTCTAATTCCACCAACGAAAGTTAAAAAGCAAACAAATTTTCCTCTGCTATACTTCCATACCAAAAATCTCAGCACTGAGGACCTGAAAGCAAACTATAAATCAAAAGTGAAAGCAATTTAGTTCATCCTCATAATCCAAACCTAAAAAAAATTGCAAAAAAAGTAAACGAACACCACAAATAGTGGAAAGGAATTGGGTTTTTAAAATTCTTTCAGTTTTACCAATCTAAAATATTATTAGTAACATAGGTGACGAAGTTTCATTTGTTTGTGGTAAATGATTTTTTTAAATCTGACAATCTTCCTATCACTGTAACCAGCACTGTAATTAGTGTGATGCACTAAGATAGTGGCTCTCAACCAGGGGTTCGTGGCCTCCTAGGGGGCCTTGAACAGGTTCCCGGGCGGGGGGCCCAAGCAGGGCCAGCGTTAGACTCGCTGGGGCCCCGGGCAGAAAGCCAAAGCCCCACTGCATGGGATTGAAGCCCAGGTCCCTGAGCCCCACCACCCGGGGCTGAAGCCTGAGCAATGTAGCTTTGTGGGGGCCCCTGTGGCAAGGAGCCCCAGGCAATTTCCCTGCTTGCTACCCCTAATGCCAGCCCTGGTTTTTATATGCAGAAAACCAGTTACTGTGGCACAGGTGGGCTGTGGAGTTTTTATAGTATGTTGTGAGGGCCTCAGAAAGAAAAAGGTTAAGAACCTCTACACTAAGACAAGACTTTCATTCCACTTCAGTATTAATGGAGTCCTGCTACACACTGACTCCACTGTGAATATAACATCAGAGACTCAACTTCCTACACGTTGTACCTGCCATTACTGGAATGCTGTTACTTCTAACTTTTGCATCAATGAAAAATTTCATGTAGGCAAATATCACTATTGGTTCAAACATGACATTGTTTCAGAAAAAAAATACCAGTTTAAGAACCCTACTGCTCAACTCAAAATAAAGCATAGCATTTCGGAAAACTGATCTCCAATACAACTTTTCTATATCATCATCATAACCACTTCAGTAGCAGATTTCATTCAAGGTTCACAAATAAACAAATAGCTATACAATCATAAATAAATCTCACAACACCTCTATCAAATAAAGGCTATTCTAACCACTTTCCTGGAACACTGAGGCAAAGACAGGGGAAATGGCTTCCCCAACATCAGAGTGAGCCAGCAGAAGAGCTGGAAACCAAAGCCAGTAATCCTGACTGAGTCCTCAGCTCTTACCATAGGCAACATTCCCCCTCTAACGAGATTTCACCATTTCCCCTTCATGGGGGAAGTAGCTAATCTCTTCTGGCCCCCCCCCCCCCTCCATCTTTTTCAATAAGTTACTATAGAATCAGAGAAGCAATAATAGCCTCAAAGGAGTTGGCTGTACCGGAGCAGAGACATCAGTCAGCAACCAGCCAAAGCTCTGATGCGTGGCGATATGTAGTGTCTGCTGGACCTGTCAGAGATGCAGCATAGTCATTTGCTTACCGAGGTTTGTCCTGCTGCCCTTCCGATCGTTCTAGTTTTTTGCCCTTAGGATCTGCTTCCTTCATCGCATGACCCAGAGATTCCTGTCTTGTCAAGGAACAAAGACAATGTTTAAAGGAAAGCTATAGAAACCTGTTAATCAGAGCTTAAATCTGTGGTGTTTTTACATAGCAACATTAATTCTTCATATAATATTGTACTTGGTTCCCTGTAAGCCACGGAATGTGTGAGAGGTAGCTCAGCGCATGTTATGAAGTATGGGATTTTACGCTGTGATTTGAAATTCCACAGGAGATGGGCACCTAACTCCCTTAGGCTCCTTTGAAAATCCCACCCAAATGTTCTATTACATTATGAACTAAAAGCTCCAGAGCGCCACAGCCTTGCATTGGATCCTGATAAGATGGTTGACTGAGCTTGGAAAGATAACGGGCCCAATAGTACAAAGGGGGCTTAAAGAGCCAACTTTAAGCCCCTTCACAATGCCAGAACAGTATAAAGATGCCTTCGTTTTGAGGAGAAACCAAGCCCATAAATGGAAACTTGTGCTGGAAAGTGTCTTCTATCATTTAGCATCTCCCACCGTTAAAAGGACTTCCCAATCTTTTGGAAGTTACCAGAGAGACTTTTGCAAGCCAGCAGTCTGTTCCATCACTGCTGTGATCCTGATCTATGAACACTGGAAATCACTTGTAGTGTATGATTCTTTAACCATTCAGTAACTCTCTTCTTTTCCTTTATTAATAAATCTTTAGTTCGTTTACTAAGGACTGGCTGACAGCATGATATGTTGGTAAGATCTGAGATATATCTTGACCTGGGGGTAAGTGTCTGATCCTTTGGGATTGGTAAAATCTCAGATATGGTGAATTGGGTTTTCAGTGACCTCTCGCTATATTAGACCAGTTTGTCTGGATGGGAACCAAGGGCTGGAATGCCTAAAGGGGACTGTGTGTGTGTTTGGCTTCTTGTTAACCAGTGTGGTGCTATAGAAACTCTTGTGTTACTGGTCTGGTGAATCTAATTCTAGAATAACCACCAGTTTGGGAGGATTGTCTGCCCTGTTTCTTGCAGCCTGCCCTGCATGTGGCATGCTCAGTGTGGTCCATCCCAGGCAGCCGGTCATAGAAGCATTTGTTGGAAAAAGTGGAAGGGGGGGTGGGTAATGATGACACTGGTGGTTCTTAATTTTAACCGTGGAAAAGGAAAACCATCCTGGAAAATGGAACTCTCGTTGGGTAACCCTAACCCCAAGAACATATGCCAGATGGAAAGACCAAGACTTTAGTCTCTCAATAATTTTTGTGTTGGGGACATGAGCATCTGACAGACTTATCTTCACCTGCCATATCTCGTCGGCTTTTCTAGACTCCTCTCCCCCTGCCCCAGTGCTCCACCAAAAAGCCTAGTTTTAAAATTGATTAGTCCACTGTTCAAAATACTTCTTTTAATTGTAAATCCAGTCCGGAGAATTGGCGCGGGAATGAGACAAATTGGAGATTTCTCAGGTGTCTTTTACATCCTCCGTCACATGCATGGAAATGTACTGTCCCAAACCAAGCCCACAGCCTCTGTGTGAGGAAAGTTACTGGCCCAAGATGGAGTCCAGGGTAACATGCCCTTAACCACATGTCCTTACATGCTTTGCTGACTCACAGAGGCAGCCATTGCCCATATTCTTTCTGAGGCGTCCACAGGCAAGGCTTACTGGCAGGATGAATTTCTTTAATTGCCCATTGTGAGAGTGGAGTGTCCTTAATGGGCCATCAACACAAAGCTGTCTAGTCTGTCACCTTCCCTCCATTCTCAGAAGTTCTTCAAATCAGGCCCCTGACAGTTTGCTGTTATCTCATATTGGGGTTGTTAAAAGGCAGTGACTATTAGTATTTTGGTGTATCTGGAGTTGTAAGAGGGAAGTGACCCCATAGGATGAAGTGTCTGTTAAAAGACATCACTCATCCCAACCATGGAAATTATAGATAGTTTATAACCTGCTGTATTTGTCCAAGGACCTAGAAAAATGATTGTGCTGAACCTGCAGGAAAACTATAGATAGCGAGAGTAGGATTTTCAAAAGCACTAGCCTAATTTTTGAAAATACCACCCTAAAATGACCTATATGATTCACCGTAGTCTGGATTTAGACATTGTTACATACACATTTGTCTTGTCTTATTTATGCTGTAAACGCAACAGAGCATGGAACATGCCTTAACCCATGTTTACAAAGCGCCATGTGACTTTATGATGCTGTATAAACACATTAGAGAGAAGTTTTGTGCCCTGCTAAGCCAGAGTTCATATTCATTTCATAGTCTGATACAGCCAACACTGGAAACTGGTTATCCATGCACACTAATATGTTTTTAAAGAGCACAAAACTCACATTATGTAGTAGGTTTATCCTTAACAGGCAATGCACTGTGAAAGCATCATGCTGGTTTGTATGGAGGGGAAAGACTACTATAAGAACTGAACTAGATAAGAAAGGGCAGTGTTGCAAAAAGAAACAATGAGTCATGCTTTAAAGACACACATCTTCAGAACACTAACTTAATACACCTTAGAACACAAGGAACAGAGCTTTCTTCTGGAAGTTGCTCTATGCAATAAGGCATTTAAACAGAAATCTGCAGGATCAGTTAGTTCCGTTTACCAGGATGCATGAGATGGAAAAATCTGTCACCTTTAGGAAACCAATACATAAACTTTGGGCCAATAGCATTCACAGTGGCTTCCATTCAAATGATCATGATGCACATATTGGCGTTTATGTCATTCCCAAATGACTGCAGGGCTGGAACAAATTGTGAAAGAAAGAATAATTAAATTAATTGAGGTACATGGTAAAGGGGTGTAATGCAACGTGGGTTTACCAAAGTTCAATCATGACAGACTAACCTGATTTCCTTCTTTTATCGAAAAAAAATCAGGTATTTTCTCAAAGAAGGACAGTAGATCTAATATACTGGGACTTCAGTAAAGCATTTGACATAGTACCATATGGAAAATTAGTTAAATTAGGGAAGATAGGGATCAGTACAAGAATTAAAGTGGATAAATAACTGGCTAAAGGGGAAAAGGCAGCTGGCTGTGCTGAAAGGTGAATTATCAGAATGGAGAGAAGTTACTAGTGGAGTTCCTCAATGATCAGTCTTGGCATCAGTCTTATTCAACATCTTCATTAATGACCTTGGCACAAAAAAGTAGGCACGCACTAATGAAATTTGCTGACGATACACAGTTGGGAGATACTATTAATACAGAGGAGGATTGGAATATTATACAGGAAGATCCAGGTGAATTTAAGGACCGAAGTGACAGAAATGGGATGAGATTCAATAGTACCAAGTGCAAGGTGATGCCCTTACGGTCTAATAAAAAAAAAATTCTCCTGGGAGCGCATAAGCTGGAAGCAACGGAGGAGGAGAGAGACCTGGGTATGTGGGTTGACCACAGGGTGACTATGAGCCACCAATGTGATGTGTGTGTGAAAAAGGCAAATGTGATCCCAAGATGTATCAGATGAGGCATTTTCAAGTATTAATACTATTGTACAAGGCACTGGTAAGACCTCATTTGGAATACTGCCTACAATTCTAGTCACCCATGTTCAAAAAAGATTAATTTAAACTGGACCAGGTGCAGAGAAGAGTTACTAGGATGATCATGAGAGGAGCCTGGAACAGCCTGACTCGTTTAGTTGAGCAGAAAGAAGGCCAAGAGAAAATATAATAGCTCTCTAGAAATATATAAGGGGGTAAATACCAGGGAGGGTGAAGAGCTAGTTAAGCTAAAGGATAATGCTGAAGCAAGAACAAATGATATAAACTGGCCATGAATAAATTCAGACTGGATATTAGAAGGTTTCTAACCATCAGAGGGGTGATGTTCTGGAATAGCCTCCCGATAGTAGGTTGGGGCGAACAGCACAATTAAATTTTGAGAGAGCTAAACAAATTTAGGAGTGCAATTGTATAACAGCACTGCTTGTGATAAGGGGGTGGGGATCAACAGCCCTGGTGCTTTTTCCAGGTCATATCTTGTGTTCCTAAAAGCACATGCTTCAAGGTTTCAGATGGTCACCTGCAGAGGTCAGGAAGGGTTTTCCCTCCCTTCTGCCCAGTGTATACTGTTTTTTTTCCTTCTCCTTCCTCTGAAGCATGAGGGATGGCCAGGACTGGTTTTGGGACGTGGGACACTGTAATCCAGGGCTCTGAGGTGGCACCGAGTATTCTCAGGTGCTTGGCTGGCTGGTTGTTGCTCACATGCTCAGGGTCTAACTCAGGGGTCGGCAACCTTTCAGAAGTGGTGTGCCGAGTCTTCATTTATTCACTCTGATTTAAGGTTTCGCGTGCCAGTAATGAATTTTAACGTTTTTAGAAGGTCTCTTTCTATAAGTCTATAATATATAACTAAACTACTGTTGTATGTAAAGGAAATAAGATTTTTTAAATGTTTACGAAGCTTCATTTAAATTAAAATGCAGAGCCCCCCGGACCGGTGGCCAGGACCCGGGCAGTGTGAGTGCCACTGAAAATCAGCTCATGTGTCGCTTTTGGCACGCGTGCCATAGGTTGCCTACCCCGGTCTAACTTATTGCCATATGTGGGGTTGGGAAGGAATTTTCCCGCGGGTCAGATTGGCAGGGACCTGGGGGAGGGGGAAGGGGGAGTTCACCTTCCTCTGCAGCATCTGGGTATATCTCACTTAAGCATTTTCCTGCCACTGCGGCGACCTCAGCAGATACTGGTGCACCTCAGTACTTCCTATTCTCTGCTTGTGGCACATAACAGTCTAGTCTCATGTGGGCTGTAATACTTTGGTCTAATTTCAGTTGTTGGATTTAATGTGCAGGTGCTGGGTGGGGTTGGTGATATAGAGGAGATTGTGATACAAAGGGGGTCAGACTAGATGACGTGACCTTCTGACCTTAAACTCCATGAGTACATCTACACAGCCCACAGCAGGGAGTCTCAGAGCTGGGCTTGACAGACTCAGGATTGTACTATCATGCTAGAAATAGCTGTGTAGAAATTGCAGCTTGAGCTGGACCATGGGCTCTGAAGCTTCGGAAGGAGAATGGGCATCAGAACCCACACTCCCGCCCGACCCGCAACGTCAACATAGCTATTTTCAGCACAGCAGTGCGAGCCCAAGCCTGTCAAGCCTGCTGCGGGCTGCAACTCAGTGTGTAGATGTACCCTATGATTCTATGACGTTACTTATTAGGTGACAAGAAGTGAGCTCAAACAAATTGTCAACAGACAGATGCCGTATAGCTTTGGAAACACTGCAAAGAAGAAGAGACCTGAGTGAAGTCCTCAAGAACACAAGAAAAAACCTGAGGCTTGTTTGAGAACTGAAAACCACTACCTTTTAATAGCGCATGAAAAAAATACAGTACTTGACTTTCCATCTCCATGGTAACCTCCTCCCTCAAATTGCTTTGATTTGTTTTTGATTCCTCTGGCCTTGGAACCAAGCAGCCACGGCTGAAGCACTGGTAGCCAAAGGACAGAAGATGGGCTTTGCAACTGTTCTTTGTCTTCAGCAGCAAGTGACTGGGGGAAGGGGCTTCCCCTTCCCCTCAAGGAAATGTCTGTGCTATCATCGCCAAGAAGAATACATGTTCCCGTGAAGCAAGCTAAAGACAAATCACCTCAATAGGATGACAACAGGTGACATGCAAGCTGAGTAAAAGGGCTGTAAACAATGGCTGAAGCTGTTACTGGTAGGGGCCAGGCCTTGATAACTTCTTCCAGCAGGAGACCTCCTGCTTCTGGAAGATTTATGTTGGCACCTGAAACTACAGACACACTTACCCACTCCAATCTCCTGAAGTTTTAAAGAGTGAGCGTTCCAAGGGACTAGCAAGAGCCTGGAGGAAGATGTGGAAGAGAACAGATTCTTGGAATATGGAGATTAGATACCATGGTGATAAATGCTATGTACAAAATTAAGATGGGGGTGGGAGTTCCACATACAGCTACTATGGAGTTTAAGGAGAAAAATCTCTAGTGAAATTCAGACAATTTCTCCATAATCTGTTCCAGAGACACATATATATGTGTGTGTGAGAGAGAGTGCACGTGTGAGGGAGACGCACAAGCGCACACACATCCGGATACACACAGGACTTTTTCCATGAAGGGCCCTCAACTCTAGAAAACTCAAGACTACTTTGTGTTTTCGTTATTATTTATATAGCACTGTAATGGGGTACGCTCACCTCTCGCGAGCGCCCCCGGTCAAGTGTATGCATGCCTGCAATTTTTCTCAATTTCCTTTGCTCATAGTGTCCCGTCGGCTGCTGGGCTCATCAGGCGGGTCTTCGGTGACTCAGCCCTCCGGCCAAGTCACACTCTGTCCATTTGTGAAACAAACAAACCCCTTCCAGGGCACACAGTCCAAAATGTCCTCAATGTCCTGCAGCCCTCCCTAGGCTCAGTCTTCTAAAACAGTCGAACAGGGTCCATCACGGTACCCTCGCTTGGTCCGGCTAGATTGCAAGGCTCCTTCTCTGGAACTGAGCAGCACCCCGAGGGCTTCTTCCCTGGGGACTCCTTGCCTCTACTTGAGTCTTCAACGACCCCAGCCTTCCTGCTGAGCCACCCCCTTGGGCTCAGTTTGCTGACCATAGTTCCCCGCTGAGTCAGTCCCAGTAACTACCTGCTTAGTCCCTTGCAGGGGTCCTGCATCCAGCCCTGCTAGCAGCTGCTCTGTCCAGCCTTACAGCTCCTGCAGCCAGCCAGGAGCAATTTTTGCTCCCCCGATCCCTGCAAGCAGACTGAACTCACTCTGGCCCACCAGCTCCTTTTATATGAGCCTGTTGGGCCCTGACCCGGTTGCTCCTTGCAGCCCCTCATTGGCTGTATCCCACACAGCTGCTCTAAGCAGCTTGGAGGACCTCTCTATTGCTCTTTTCTGGGACAGGGTGAGGCGGGGCTGTGAGGCCTCCAGCAGGGGGCCTCCAGACCTAGTTCACCCCATCATAAGCACCCAAAATTGTACAAGAGGCCCTACAGCAGGGGTTGGCAACCTTTCAGAAGTGGTGTGCTGAGTCTTCATTTATTCACTCTAATTTAAGGTTTCACGTGCCAGTAATATATTTTAACGTTTTTAGAAGGTCTCTTTCTATAAGTCTATAATATATAACTAAACTACTGTTGTATGTAAAGTAAATAAGGTTTATAAAATGTTTAAGAAGCTTCATTTAAAAATTAAAATTAAAATGCAGAGGCCACCGGACCAGCGGTCATGACCCGGGCAGTGAGAGTGCCACTGAAAAATCAGCTCGCGTGCCGCCTTTGGCATGTCTGCCATAGGTTGCCTACCCTTGCCCTACAGCCATAAGAAAGGCTTCTGTCTCAGAGAGTTACATATAAGCCCTTTCGTTGTTCCCTTTTCAATTTGTGATTTTTCACATGGGGCTGTTTATATATTGTATCTTCCAGGTGTGGTTGGGCATTACTCTCTCATGGTTTCAGATCTAAAGCATTTAGGCACATTGCCCTATTTATGATCTTACATTCAGACATTACTTTCCACCCAGCTGGATCCCAAAATCTTCAGAAACTTTACTAACTGTACAAACTAGGAACAGGTGTCAGTCCACCCACTAGTCAACTGCAGCCACTTCTGGGATAGAATGCAGCAACAGCACTACACAGCAGTTTAGGACATGATAACGCATCCAAAAGAAACTACACAGGGAAATGCTTGGGTGCTCCATAAATAACAACAAAAAATACCTGAGGAGGTCTTGGAGTGTTTCAGAGTTGAGGGCCCTCCACAGAGAAAGTCCTGAGCGTGTTAGGATGTGCATCTCTCTCACACATGACTAAGGGTAGGTCGGGTGGCTCTGAATCTGCATACAAATGGCCAATATATCGCTGCTGCTTTTTCTTTTTGCAAACTTAGCATCCTTTCCATCTATATAACTTCTCTAGGGAGCATGCAAGCCTCAGGATCATTGTGAGGACAGATGAAGAGGAGAGTTGTAAATGTGAACAAGGCACACGTGACACCTTTCAAAGAGTGAGGCTGGAGGTGAAAATAGCAAAGGGCTAAAATAGATGATATCACAGAACAGGGCCAGCTTTAGGCCAATTCCACCAATTCCCCCGAATCGGGCCCCGCACCTAAGAGGGCCCAGTGGCAGGGCTGCCAGGGTGGGGGCAAGTGGCCGAGAATCCCTTCCCTGGCTAGAGGCTCCTTTTTAATTTTTACTCACCCGGCGGCGCTCCGGGTCTTCGGCGGCACTTCGGCGGCGGGTCCTTCACTCACTCCGGGTCTTTGGCAGCACTTCAGCAGCAGGTCCTTCAGTGCCGCCGAAGACCCGGAGTGAGTGAAGGACCCACCGCCGAAGACTAGGAGCGCCGCCCGGTGAGTACAAGCCCCACGTGTTTTTTTACGTGTTTTTTTTTAGTCATCCCTGCCGGGGCCCCGTCGAAACTGTTCGAATTGGGCCCCGCACTTCCTAAAGCCGGCCCTGTCACAGAACTGAGAGGCCATTAGAATACCTGCAGGGGACATAGCCAGGGCAACAGCAAGGAGCATTTACCTAACTGCAGTCAAAAGCAAGGCCTTTCAGCTTCAGGCTTCAGCATGAGCACAGAAGTATCTAAGAGAAGGTGGGTATAAATCATTGATTAGATGGAAGCACGTCCAGTGGCTAGAGAAGGAGAGACTGGCAATTAAAAGTACTCTGCTCTCTTACTTGCCTTCTCCTTGGCCAAGTCACTGCACCTTCCGGACTCAGCTTCCCTACCTGGAAAATTGGGATCAAAAGACTTGCTTTCAAAAGTGACCTGAGACTTTTGGGTGAAAAGGTGCCATCTAAATATTGTTATTTATTACAAGAGAGTAAATTCCAGCGCTCAAGGCCCTCCACTGAGAATATCCTATGCCTGCCATCAGCGCTTTAAGATCTTTATCAGTTTTCAGCCATCTACAGATGGCAGGCCTCTTCTATTTCTATTAAGTCTCTCTTTTCATCCAGTTCAGCACTGGCCCCTTCAATATATTCCCAAGAGCCTTGATTTGTAACAATAGCGGGATATTTTAGGTAACTGTCATGCACAGGCCACACTGCTCATTGCGTCAATGCTGCTATTGTACTGCCACACTTCTCCTCCTCTTGTAAAGCATGTGGCCAGATACTTAGGGGATGCAACATCCCTAACTCAGGAAGGCAAGAACAATGCTATTCTATAGACCAATGCATCAGGATTCTCCAATTTGAGGGAACAGCAATAAGGAAGTGAAATAAATCTCGCCTCCATTACAAAGGCTTGGTAAACTGGAATATTAGGCCACTAATGCAGCAGTCTGATACCTGGAAGAAATATTTTGTTAAATGTGCATCATGAGAACAAATCTGTTGATGCAAGAGAACCCTGAGCTTCCTAAATTAAAAATCTACTGCAACAATATAATTGGGTCACAGCTACAATACATGGGAGCGTGCAGTACGGTACCAAAAGATGCACTGAGAAATTTAGATGCCTTCTTTTAGGGAGGGCATCTAACCTCCTGCAATAGCAGCAATGGACGAGACAATCTGTTGCTGCAAGGTCTTTCTCACCACCTATTTCTCTTTCCCCCGCCCCTATTAACATGCATACCTGCCATACCAGCTTGGCCTGCAGCCATTCACCATGTGCAGCGATCCAGTCAGCTCTCAGCAGGGTCAGGCTGCATCAGTACATGAATGGGGGAATTGTAACAAAACACTTCTATGCAGCGGAAGATAGTTCTGGTGGTTTAAAAGGTAACATTTTACCTTCTGTAAATGCACTGATCCACTGCCCTAATGGGGATACTAGAGATGTCTTTCAGATGAGCCCTAAAACTGAGTTCTGACCCCTTCTGCTCATGAAAAGATCCCATGGGGTTTTTGTTTATTTGCTTGCTTTGCAAGAACAGGGGTATGAACACTGGTCTCCTAATAAATGTAGCCCAACTGAAGTTCTCCTTGCAATTTAAATTGAGTAAAGCCACCCTTACCTTCTGTCTTCCGTCGTTATGTAATGTTAGCGTGGAGATTTTTTCCAAAGGCAAAGGCATCTCCAGCTGCCCAGCTCTCACTGAAAGTCAATGGGAATCGGATGCAATATGCCAGCTTGCATATTTGAAAGTCTCCTCTTGAAAAGTAGGCTTTCTACATATGCTTGGGGTAGGGCTAGGATCCTCTTCTGTCCTATCATGCAAGTTGTTGATGTTTAACCAGGAATGATTTTTCAGCCTAACGTGATTCTATCTTTTATATATAACTCAAATCCTTTTTCATGAAAAACAAAACTAATAATGAAGACAGGAAGTCCTCACTCTAGATAAAACTGGAGTCATAATTAAACAGGTTATGATACACATGCAAAAAAATAGAAAGTTAGCAAACTGAAAGCAGCAGTTGTATTTGACTAATAACATAATAAAAAGATGCAAAGAAATATAGGAAATAATTTCACTAGGTTTTTCCTTCTAGCGCCTCTTGATGCAGAACCTGGTTTATTATATTAATTCTTTAGTGATAACAGGCTTTTTGGAAAGAAGTTAATCCAAATTAAATATTTAACTAAAAAGAAATTAGCTAAAAACTATGAATGGTAAACCGTATTGGCCCCAGCCTAATAAGGCTGTTTATCTGGGCTAAGGCAACTACAAGGGGAAAAGCCAGTTTATTAACTTTTGTCCCAACAATCTTTTTACAGAAATGGTCTAAAAACAAACTACATCATGTACACGGGGACAGAAACAATGCATACCAGGTAGAAAACAATCCATTGCTGTAAAGTTATTATTAAGTTCAATGAAGTGATTGTTCCTGAATATGCAAAGCTCTCACACACATTGCTGTAAAGTGCTGGTTCTCAACCTTCTCCATATCATAACCCGATGTTAAAATAGAAACAAGTTTTGAGACATCCCCCACACCTTATTATCATCTTGCCATAAAGAAAGAGCACTCCCTATAAAGTAACAACTGCAAAAAAGGCAAGAGAAATTAAGGGAAAAGACAGGTTTTGCAAAATCATGCCAACATTTTTCATCAGGACAAATTCATCATAAGCTAATTCTGATTATTTTTTAAACCTTGCTTTTTCACACTGAGGCAGAGCTAGCTTACAGGGACATGCTCAAACTGGGACAAATCCACAAAGCACTTACACATGTGCTTAAGTGCACTGTTGAATGTGGACAGATTTAGGCATGTGCTTAAGTGCTTTATTTGGATGGGGACAGCTGTTTGTTAAAAGTACCTGCAGCATTTTGTGATTATCCAAGACTGCAAGAATTTGGGGGCAGGGATTTCTTTTTTATTATCCCATGTTTGTATAACACCCAGCACCAAGCGGTCCTGCTGCTGAGGCCTTTAGAGGCTTTCACAATACAGATAATAGACACTGAAATAATTATTATCTCATCCATCTTTAGTGCCTTCGATTCGATTTCATGCAGCACCGTAAGTGCTCCCTGCTCCAAGGAGCTTACCCTCTAAGCTTAGAGATGGCTTAGAGGGTAAGAAGTGAGAGCAAACACGGTATAAGGGGAGAAGGCAGGAAATAAAGTTGGGGGGCAGAGGATAAAGGTAATAAAGATCCCAGTGTTATTAAGTTTACCTCATGCATGTCATTTATTTGTATCTTTTGCTCTAATTGCCATTTACCTCCGCCCTTGTTATTTGTTGTCCTGATGAAAGCAGTGGCTCTTTCAGATGGATGCAGGTGTGGAGTGGGAAGGGTGTTGGATGTTCTGGGATTATGAGATTGTTCTGCCCACAGGAGGTGGCCTGGCAGTAGGGATCAGAATGGAAATGCTTGGGCTGGCATTCAGGCTGGCATCACAAGAGCAGGCCCACGTTTCCAAGACAAGGCAGGCAGGATCAGAGAACGAAACATGAACAGCATATCACCAGGCCCCCACAAGCTGTTCTTAGCATCTTGGTAAACATCCAGCATCCTGTGACCCTGAGAGGATTTGGGGGAGGGAGTTGAAGTAGAAGAATAATTTTTTTTAACCTCTCACTGAAGTTATTAAGAGAACCTTAGGCAGCCAGAATTACCAGCCAGCCCAGACGGAAGCAAACAGCAGCCTCTGCTAATGCAGAGGAGCTGGGCTGGAGAGCCAGACCTCCTGACACAGCTCCACTCTGCAGCTAAGCTTCACAAGGAGGTGGCGCTTCCTCCTCTGAACTGGGGGCATGATTTGCATCATCATTTCATGGCTGCTGTTGCCTCAGTAACCGTGACAGTGCGCGCACACAGACAACAGCGTAGAGCACAGAACAGAACGTTTCCCTCTCACTATCTGATGGGGCTTTTTTTTTAAAAAACAGGATGGCTCAGGCTGTTCCTGTTCTTTTAAGCAGCTCCACTCATTCATCCATTTTAACTGGGTCACCGTTTGCATAAGTTTAATGACCTCTAATTAGAAACCAACCACATTCCCTGTTGTCACTGCACCCCAGCCTGCCATTAATTTTTATTTCCTTCCAATTTGCTTGTGTACATTAATCATCCCAGCGCTTATGTATTTGAATATGGATACAGCTGTCTCGGACACACCCAGGCATTTGAACTGTTATTCCTACATTCCCCCCTCCACCACCAACCTGCCACACATAAAGCGCAAGTAACAGGGGCGCCGTTTCCGTAGAATTGTTTGCTGTCTGAAAAATGCTCTCAGCTCCCAGATTTATATCACAATAATAACCCTTTACACTCCCCTTGCACCTCTCATCCAAGGATCTCAGAGTACTTTACAAACATTAAGCCTCCAGGCACCCCAGTGAAGCAAGGATAAGAAATTGGCACTAACAACACGTGGCATATAGATGCTGAGGGTGCAAGAGTTTCTCTTACTAAATGCGGCACTGGAATTTTTTTTTTTACTTGCCTTATTTTCGACCCCAGTTTAGCCGTGCTGGTGATGGGATGTCTCCGTCAGTACTGCAGTGTCAAGTTCTGCTACATCAGCTATTCTCACATCTTTAGCACACACCCCTTTCTTTATCTGGTCTTCAGCCTGGAAGATTTTCTAGGGTAACAGCTAGTCTGTCTACTGGTGTCACAAGGGGTTTGCTTCTGCCTTTTTAACATGTCGACATGTGAAGGTGAGGGGCAGATCATGATGAAATCTGCAGCAAGCATCTTCCGACCTAAGCACAGAGCTTCCTTCCTCCCACCACTCCCTGAGCGTGTTTGTTTCAGGAATGAAAAAGTCCTGCAGAGGCTCCCAGCCCTGCTATTGGCTCTGCCAGATACACCTCTGCATTCTTATTTGCTGAGCAAAGAAAAGGAAAAGGGTGGTGGGGGGGAGAAAGATATTATCTCTAAATGGTCTTAGATTCAAAACAAACCCAGGTTCCAAGGAGCAGACATTCTCAAAGGCATCAATAGAGAATCTGGAACTAAAAATAAAGATATCCAAAAGATCTCTTGCATGGTGTCAAGTAACAGGGGATAGCCATGTTAGTCTGTATCCACAAAAACAACAAGGAGTCCGGTGGCACCTTAAAGACTAACAGATTTATTTGGGCATAAGCTTTCATGGATGCATCTGAAGAAGTGAGGATTTTTTACTCACAAAAGCTTATGCCCAAATAAATCTGTTAGTCTTTAAGGTGCCACCGGACTCGTTGTTTTCAAAAGATCTCTCTCTCTCACACACACAAGAAAATAATCTGATCATAGGTCTGTGCTCCCAAGAGGATGTTGTGTTTGTGGATTATGAAACTACTACTCCACATTGCACCAAATTGTTGGGAGGGCACGCCGCAAACTCTCTGCATGGGCAGGCATTTTTTAAAAAGTATTTTGAGCTTAAACTCAAAGGACAGCAGTGGAAAGACATGAGCTGCCGCTCAGTGAATGTAGTCTAAATCAGTGTCTTTCAGCTTTTCCAGACTACCATACCCCTTCCAGGAGTCTGATTTTTCTTGCGTACCCCAAGTTTCACCTCACTTAAAAGCTACTTGCTTACAAAAATCAGACATAAAAATACAAAAAAGTGTCACAGCACACTGCTACTGAAAATTGCTTACTTTCTCATTTTTACCTTATATTCCAATTGATTTATTTTATAATTATAAGTATTATATTTACATTTCAGTGTATAGTATATAAAGCAGTATAAACAAGTCATTGTATGAAATTTTAGTTTGTATTGACTTTGCTAGTGCTTTTTATGTAGCCTGTTGTAAAACTAGGCAAATATCTAGATGAGTTGATGTACCCCGGCATTGAAAACCACTGGTATATGACAACAACACTTAGCACTTTTTATTCGTAGAGCTCAAAGTGCTTTAAAAGGAAGCTAATTGTCATTATTCCCATTTGCAGGTGGGGAAGACAAAGCCCAGGGAAATGAACTGACTTGCCCAAGGTCATCCAATAGGTCAGGGAAAGAGCCAGGAATAGAACCCAGGGCTCCTGGATTCCCAACCTCGGGACTACACTCTCTCCAACACACACAAATTACAGTAGAACCTCATAGTTATGAACTGACCGATCAACCACACACCTCATTTGGAACCGGAAGTACGCAACGAGGCAGCAGCAGCGACAAAACAAAAGTAAATACAGTACAGTACTGTGTTAAATGTAAACTACTAAAAAAAAGAGGAAAGTTTAAAAAAAGATTTGACAAGTAAGGAAACAGTTTCTCTGTTCATTTCATTTAAATTAAAATGGTTAAAAGCAGCATTTTTCTTCTGCATAGTGAAGTTTCAAAACTGTATTAAGCCAATGTTCTGCTGTAAACTTTTGAAAGAACAACCATAATGTTTTATGCGGATTTCCCTCTGACCAAACCACATGGTGTGTCATGGGAGTCACATGACTGTGCACATTACAGGGACATGTAGTCTGGCCAGGCAGGGAACTTGGCCTAATGGGGAGCATGGAGGTATCAGCTAGGGTGACCAGACTGCAAATGTGAAAAATCGGGATGGGGGTGGGGGGGTAATAGGAGCCCTATATAAGAAAAAGACCCCAAAATCGGGACTCTCCCTATAAAATAGGGACATCTGGTCACCCTAGATCAGCTTCCGAACTACAACTCCTACCGGGAGAGAGCCATTAGGGGAAAATGAAGTTTAATATTAATCTAGCTCAAAAGATCAGTTCAATAAACCAAAATGAAAAATTTCAATTTCTGAAACGTTGAAACTTTTCAATATTTCTGAATTTTTCTTTTAATTTCTGTTCTGCAAAATATCTTGATTGAGAATGAAAACAAATGTTTAAGTGTCATAATACTGTCGCATGGGAAATTCTGAATTTTGCCCTGCTCTAGTACTATGGTATATATAGAGTCATACCAAGAGTAGGGTTATGTATACAAGAGCGTATGGCTGTATGCATACAGAGGAGCAAGCCCTTCTGGGTAAATCTCATAGAATTTAATATGGATGAATCCCATAAGGTTCTGAGAAAATTACTCAAAGCCCTCTAGAATTGAAGAAACAATGAAATCCATTCTGGAACCATTCTAAAGAAAACAGTAGCAGGGATAGCAAGCTATTCATGACTCTTAAAGTTGATCTTAAAATTCTGTTTCTAAGATTATCACTGTCTTCAGTTCTATAAATTTCATCTATTGATGTAGATGGATGTCAGTGGATCTCAAAGCGCAGCGTGGCCGGCAGCCGCGGCCAGAGGAGCAAGGGGGGGGGCGCAGGCTGGCGGCCCGCAGCGCGGCCAGCAGCCATGGCGGGGCGGCGGGCGCGTCCGGAGGAGCGGGGGGGCGCAGCATGGCGTCTGGCAGCCGCAGCTAGAGGAGGGGGGGGGGCGCATGGCAGGACCAGAGGAGCCATGGGGGGGTGAGAGGAGAGGGGCGGTGCAGCCGGAGGAGCCAAGGGGGGCGTGGCCAGAGGAGGAGCCAAGGGGGGGGGTGCCTTTTTTATGTTTGCTCCCCCTCCTCTTAGAAGCTGGCTACGCCACTGAGCAGCAGCCTCTACCTTTATGAAGCAACCAATGGGCACTCTTGGCATTTCAGCAGTGAGCCTTTGCAGAAGATAAACTGGAGGAAGGAGAAGGGTAACCGCCAGTACTGAACTAAAGAGGGAGACCATTGCACCTGCCCCCACCCTCCACTCTATACCCTGAGCTCTTTGCATGCACCGTCAATAGCAAGGCAATCATGCATATGAGGCATTTTTTCAGCCTGGCACATACTAATCTGAATTGGACCAGCCTGCCCCATGCAGTAACCTGCTGCTGGGCTGGACTGTGCACTGGATTTCTGCACTGTTACAAACACCACAACAAACTCTAGAATCTGAAATAATTAAAACAAAAAATACAACCCAATCTAATTTTCTGTGTGTCATTTGTGTTTTATGCATTTGCATTTTCAAGCTGTTTGAACTGTGAAATCAGATTACTTAGTTTCACTTGGTTGGTGCTTAAATGCAAAGATGATATATAAGGTTTGTTTATACTCAAGACTAGAGCAGGGATGTTAAAAAGAGCCCAGTGAAGTTAGGCATCCAGCTCCCATTGAATTCTATAAAATCTGAGCCCTTAATTCCTCCTGGAGAGTTCTCTGAAAACCCCAGCCCTAGTTCCTGCATGCCATGGCTCAATGCTATTGCCTCCAACACAGGCAACTCCTTTTCTAAACCTGTTAATTTATTTTTCTTTAAAAACAAACATTTCTATTCATGATGCAACAAAACCATAAACCCTTAATGTCTGTTCCCTTTAGCACAAGTAGAAAGAACATAAATTATGTTGCACAACAAACAAACAAAAGTATCTGAATCATTTTCCTGTAATTGGCTATTAAGAACTTGTACCACTAATTAATCTATTAATTAGGCATCTTATCATCTTCAACATGTTAGCAAGTTGCCAAAGCAGGAACTAGCCTCTGGGGCAGGCAGGTGATAAGAAAAGCTGGAAGATTCAATTTTTTTTTTTTTTAGTTGTTTGTAAAGTAGGAAAAAAGTGCCTCAAGTTAGAGACCCAGAAATAGGTAATAAATATAAGTGAGGTTCATGAAACATCTCAAATTAATTTACAAGAATAAAAATAGAACCTAAAAATGAATGTATTAGGTGCATCAGCAGGTTCCTGTAGGGTATCTTGCACTAGAAAATAAAAGGCGCACAGAGTCTACAGAGACATATCCTATAACCATTTCCATGATATGAGCACAAAGCTACGTTTCTGTAACAACTAAGCACCTGATCCAATCCACTTTAAGTGAATGGGAGATTCTTCCTCAGTGGGAGTAGGACTGTGCTTCGAGTGAATTTCATAAATGCCAACGTTTGACACGTTTTAGGCTATGCTGGAATGCTTAAGAGCATGGATGGATGGAGTTAAAATAGGAACTTTCCCTGGGTGACTTCCATAGCAGTTCCTGCTCATGAAAGGAGCTGGCTTGATGACCCTGTCGACTGAATTTCACTTTATCCATAACAACACACTGGCTAAGAGCGAGTCTGCTCTTTGGTATCTAATCCACAGCGAAAAGAGCCTACCAGTGCTGCCAGCTAAGGGAGTTATACAGTAGAACCTCAGAGTTACAAACTGACCAGTCAACCACACACCTCATTTGGAACCAGAAGTACACAATCAGGCAGCCTCAGAGATGACAAAATATATATATATATATATACATATATGTACATACACACACACACACACAGTTCAGTACTGTGTTAAACGTAAACTACTAAAACAATAAAGGGAAAGCAGCATTTTAATTCTGCATAGTAAAGTTTCAAAGCTGTATTAAGTCACTGTTCAGTTGTAAACTTTTGAAAGAACCATAACGTTTTGTTCAGAGTTATGAACATTTCTGAGTTACGAACAATCTCCATTCCCAAGGTGTTCGTAACTGAGATTCTACTGTACTCATAAATGGAAAGACTCTCACTGCCTTCAGTGACAACTGGCTCAGGCCCTATCAGAACAAAATTAAAATATATTTCAGAATAGCTACAGGAGTTTAAGGAGTTTTAAAGCGGTTGTGATGGGAATATGGAAGGGTCCATTGCCTTGCAACATACCAATCTCAACAGTATAGTCTCAGATAGTAGAGATGGCCTAGGAAAAGTCATGTCCCCTGGGAAAAATCTAAGGAGTTATAGATAAATTAAATTCTGGGAAGTCACTGGGCCTAAATGACTTTGCCATGCAGAGTCAAAACAACTTGATATTTGTTGACTCCAGTTTATTTATGACTCTCTGTACTTTGCCTGCAGCAAACACCTGCCTCAGGTAACTTTTGCCATCCAAGGATATAAGGTTGAGATTAGTTTGCTGAATTACGGGTAAAGAACTTGTAGAAATCAAGGATTTAATTCCAATCTGTAGGATTTTATCCCTGATGTTTTAAGTTATTCCTGGTTGAGCTCCTTGATGGCATCTATTCGGTTACCTAGCAAAAACCATCGCTATAGGCTACACATCCTTTGGAAATCCTGCTCTAGTTCTATCTAATTCCGTTAGCCTGGGCAAATTCTGTTACTATGTGTTTTATGTAACTGACATTTTATTTTTAAATCTCTCATCAAGTTGCCTACTTTAGAGCTCTATCTACACTAGGGACATTTTTTTCAAATATGTTAGTGCCAGTTCATTGCCATTGATGTTAGTAACACTGGGAGCCCTAATCTATTTAGTCTCTAGTCCTCCAAGGAGTCATTCAGAAAAAAAGCAGGGGCGGGCAAGACATGTCTGATATTTCTAACATAAAAAAACCAAAGCAAAAAATTCACCTTGGAAAAAAAAGAAAAAAGAAAAAAAAAAAAAAAAAGGCCTTTGCAGGCCTTCTTTCTATACAATCAAGAAGCAAAAAGGGACACTTCTTTCTGTCTTTGTGGGTCACCTTTAAATAATTTCTCCAGAGGATCCAAAATGGGGAGGGAAGGAGATTGCAGAGACTCAGTGACTGAGTTTAAGGGAAAAGGTCAAACCCACTATAAGCAGAACAAGAAACTGCATTGCTAGAGTATCAGCCCCAAGGGACTTCTGGAAGGTTGAGAGAACAATGTAAGTTTCAGATGAGATAACGAGTGATGGAGATGTGTCTGCTCAGTCTCAAAGGCCTGGTCTACATTAGGAAATTAGGTCAGTGTAACTACCTTGCTCAGGAGTGTGAAAAATCCACCCCCCTGAGCGACACAGAATTCTCCCATCAACCTTGCTACTGCCTGTCAGGGAGGTGGAAAACAACCCCCCCGCCCCAAATAGCGTTTCCACTTGCAACAGTCTGCAGCCATCTGGCTACTGCTACTTTTGACATAAAAGCTTTGATTTGCAAAAGCCTAACTTATCCTACTGCTGCTAAAATGGAGATTACTTACCTGTAACTGGTGGTTCTTCGAGATGTATGATGCCTATCTGTATTCCACACATGGGATAAACATGCACAATACATGCTGGAGTCCAGAATTTTTTGCAAGCAGCATCCGTTGGCCCACCCATGCACCGTAACTCTCCTCGTGCTCCGAACCAAGGGCATAAAAAGCAGTGGGGGCTGACATCTCTCCAATTTCCCATTCTTACCGCAGTTCAAACAATCCACAGCAGAGCAGACACAGGGTGGGTAGTGGAATACAGATAGGGACCACATCTTGATGAACCTCCAGTTATAGGCAAGTAACCTCTTTCTTCTTCAAGTGATGGTCCCTATGTTAATTCCACATGTGAAAGATTAACAAGCAGTAGTCAGACAGGAGATGGGTGCAAAGACACAGACGCAATACCAGACTGTAGTACAACTGGACCAGAGCATATCATCTTGTGAATGTATGCAAGGAGTTCCAAGTAGCTGCCCTATGTATCTCCCGGGGGGGAGAGTGGGACGTGTCAAAGATGCAGCCAAAGTAGTTTGCCCTTTAGTGGAATGAACCCTCATCTCCTCCAGAAGGGGAACATTAGCTAGTTAGTAAGAAAGGGTAATACAACCCGAGATCCATTTTGAAAGTCTCTGGGTTGATATAGCTTGACCTCTGGATCGCTCTGCTATGGGAACAAATAGCTAGATGTCTTTCTAAAATCCCTTGTTCTCTGTAGATAAAAGCCTTTCAGACGTCTAGAGAACACAGCCATCTCTCTTTATCTGAAGCATGGAAAAAATACTGCTAAGTGAATTGCCCGACTCTCATGAAACTTGGACATTACTTTAGAAATTAATCTAAGGTGGGGTCGTAATACGATCTTTTCTTTATAAAAGTTAGTATATGTTATGTCTGTTGTGAGTGCTCCCAGCTCACTGACTCTTCTGGCTGACATTATCACAATTAGAAAGGCCACGTTCATGAATAGATTGGCCGTAGAGCCTTTGGGTGCTAATCCTTGGACTGCTCTGTAACCGCCTGCATCACCAGGGAATTTGGCGGAGGGTGAGACAACAAAAACTCTCCCTTCTGGGACGGAACAAAATACAACTTCATGACCCTTTTAGGGGTGGGAGAACGAAAAGCAGGAATGTTCCAAACTGTCTTCGTTGGGTCCACGATGGCCTCGGCGACTCAACTGGAACCGGAAGACTGCAGAACGTCTAGTAAACTGTGCTGAGGTTCCTGGACTTCCTCAAGCTGATTCTGTAGCTCTGCAGCCAACCTGTGAATGAGCTTTAGATACTGTTTAAAGTCACCTGGCAGAAACGGAGAAGAGGGAGGAACCACCTCATCCAGTGAAGCTGACGAGATTGCTCCCGGAACCATCAGCTCCAGCATACCTTCCCCTTCCAAATATTCCAAAGGGGCCGAGTGCGGCTATCTGGGCAATGGCAAATAGGACTCCTGCACCGATTCTGGGTGTCCAGAGTAGGGCTCCCATGGTCCCAAATATTGCCAGTAGGATGGATCAACTGGCAAAAGAGGACCCCAAGGTATAGGGTACCACCTTCTCTTGGCCAATTGTATCTGGTCAAAGGCCAGAACCCTGATTTTCTGGGGCTCCTGTCTCATGCCCCTGCTGTCTGATGCTGCAGAGACTACTGTGGGGCCCATGTTCCCAAGCTTGTGTTCAGAGGGACGCTGCCTCCATGGTGAGGATCCGATTGGGGCTTCATTGCCGTCTCCTGAGATGTTTTCTGAGTCTCAGTTCCCAATCATCACAAGTTCTCGGGAGGCAGGGGGAAGAGCAGCAGATGCTGCACTCAGTAGAAATATGTACCTCGCCAAGGCAGCAGAGGGCAGCACTGCTGTTCGTCACTCACCAAAAAGGAGCAAGGGCAGGAAACACAATTTTTGAACCTGGGCACAATCTCAATCTTCTCAGGGGGAAAAAGTCCCTGAGTGGGGAAGAAAATGGGGACACCACTTTCTAACTATTCTGTGTAGACTATACTATCAAGACTACCAAAACTACGTATTTACAATATCTTACAGCAATGACTCAGCAAAAAAGGAGCTGAGGATACTGAAGATTCCGACTCAGACCCACGCAGCGGTAAGAAGGAAATGGAGAAGCATTGGCCAGCACCACCTTTAATTCCCTTGGTTTGGAGTACAAGTAGAGATATGACACATGTGTACGCCAAAGGACACTGCTTGCAAAAAAATTCCAGACACAGGCACATGGCGCATATGCATATCCCACATGCAGAATACACAGGTGCAATAAACATACGCACCATAACTTGAAGAAGAATGAGCTTTTACGTATGTTTTCATCCCCAGATTTAAATCGAGGCCATATTAACATGTTTGTAGAACCCAGTTTCTCAGCTCTCATTTTTGAAAGCTTATCTCAAGGGACAGATAATCTCATTTACCTCTGCTACCACAAATCAAAGCACCAGCAAATGAAATAGATTTGCAGTCTAAGATTAAAGAGCTAGAATTAAAACTCTTGCAATGAGCAGATAATAAAAACAATTTTAAATATAATATTTCTGGGGGGGACCCCACACAAATGTTTTTGTCTTTACCTGGAAAATAAAGGGGAATATATAATTACAGGTAGATTGATTAAACACATACACACTACACCCCGTGCTTGTCCAACAGTTAAGAAAAAAGAGGAGAATGGGAAAAGAAACCTATTTTTGAATGCTGCCAATTATCAATTATGGTAAACATTTAATCCATTTAGATATTAAACAGGTTGTTGGATGACTCTGAATAAACACAATATTACAGACCTAAGTATACAGTTGGGTAGGATAAAGGGGGATTCAAAGAGGAAATTGTTCAAGCTTAAATTTATTTGCAGGCTTCCAAGCAGGGGAAAATTCCCCAAGCCAGAGAACAACCCACCCTCCAAATCAATGCTTTGCTAGTTTAACTTTTCTTTTCGGCACCGTTACAGTTTCCATTCACCTTAGGTTTGTCTAATATAGGATGTCACCCTTCCTTTATGTGAGTGTGTATTTCACTTTGAGCAAAAGGCGCGAGGATCCCTGAGCACGTAGGACATATACAAACATTCTATAATTGAAGGTTATATACACTGAGGGTATTCCTGGCCCTAATGAAATCAGTAGGAAAAGTCCCATTGACTTCAATAGGGCCAGGCTTTCACCCTAAAGAGTCAGGAGGATTGGTTTTGTCCAAGAAGACTAAAACTCAATAGCAGAATGACACAAGCAAAGGAAAACTTAGACTGACTATCTGGAAGCCATGAGAGGCAGGTACTGCTACCTCAGCAGTTAAATGACTTGCCCAGTGTCACACAGGGTCAGTCTCTGAGAACAGAGGGGTGAAATCTAGGCCTTGTTCAAGTCAATGGCCATTGACTTCAGTCAGGCCAGGATTTGACCCCCGGAGTACCACTTGATCTCTCCAGTTCTGGTCTCCAGATTGGTGTGTGACTTGGGAGAGAGTACAATTTTGGAAAAAGAGAAGCTTTACAAGCAAACAAGAAGAGGACTGTTGCATTAATGGACCCCTCATTTGAATGTTCCCCAATTCCTGTAGTTTGTGTCACTAAGGCCCCTGTGCTTATGGCATATTTTAAATGTTTCTAACATTAGAGACACATCTGTTGGCTTGGTTGCCATGGTCACTGAAATTTAACATCATATCCCCAATCAACGACCACTACACGAAACTCAAACTGCTTCTGATGGGGGTCACAGCTCTGTATAAATATTGTAGCCTGAAGAAAAGTATTAAATCTGTATTAGCCAAGTAAAACCAGCAGGTGGCAGCCCTGTTACACATAATCTATCCTGAGCTACTCATGCTTCAAGGGTACATGGATATCTGAATCTCCATCCATTTTATTTTAGGTAGCTGATTATTTAAGAAAATTAATTCAACTGCATTTCTAAGCACTAAAGAAACAATGCACATGATACAGTGAATAAGTCTAATAACTTCGGTTGAGATTGCCAATGCATTCTAGGGAATTTAGACACATACACATCATCTTGTTAATTGTAATGGCAGGTATCTAAAATTTCCATTAAAAAAATTCAAAGAAACAAGAAAGTTTTTCATTTGCACTGAAATTTTTCAAAGATTTTTTTTTTGGGGGGTGGGGGTCATAAAAAACAAAAATCAGAAAACTTCTGATTTTGATAAATGACAAAAAAAATCCGGTTTCGGTTGTTGAAAACCAACATTTTTTGGCAGTTTTCTAAAATGATAGACACTTCCTTATGAAAATTCCCATTTAGTCAAAAAACATTTTTTTTGTCACGAAAAATGTTTTGACAGAAATTTTACGCCAGCTGTACTCTAGATGGCTTTGAAAATCTATATACACCCTCTTTCTTCTTTCTCGGGCTTTACAAATTAATTTGGCACTGAACTGAAGTCCATCCTCTCTGATGGCTCAGTGTGAAATTACCAGATGGTCCATGCCTAAAGGAGATGTGTCCACAACATACTTGCTACCAGCAGGACTGGCACTAAATGGCAACTTCGTGGGCATCATCAGAGATGCTGGGGATTGAATGGACCATTGAGATTTTAGCATCACTCAATAGAGAGCAAATTGGAGCTGCTGCTGATATTCTATTACAGTGGTTCTCAAACTGTGGGTCGGGACTCCAAACTGGGTCACGACCCCATTTTAATGGGGTCACCATGGCTGGCTTAGACTTGCTGGGGCCTGGGGTGGAAGTCGAAGCCTGAGCCCCACCACCTGGGGCCAAAGCCAAAGCCCAAGGGCTTCAGCCCTGGACAGCAGGGCTCAGGTTATAGGCCCCCTGAATGGGGCTGAAGCCCTTGGGCTTTGGCTTCCCATCCCCCACCCCGGGCAGCAGGCCTTGGGTGGGCTCAGGCTTCGGTCCGTTCCCCTCCTCTCCCCTCCGGGGTTGTGTAGTAATTTTTGTTGTCAGAAGTTTGAGAACTCCTGTTCTATTGCATCTGTTTGAAGGCCATTGAAAAGCAGTTTGCTGTTAAACTAGAATGTATAAATCCTATGTTTATAGAGCGCCCTTCAGGAAGAAATGTCCAAAAATACTTTGCATTTAATCAAAGGAGATTCAAGAGCAAATCCACAGATAAACTACCCTAAGTTTCAGGGTGGAGGGTGACAACTGACCCGATCTTTTCTCTCTAATAGGTGAGCCAATCTGGTTCCTCAAAAACTTTGAATCGGAACTCTAATCCACATTTGCACATTGTAACTCTATCTCTCCAAGTTGTACACATTGATCACTTCACCCATCACTGAAATGCAGCCACTTCAGGCTGGAACGTGGCAGCTAATTAACAGCTTATAGCTACAGTGCATTTTATAAAGTTATTAAACCTCTCCGGAGCACGTGATGGTGAGAGGTACACCCAGCTGTTTGAGACCGGACTGAAGACCTCTGACCTCATACCTCAGTCACAACACACCCCTTCATGTTGGGGTATTTCGCCCTACACGGAATTACTGCACCCCACTTTAACACCTTAATTGCCTAGCAGACTAACTGGCATGTAGCTGATGCAATAAATGAGCTTCAGTTCTCTCCAGTCTCTACATTATTGCATCTGAAACCATCCTCCCTCAAATTCACATCAAATATCCCAGTGGTTCCAAATGCCCAAGTGCTTTTAATTGGGCACTCACAGAAGGGACTGGGGTTGAAACATCTTATGAGGGACCAGAGACAGATCACCAGAACATCTGCTGCAGGATGAGCTCTCATCCCACATCGATATCTGAGGGAAAAACAATGGGTACCAGGCCACATAGCCTTCAGCTGCCAAGCACAGAGTCTGTGCTTTCCAGCACCAAGACATTAGCTCCATTGTGAGAGGCAGATGTGGGAAGTACCTGGGGCTCTCCAGGTGCAAAATGAGAGACCTGATCCCACTCTCACAGCTGAGCCCGACTCAAAACCCAGTAGTTAATATCACATGTCCCTAAGAAGGTGCCCTTCATCTTAGAATCTGATGGAGCATAAACAAAGGTCCCATCCTCACATCTCATCCCACTTGGACTGCTGAAGGGTGAAGTTAGGACCTATGGGAAACAGTTCGCAAGAACAGTGGAAAGTGGAGGAGCAGAGAAGCCAGAGAGAGATGAGGAACTGTTTTTAAGTTAGGTGTCAGCTCTTCTTGCCAAAAGGCAGTAAAAACATCAACTCATTTCAGCCTTTCACTCTGTGGGTGGGCAGAACTGAATGGAGCCTTAAGGTAAGGCCAGAACAAGGACTGCAGGCAGCATGGAAACATTTACCATCAGCTTGTTATTTTCTTAAGGGAAACTTCATATCCCCACACACACCAGCCAGGGGAGGGTTGTTTGTGGCTGAATTAATTAGTTCCAGGCTGGAGAGAATGCAAGACACCGTTTCGTCAGTCTCTCACACATACACGCATGCCCTGGTTCACTCCCTGGTGTGTCAGCCAAGACTGTGGCCAGCTCATAAGGATAAAACTGAGTGCCAGGAACCAAGACTTCTAACCCCAGGTCTGTCAACAATGCCCTCTGCAACTACAAGCAAATAATTTAAACACTGCCTCAGTTAAAGTGGAAGTAGTAATGCTTACTTAACTAAATTCTCCTACCTCCAACCCAGTTAATATTTATGTGATATACTTATTAAGTGTTTTATGTCCCACTGCAATGGTTGGTCCACAGAAGAGGATAATGCTGAGATCACAAAGACCCAGGACACTGTGGCAGGCTGAATGCAAGACTGCAGTACAGCAATCTTCGAGATCAAAACCATGGCTCAGATCCCCAAAATCATGAGATTGGCCCCACGACCCATGAGATTTTAAAATCACCATCAAGCCTGGTCTGTCTTTCGACTTTTAACTCCACTCTACTCTTCTGGCAGTGTGTGCGTAGGATAATTTCACCCTTTAATGCACACAAAAAACGCACGTCTCTCCCCAACCGCTCAGAAGGAGACGGCACTTGCCTTCTCCTCACCCCACAGACAAGGGAAATGCCATCCATTTCCCACTACACTCATGACTCCCTCACTCACCTTCCCCGGACAGGGCAGCACCATCTCCCCAACTCCCCTTATCCACCATCCACCCCAGGCTGGGGGAGCACCCATCTATCGCCTCCCTCTTTCCCCCACATCCTGCTGCACCTCCCCCCCCCCCACCAGCCTGCCCCCACACCCTCTGCACCTCCCCTCAGCCTCCCCCATGCCCTCAAATCCCCCTACACACTCCCACCTGCCCCCATATCCCCCTGCCCCTTTCAGCCTCCCACATCCCCCAACCTGCCCCTTCAGCCTCCCTCCTCCCACACCCCAGTGCCTACTCCCCCTCATTCTCCCCAGCCACCTTTCACAGGGTCTCTGCTGCTCCTCACAGTCCCTGAGTCCTGTGCAGCCCCAAGAACCATACAGTGGCTGGCAGCCATGTTGCCTGGGGACGTGGCTTTCAAGCACATTGAGACTAGGGGAGGTGTCAGACATCTTTCTTAAGGGCAGCCTGCCTGCCTCTGCAAGAGACAGAGGAGGAAATGGCAGCCATCTTGCTGGCTTCAGCCCTGCTGCGAGTAATGGCCGATGGCGGCCATTTTGAATAAGGGAAAATTCCTGAGCTGGTGACTTGCATCATGTTTACATGAGACAAGTGAAAAAACACCCCAAAATCGCAATACTGCAATTAACACCACAGATAAAGGCACATTACTGCTGCCAGCTAAGGGACATTATTCCTTTGGCTCAAGTAATTGAGGCTTATGCTTTGGAGTGGGCAGTCCCATCCATGTCCACTACCAGCTAACGACCATGGATGGGGATTTGTTAAAGTGCATTTAAGTTTCCCCATCTGTAAATTGAGACGAATTTTATTGATCCCCTTTCTACAGTGCTCTGAGACCTGCTGATGAAAAGCACTATACAGGGGCTAGGTACTGCTATTGTTAAATCGTTAAGCAATGTAGAACAGCCAAGTTATTACTGGACCTTCTGCTACTACCTAAGCTTTGCAAATATTGGATCACACCATTGTTCCAGCTAACCTGGTGTCCTGCCTCCAAATGCAGCCAACACCCTCCTGCCTAAGGGGAAGGCAAGAAGTCCCATAAATTATTTGACACTATAGGCCTCTGGGTGTGCGTAACATAAACAGCACCGCAGCATGCCATTCAGTTCAGCTTGCCTTGGCATGCGCATTCACAAATGTCATACCATGTTGCTGCTCCTTTGATTAAGGGAAGGAATCTAGCTCTGGTATTTTGAACAGCGGAAGATGATGATTTTAGTATTAAAGGAACTATGGGGCTGTGTCCATGACACACACCGGCAATAGCACAAAACCGAACACCCTTGCCCCTCCCTGCTCACTCCATCCCCCCTCCCTCCGTCGCTCGCTCTCCCCCACCCTCACTCACTTTCACTGGGCTGGGGCAGGGGATTGGGGTGTGGTAGGGTGTGATGGCTCCGGCTGGGGGTGCAGGCTCTGTGGTGGGGCTGGGGATGAGTGGTTTGCGGTGCAGGAGGGGGTGAGGTCTCCATCTGGGGGTGCAGGCTACAGAGTGGGGCCAGAAATTAGGGTTCAGGGTATGGGAGGGGGTTCCAACGTAGGGCAGGGGGCTGGGGCACAGGAGGGGATGAGGGCTCCAGTCAGTCAGCACTTACCTCAGGTGGCTCCTGGAAGCGGCTGGCATGTCCATGCAGGGCCCCGGCTGCAGGCACCGCCCCCGCAGCTCCCATTGGCCCTGGTTCTTGGCCAATGGGAGCTGCAGCGCCAGCACTCTGGGGCAGCACATGGAGCCTCCCTGGCCGCTCCTGTGCCTAGGAGCCGGAGGGTGACATGCCGGCTGCTTCCGGAGCTGCGCGGAGACAGGGCAGGCAGGGAGCCTGCCTTAGCCCCGCTGCGTTGCCGTCCAGACTTTTAGCGGCCCGGTCAGCAGTGCTGACCCTAGCCGCCAGGGTCCCTTTTTGACTGGGCATTCCGGTCGAAAACTGGATGCCTGGCAACCCTAACTTTCAGTCAGCAAGGGATTGCTGGAGGCTGCGGGTGGTTAAACTGTTATTGGCAACGATGTTCTCAAAAATAAGATCTTGTGGTGGGATCTGCAAGGAAGGAACCTACGTCATTTGATAAGGAGGGAATAACAGAGCCTTTGTTTGGCTTGAATGGGACGTGCCTGCGTTTACACACACACAAAAAATTTCCAGACGCTCCAAGCACAGCCTTTTCCAGCCTGGACCTCACTGCAGGTTTGCACCCCCACCTCCCCTGTGATCTGCATTTCCTTTGGTCTTGGCTGCTCTGAGGAAAGCTTTTATTTTGCCAGTGCAATTTACTCTATGGTTTTGTTGTCTCGGCTTGGCTGCAGAAGGTGTCCTGGTATCTGAGAAACACACCCCGTATAGATTAGATCTCAGACACATCGGGGCATATGGCACAGGCTCATTCAAAAAATCAGCTGCTCTGTAACGTATCACATTTATAGTGTCTATAAGAGAGATTTCCTTGTGCCCTGTGGAAGACGGAGCCCAAATCTGGGAAAGCCATTCACTTTTCCTGCATATATTTTATCTGCAGAATTTGTTACTGCAGGAGATCAGAGACCAAGAACTGCAGAGGAGCTAAAAGGGAGCATTCATTGTTAGAATGAGGGTAACAGCTAGAGGCCCCAACCAAGATCAGAGGCCCATTCTGCTAAGCAGTGTACTTACACATAGCAAGAGACAGGTCCTGTCCTGGAGACACAGGGAAGTGGAACTGAGACCCAGAGAAAATAAGTGACTTGCCCAAGTCATACAGAAAGTCTGTGATAGAGCTCGGAATAGAACCCAGAGCTCCTGAGTCCTGTATTTCAACCACAGGACCATCCTTCCTTCTTCCTAGGCCTTGCTTTACAGTGTGAATGTAACTCACCCATGTTGGGATGTGGGGAGTGGGTTAAAATGAAGAAACAAGATCACTATAAATAGCTTAAATAACTCCTATTGAGTCCCTTATGTGTGCAAAATTCCCACTCTAACACAAAGGGTCTGAAGATTAGGGTTTAACTGATCTTCTGACACCCATGTTAGCTGCAGAAAAGATGAGCCCGAGAGAGATTACGTGAGTTACTTGCCCAAGGTCACTGTGCAAGTCAGTGGCAGAACTAGAGATAGCCACTCGGAAGTCTGGGTTGCCCTTCCCATGTTCTGACCACAGGACAGCACTGCCCTCACGCAAATGCAAAGTTTTGGCAATGAAGATTTTGGAGTCACTGTAATACTAAATATAATAACCTACCTCTTATAGAGCGCTTTTTGTCAGTAGATCTCAAGGAGGTCAGTATCGTTATCCCCATTGTACCGATGGGGAAACTGAGAAACAGATAAGGGAAGTGACTTGCATAAGGTCACCCAACAGACCTGCACAGAGCTGGAAACAGAACCCAGATATTCTAGGTTCTGTCCAGCATTGTGTGAGCTCTATCCACTAAGCTGCACTGCCTCCCCAGACCTTTCATGTTCTCCACTGAGAGGCTGCAGCAGCATCTTTAGAGTTGAGGATCCACTGGCATTCCCACAACAAAGCCCCATAATATTTACCTAGGGACTTTTCTTGTCTAATCAACATGCAAAAAGGAACAAAATTTTTATTTTCACCTTCCATATTTAAAACATAGTCTATGCTCTGAGCCCCCCTGGCTGAACAATGCAGCAGGCTGAGTGGGTACAGGGAATCATTTTTCCCAGGCTCCTGCAGACAGCTAGGCACCAGTAAGCAACTTAAGGACTGAGAGATGTCTTAACTCTGAAATGCTTTGCTTTTGTTGGTTTGAGTCAAAGCCATAATCTATTTAGATAACGTTGCTAATGCCTCAGTTCAACATTCAACCATTTATTCTGGCCCCAGAGACCAAGGCACAGAGCAGGGGAAACATTTTTCAAGGGAAACCTGAGTTTTTACTAGTTGATCAAAAAAGAAACTGGTCTATGGGAGATGGGGAAAAGAAAGTTACTTAACATCTCTAATTAACAGAAATTTGGTCCCCTCAGGCAGCTTTAGCACTGTCCAGCAATCAGCATCTAAATCAGATTTGTTAGACAAGACTAGCCCAATTCACCCCTGGTTGTTGCCACTAGAGAATATAAAAGGTTGCCCATTTTAAAACTAAACAGGGCACTAGGAAATGTGCAGTAGGGAGCAACACCTCAATGGAAGGAAGATGGATTTGGGTGGCCCTATAGGTCTTTCGAATCGCGAGCTTTCATGAGTCCATGCAGACGGCTTAGATAGTAATATGCTGTGCATTTCTGTAGCACCTTTCAGTCAAAGCATATGCCAGACTCTCCAGGCACCCCTCTGCTCTGGATATTATAGCATCCACATCAGAGATGAGCAAACAGGAAGGGAAAGGTTCTGCGGCTTAACCAAAGCCTACCATTTAGAGCAGGGGTAGGCAACCGGCGGCACGCAAGCTGATTTTCAGTGGCACTCACACTGCCCGGGTCCTGGCCACCAGTCCGGGGGGCTCTGCATTTTAATTTAATTTTAAATGAAGCTTCTTAAACATTTTAAAAACCTTATTTACTTTACATACAACAGTAGTTTAGTGATATATTATAGACTTATAGAAAGAGACCTTCTAAAAATGTTCAAATGTATTACTGGCACGCGAAACCTTAAATTAGAGTGAATAAATGAAGACTCGGCACACCACTTCTGAAAGATTGCTGACCCCTGATGTAGAGCAAGTTAGAGGCACAACCACAAATGAAACCCCAGAGTCCGGACTGCCAGTCCTTTGCTCTAACCGCCCATCCTCCATGAACCCCAAGAGCTAGGCGCTACGAAGGAAAAGCTCTACGGGCCTGGCAGAGAAAGTTGCCACACTGTCTTATCCATGCAGGGATACACAGTACTATTTGCTCCACACCCTTTGGGGAGATTCCAAAAGTGAAGCTCACTCTAGGATTGCTTATGCTGTGTGGTGATATTGGGCAAGAGCACCTGTGATTTGTTCCAGCCCTGTTGGTTCAGCAACAGCCATGGTACAGCCTGTTCTTACCTTTCCTTTGAAATACAGCCTTTTATGAGCAGACACTCGGTCACTTCTGTCCTTCCTCTGTACCGTGCCCCACTTGCAGCAGAGAGAGAGTGAGAGAGAATTTCAGCTGTGGGGCAAGTCACTGGGTTGGGACTCACCAGTTCTTCTTTTCTCAGGGTTACTGTTTTGCCCCAGCCATACATGGGCACAGAGGAGCCATCTTCACTGCTGGTCAAAGCTGGGTAAAGTGGAACCAGTCCTAGCAACGCTTCTGGTGCAGACACATGGGGAGTTTTAGAAGCTGTTGGGCTGGGCTTATTGCTGTGCAAAGAGCAGAGGGGAGAAAGGAACACTTTGCAGCCTACACCCTGTGTGAGCTGCTAGAGCAGTGTGGCAGCTTTACCAGAAGAGCCTGCCCACGGTACGTTTTGTTATCAGGATCCTTTGGGTGAAGCGGTTCAGAAATAAACAGAGTTGAAGAATGTTTTAAACCAAAAAGTTCATTCAGGCTAGAAGCCCTGCACTGAGTGTCTTAGGCAGCAGCTTCACCTCATTACCACAACCCATTCCACCTGTTTCTGGTCAGCAGCACAGCCTAGCAAAGATTAACTCCTTGTCTGCCAGTGCTGGGGCAGGCCTCTGTACCCTAAGATACCTCAGAAAGCACCATTGCAGATCATCAAATAGGCTTTCCATCAGCCCACAAGCTGGTGTTTCTGCATAGGAAAACTTTAAAAAAACTAATGTCTCCTTACCCATTTAGGTCCCCAATCCTTCAAAACTGAAACATGGGAATTACTTAATGCAGTTGAAGACAATGGGACATGCATAATTTTATACAGGTCAGCGGATATTAAAGGTTACAGGATTGGCTGGAAGCTATGTTCTTTATCCCCCAAGCAGGATAAGCAGCAAAGATTGCTGACTCACCCATGCATGGCCTTAGGACTGGTGTAAGATTTTCACTGGCTTTGCATTTCTCTCGCAGACATCATGATTTCTCAGCACAAATAAATCCATATTCATTGTAACTGAAAAATGCACATAGAAGACCCCTGCTCTCTGGGATAAAATGTACATTTGGATAATGAAACATGATGATCTACATGTTTCTCATGCAGATCAGGACAGCTTGGTCTTGGGGACAGGACTGGGAATCAGGAGCCCTGGATTCTATTTGTGGCTCTATCACTGACCTGCTGGGTGACTCTTGGGCAAGTCATTGCATTGCTCTGTGCCTCAGTTTCCCCTCCAACCCTTTATCTGTCTTGCCTATTTAGAATGTAAACTCTTTGAGGCCAGGACTGTTTCCAATTATTGTATAGTGCCCAGTGTGATGGGGCCCTGATCTCAGCTGGAGCCTCTGGGCAGTGCCATATTACAAATAATAATAATGGAAAAGGCTACCTTTATGCAGCTTGAAATTAATCCTTAGCAAAACACACACAGGTGCAATTACATCTGACTCAAATCCAAAGCCCCAGTCCTGCAAGTCAAAGAGGTGCCCCTGTGGATCAGCTTGCAGCATCCAGCCTAAGACATTTAGCAAGAAATAATATGTGCATTATAGACAGCAGATAATCAACCATTAAGAGGGTGTGAGAGTTTAATTCGAGGGGGCGGAGGGGAAGGATTTTTTGAACATATGATACATGTTTTTCACTTGCTCTGAATCCGTTTGCTGAAAGAAAGAGAGAGAGAGAGAGAGAGAGTGTGCAAACTAGCAAAGAATAAGAAACATCTTTTACTTATGCTATTTCTACTGGCAAGCAACTTCTTAGAGGAAACACATTCTTTTCTTTGTCCAGGCAGTTAACTGAGCCAGACACAGTTGCCAATGGAATAAACAGTCCATTGTTTCAAGAATACAACAGAAAAGTTGGGTTCAATTCTCAGCTCTTTTTACTGACAGTATTTACAGATCTGTTTGTAAAAAAGAAAACAAACAAAACTTAAAATCAATAGTTTTTGTATTTTTACTTGACTTTAGTGCTGGTGAAAAGGGCCTGATTGACAGAACTTGAAATTGAAATCCTTCTGGTTAAGCATAGTATGATCAGGCAGAAAGCAGCCTGTCCCCACATCCCAGACACCTGTGAGTCTCAGTCTTGACAAGGAATGGCAATAACCTTTAGTAGTGAGAGGGTATGTCAGTTTTCCAGGCCCATTAGTCCTCAGCCCCAATGCTGAAGCTGCCAAGAATGGAGTCTGTTAATGCCAATGGTGATGGTGTGTCCCCTACTCATTGTACACGGGCCACCAATACATGGATCATATAGCGATGTCTGTGGTCAGCCACCAACCTGGGCTTCATTGGAATCCGAGACATAGAGGTGAAAGCCAGTGAGCCAGCCAGTCCCCTTTCTTCATTTAAATTTCTTTTCCCTTTACACATACCTGCTCCCTCATCCCGCAAGGCTGTGCCCAGGGCAGGGCTGTAGCTGCTATAACAACACTGGTCCTACTGATAGAGGCCTCCACCTGCAACTAGCCAAACTGTGGCCTGCTGGTCAGGAGTCCAGGAACCACAAAGGCTACAGGCAGCAAATATTCATGGGGACTGGCTCCATCCGACAAAGTGAATCCAGACATAAGTAGGTCTGTTGGACTTCACCCTTTACTGAATGATATGTGACTCCTGACCCACACAGAATGGGCTTGGCTAAAACCACTTTTTCCAAGAGAACAATCTCAAGCTCAAGAGGAGGTAGAGATTGCTCCTGGCCTTAACACTTCAGTGTTGCTGAGAGGCCTTTTCTTTGTTCTTAAGAGTGAAAATCTTTCCCCTGTATGTTTTTTTTATATATATATATATATACACAACCCCCTATTACTAGGGAAGGCCAAACATCTATTAGCAGGACTGAGGTTTCTTTCCTGTATGACAATTTTTTGGATTCTTTTAGGAATGCTTTGATATCTACATATTTCCAAGGCCTCATGGTGGGTAACAATGCCAGCTCCTTCCACGTGGCTTGACAATACTGTTGCAAGCACTCAAAGTGGGGTGAGTTGTCTAGAGCAGTGTCATATGCTCTTGTACACACACATATCACTCCCTTCACCTTCAACTAGTGCCTCCAGTCTATGGGAGCCAGATACCAGAGGATTCACTGCAAAACTACACATATGCTGAGGCGGGGGGGGGGGGGGGGGAGATAGTAATTCAACTCCAAGTCTATTCACATCTCAATACCAGACTCCACCTGGAAAGCTTTACATACAAGTTCCACAAGAGCATTAAACATTGAGAGGATATAAAGCACAAGAAGGGGCATTAACTTACTAATGTTGCTGAGAGAGGAAAAGGCTGCACTTAAATACAAAGATGAGGCTAAACCAAACGATCACAGCGAAAGACATTACAACTTCGGAGGTGATGGTAGTCAGAACCCAGATCCCTATATTGTAATGGGCCCAAGCCCCTGCTGGAATTTGAGTTGTTTGTAATCTGGATCCAGGTTTTTCTGGCTTGAGCCCATATCTCATTAGAAGCAATTCAGTTGCTATATGGCACTTCTTATTTTTTACATATAACAATGAGAGCACAGAACCAGAGTAGTGGTACATGGGTGGGACTTGCAGTTTTGGGGCATTCACTTTTGTAGTTCAGAGGATGGTAAGGGGAGGCCATTTCCTCACTTTTTGGAAGTGTCTCTCACGCAGACAGCCCCTGATTCTCCACTGGGAGGCCTGGAAGCGAGGTTAATAGCATGTGTCTTTAACAAGAGACAGTAAAATGCTCCATCGGCTCATGAAGAATTAAACTCCCTCCCTGCTCCCTTCCCTTCCAAGTAAAATCAGTATCAAGCCAATTTCTTACAAAGCTGACATAGCTCTGAATTTCCAAATATCTTCCCCATCCCTTGCTTGGGTGGTTTGACTGCTGATCACATCCCATTCTCTTCTGCTAAAGGAAGAGCAAAGAACCCTAGCCCTGTATTAACCCCTAGAAGCTCCTTGCTAGGATAGGTCAACACAGTGCTACGTTAGCTCTGGGGTTTAGAGTGCTTTAGAGTGGGACTTTGGAGTTCTTCAGATAAAAAAGGGTTATATTTTCCCAGCCATCCAAGGGATAATCTCTCCCTTACCCCCTGCTCCTGTCTCTTCTCCCCCACCCCCCTTCAAATCATGATAATAAGGCAGTCACCCTGGCACATTTCACAGTTCCGTGTCAGCAACAATGTGCTGCCTGGCTGAATGTCCATTTTTTGAGGATGCCTGTCCAGTCCCATTCTTCTGAGCCCCTCTGTTGAGATTTGGCTTCTCCTGCGGCGCGGAGTGCTCTTGGGAGGCCACGGTGATCCCTGTATTGCCCTGGCTACCGTTTTCAGTGTAATAGAGGTCTTCATCCTGAATGGGTACATAGATAACAAATGCAGAGTTAGCAAAAGGAAAGGATGGACAGCAGCCAGCTTAGATGCCAAGCAGGAGCTGCGAGGCTGTGAACACCTGCATGGCACATCATAGCAGCAGGCAGGGATACCAGCTTCTGTCAACAGGTAGGAGGTAGGAGACAGGCCTGAACTGTGGCATTGCAGTACTAGGGTTAGGCCCAGTCAGAGAGTTATTTCTTCTCAATGACCTAAAAAGCAGAACACCCTGGTTTTTGTGCTGTTCAGATAAACAGGACTAGGCTCTGCCTTCCTTGGGAGTTTGCACACCCAGCCCTGGTTTCTCCAGCTCTATTTTCCACATGGGTCAGGTAGGAAACATTTGGAATATATCCTTTCCTATCTTCAGCCTGCAACTCAGATAAGCAGCTTTCAGTAATGAGATAGCAGGGGCTTAAGCCACACATTCGACAACTTAAATTTGGATACATGTGGTGGTCTACACACACACATATTATTATTACCCAACTAGTCAAGTGCATTAAGAAGCAGAGGCAGGTTTCACCTGCCTCTGAAGCAGAAGGTACGAGACAGTGTTGTAGATCAGACTAGATGGACCACTGCTCTTGTTCTGCTGTGACAGCTCTGAAGGCCCTAAGTGCAGCAGATCTGACAATAAGGCCAGCGAGAGCCAGGGGCATGGGGCTGTAGGTGAAGTACACTTGCCAATAGAGTGTATCAGGAAGGAGATGCAGGCTGTCAGAGTCTGAGGCCCTCTATTTGCCCACAAAGCCATGTACAGCATAGGCGGCAGGAGGGCAAACTTCCCACCCACTCAGTCCCCTCCCAATATGCCTCAGTCCTGCCCTGGAATGGATATCTCTTACACATAAGTGGAGTTCAGGATCTATGGCCCAATTTACTTTTTGGCTTCTTTGCTGAAACTGTCAACTGTGGTGATGGTGGTGTTTGTGATGGAGACACCTGTCCACTGGAAACTGGATTAAGATCACCAGGCTTATTTAACATAGGGAACACCAAATCACCATTCGATACCAGTGACTTTCAGTCACTGCCAAGCTGGGCCAGGAGGTTGGATCCAGTGCCCTAGAGGTGACAAGCTCTGTATCGCATTACCAAGCCCCTGACCATATCATCCACTATACATGCACTGTCATTTGCATTCATGCATTTGGCAGGATCCATCCCAGAATACTGAACTCTATTACCCTCCCACTGTATAACTGCACATGTGCAACTAGATGAACATGCTCTGACTGCACTTCATAGAAAAATTCAAGTCTCCATAAATCAGTGATAAAGGAGGAACCCCCGGAACTCAGCAAAATCTGTAAGAGGAAAAATATATATAGGAAAATATTTTCTTTCTTTCTTGATATTCTTTATTATCCCCATTTGTTAAATGGGGGAAACAACCTTTATTACAGCATAGATACAAGTCAGATGTATAATTTGATTTTTAAATGTAATGATTGAAGAAAAGTATTTCATTTTCAATGGCAAATTCACAAGCTTTCAGAGTCTCTGGAGGAGTCTTCCCAGATGAGTTCTTACTGCCAGGCAAAAAAAAGTGTTAGACCTGGAAGTGATAGGGAGCAAAGGGTAGTTATCCCCAAATGAACAGTCACAGAATATTTAATATTAGAGAGGAAGAGAGATTTCCTTTCACTCTTCATGATCTGGGCTCTAGCACAACTGTTTATGCCTCTCTTATCTCCATCTCCCCATTCACCACTCTCAGGCTGGATCAGTCACAGGCTCACCAAGTTTTCAGTTTCCCTGTCGGCCTGCCTGTAGTGGCACTTGTTAGGGGGCTTATTTTTTTTACCCTCTTACTTCCCTGGTCCTTCTTGCATGAACAGAGAGCAACAATACTCTAAGCCCCCTAACATGTTGACTAAATTTCCTTTTACATGTTCTAGGCTCTTTCCTTTCTCTGAAGGTAATAAAAATATTAAAACAAAATTGTATTCCTAACAGCCCAATAGCACCTTATTTTTATGTAACTAGTTTAAAATGTAAAAATGTGACCGTTCACTTCTCAGCTTATGGCTGCCTCTGCTGCTTAGCCAAAGGCCTTACTTAAACTAAAAACAAAGCCTCAGGCTGTCCCTTACACATACAAAGAGTAATTTTAATTCTTTCTTTTATACCTCTATAACTAGCTAAGTAATAAGAATACACCTGCATTCTTAAAGTATAGGCCTTTACAAACAGGCCTGAATATCTATATCCTAACAGCACTCCAAGCAACAAGCCGTCTTGTCGCACCTATTGATACATTCATAAGCTATAGGCAACTTGTACAGAACATAAGCGGAGCCTCTCTCTCCCCCCAAACAGAGACTGTTAGTGGCGCTTAGAGGTCTTTGGCAGTGGGTCACTCCCTTAGAGAGCTTGTGACTCAGTTGCATTCCCTCCTCCGCATTCCTCCTGTATTTTGGTTTCTCTCTACTTGTTGTTTTGCCAGATATAAGCACTAACCAGCCTCTCTCCCCTGGGGCTCCAACTCCGTCGTTTCATAAGGAAGTATCCAGCCAAACTCAGAAACGCCAGCAAGAGTCCAGATGTGACCAAGGCAATCAGCGTGTTCCGGGGAATGTTCTGGTGGCGTCCAATACTCTCCAGTTGATGGGATTTTATTCCAATCTGGAAATATACCAAACAGAGCCAAGAGTCTCATAAACAGGAAACTCGTGCATGCACATCTGCTGAGAGCACTCCATATTTTAAAGACACAACTTTGTCTTCCACCCCAGTTCTTTTTAAATATATAAACAAACGGTATATATATAGTATATATATATATATACACACACACACACACACACACACACTGTATAAACACACACACACACACACACTCACAGGGCTTGACCCATCTCCCAAGGAAACCAGTGGAAAGACACTCATTAGCTTCAGTGGGAGTTGAATCAGAGCGTTAGAGACAGGCTGACAGCCCCCAAGTCCAAGATTCTCCCTCCCCAGGTCAGCTACAGCACAGGCCAAAGCAGTGCAAGCTTTCCCCACACTGCCCCACCACTGTGCCTTACCCCTGACCTGCAGGCACCAACTCTAGGGGTAAGAAATCCACTGGGCATTCAGTCCTTGGCCCCCCTGCTGAGACTGACAACTTTTCTGGATGAGAAGCAATGCAGAAGCACAGTTTTGTATAATTATTATTCTCTCCATCTCCTGGACCCTGGGTTGTGCACTCTGCTGAGCCTACGCACCCAGGATTGAAGGACCTCACAGCTCATTTGCATTCTAAGCATCCTCCTCAGTACCCCGCGTTTAGCTCCCCTAAAAGGAGTTTTCGCCCACCATGAGAACGTTGAGACTTAGAGCACAGAGGCAAGAACTTAGTTCATGTTTAGCTGCTGGGTGCCATTTTTTACAGGCACCTGGAGTTCAGCTTTACAAGGTATTGCGACCTCACTGGTGTATGGGGGGGAGGGATAGCTCAGTGGTTTGAGCATTGGCCTGCTAAACCCAGGGTTGTGAGTTCAATCCTTGAGGGGGCCACTTAGGGATCTGGGGCAAAATCAGTACTTGGTCCTGCTCGTGAAGGCAGGGGGCTGGACTCGATGACCTTTCAAGGTCCCTTCCAGTTCTAGGAGATGGGATATCTCCATTAATTTAATTTTTAATTTAATTTAATAGGGAAGATTAATGTCAGTATGGCACTTTGAAGAGTTATTATTGGTACCCAGGTCCTTTAAAAAAAAAATACTACAGTACATGACAGTAATCATCCAAAGCACTGCAGCATACAGTAGTGAGACCGGAGGACTCTGTGGTAATGGTTGTAGAATGCTATAGTGAGCGTGTGCATATACACACACACACACACACATATATATATACACACACACACACCCTGAATTTTCAGAAGTGACAAGTGATTTTCGGTGCCCAACTTGAGACACATTACAAGGCCTTGATTTTCAGAGGGTAGATGCGCAGCTGTTTCTAAAAATCAGGCTCCAGTAAAGAGCCTCAAGTTAGACACCCAAAAATCACTAATTACTTTTGAATATTTAGCCCCCCCCCTTTTTTTTAAATAAGGGATACACTGGCAATGGGTATTTCATACATATTTTGAAGTAAATAAAGTAATACGGTAAGAGATTCTGCTACTGGGCTTAGAAAACACTTGATAGTGACTTCAGAAAGTTCATGAAAAAAGAACAGGAGTACTTGTGGCACCTTAGAGACTAACAAATTTATTAGAGCATAAGCTTTTGTGGGCTACAGCCCACTTCTTCGGATGCATAGAATGGAACATATATTGAGGAGATATATATATACACACTTACAGAGAGCATGAACAGGTGGGAGTTGTCTTACCAACTCTGAGAGGCCAATTAAGTAAGAGAAAAAAACGTTTGAAGTGATAATCAAGATAGCCCAGTACAGACAGTTTGATAAGAAGTGTGAGAATACTTACAAGGGGAGATAGATTCAATGTTTGTAATGGCTCAGCCATTCCCAGTCCTTATTCAAGCCTAAATTGATTGAATCTAGTTTGCATATCAATTCCAGCTCAGCAGTCTCTCCTTGGAGTCTGTTTTTGAAGCTTTTCTGTTGTAAAATAGCCACCCGCCGGTCTGTCATTGAATGGTCATTCAATGACAGAAAAGCTTCAAAAACAGATTCCAACGAGAGTGCCACAAGTACTCCTGTTCTTTTTGCGGATACAGACTAAACACGGCTGCTACTCTGAAACCTGTCAGAAAGTTCACGGTCTTCCCAGAGGGAAAATGCTGAAGTGATTCTGGTTCCAGGATCCCTAAACAGATGTGGCTTCTGGTTAGGTCTGCAATGCCTCAGGAATTCCCTGTCAGAAGATTTCTACAGGATGAGTGTAGGGCTGCCATCTGTTCTGGTTTTCCCAGGATCATCCATTTTTAAGGTAGCTGTCCCAGGAAATCTGTAAGGGTGCTCAGTACGCACTGTCAGCTGTCCAGTTTTATGGGGTCAGGATCATCCCAGAAATGTCCTGTTTTATGTACCTCAGAGGTGGCAACCCTAGATGACTGGCTCATTCAACATTTTGAGCCCCTTTTGTACCAACCTGTGTGTTGCAATAGAATATGGCAACATTCTTTGAAGTGCCACCTTGTTAGTATCGGAGGACCTACAAGGCACCATCGGAGGTGTATTATTCCTCACGTACCAGGGACATAAATCAGTGCTTAGATCAAAATATGTTTAGAGCACATAAACAATTTGATTAGTACAGACAGTGAAAGATCCCCTTGTTTCTCCCCAAAACAGATACAGCCTAGTAAGCCTCCTCTACACATTGTTCCCTAGAGGTGGTCAGAGGTCAGTCAAAGGGGTTTGATCTCTGCAGCCCATTGGTGTCTGTGTCCTGTGATTGCCAGCCAGAATGCCCATTAAAGTGGCGTGGTGCTGTGAATACCTATGCACTGGTATCTGGACTGAAACCATCTTATTTACATTTGGTCACCAAATGCCCCTGAGTTAGTGACAGTTTTCAGTTACCACCAACCTGGGCTGGATTTGAACTATCAGTAAAAGACTACTTTATCCTAGCCCACAAAGCCATCCAGTCTCCCATGCTTAACTAGCTTAAAGCATTTACCTTAATTAGATCAGGCTGCCGTTCTTGGAGGAGCTTTTCTATTGCATCTGCATCTGCAGTTTTCAAAACAGAAAGGTTGTGACACAAATGCCAACAAGTCAATACCTGCAGTTTACATCAGTATTGAAGAGGCAAAGGAGAAGCTGTGAACTCCCCACTCATTCTGCAGGAAATGGTGTGACTCAATATAAGCCAAATAAATCTCTGGTTAAACTCACTTAATAGAGAAAGGAAAACAACAGTTACAGAGCTGATATGTTCTCTGAGAATTCTGCTTTCTAGTCTGTGCTTTAGTGTTAGTTTTTCTAGCATATGTTCAGATACCCCCAGCTCTGCCTCCACAAACAAGTCATATATCCCCACTGCCCACCAACAGTTAACCTCCCTCTTTCCCACAGAAGTCCCCACTTTCCTTCCTATCCCCCATATACAGACCCAGCGATCACCACAAAATCCAGAGACATTGGTTCCACTAACCTTTCATGCCAGCCTGAATGAGCAGCATGCAAAAAGGATCCACCTCAGATCTGGCGAGTTCAATGTGGCATGGGGGAGAAGAGAAGCGATTGTAGGGTGAGGTTGTGTCACAAATCACCATACTTAAATTTTCTCCCTTTGTCTTTCGAAAATTATTCTGCAAAATTTCCAGAAAGAAAGAGTTATTAAAAGAAACCAGACAAACCCACACATGATCTCCCTCAATGATATCTAAAATATATCACTAGCTTGTGTTATTGTTATCAATCTATCATTTATATTGCAATAGTGCCTAAGGCGTTCTTACCAGATCTGGACCCCATTGTGCTAGGCACTGTACAAACATATAGCCAACACCAGTCTAACATCAGCTCAAACTGGGAAGCAGTCTGATCCAAAGGACTGAGCAATGGACTGGGACCCAGGGACCACAAACACCAATTCTTCCTCTTCCACTAACTTATGTGACCTTGGGTGAGAAATGTCACTTCTCTGTGCCTGTTTTCCCATCTGCCAAATGGGAATTTTGATACTTACCCACCTCACAGAACAATTTTATGCTTGTAAAATAAATTTTAAATATTAACAAAAATTTAAAATTTTATTTTTACCAAGCCTAAATTTGGGGTCTAAGGTGCTTAGGTGTGTCCCTTTAAATCTCAGAATGAGAAAGAAGCCAAGGGAGCCTTTATTGTTTTGAAATTGAAGGCACTGTCTGCCCCATTGTCATCAACTAGGAGAAGAGGGAAATAACAAAGAAACATTGGCCTTCCTGTTTAGGAAATGCATTTAGTATTTCTGATGGGTTGTTGATCAAAGACCGAGCAAAGAATAAAATCTTCTCACTTTGAGCATTAAAACGACCCCTCTACTTAAAAACAATAGTGACTCTTGGGTGGAGGAAGGGAAGAGTGGATTGCAGCTTTTTCCTCCTCTTGACCAACTTGTACACCAAACAGGATGGACCTTCTCCTGAAACCTGTGTACACACATACCCTGGATTGGGATTAGGGCTGGACTTTGCTAAAACAGGGTCACCATTTCTTAAAATACTCTATCATGGAGAGGGCTGGACAGCTCAGAGTGGCTGCTTAACACTTTCTAAAATCAGGCCCCTCAAATGTGTGTCACATTGGGGACCCAAAAGATGGAGGCACCAAAATCACTAGCCCAGTGGTTCCAAAACATTTTCCGTGCATGGCCCCATTTTTAGCTATATTGCTTCCCGTGACCCCAAACAGCATGGAGGATGCCATTTAAAAATGGTGTCTTCCATGCAGCATGACCTTGCATGCACCAGAGATGGATTATGGTTTTGTGAGGCCCTGGGCCAGAGCAAGTGGGCCCCTCCTTCCACCTGCAGTTCCCCCAACCCCTCTGCCCCTGTGACTCCTGCCAGGGAAATGGGGTTAGGGCATGGGGGCTTGCTCCCCTCCCCTGCAGCACTCCTGCCAGGAAGCAAAGTTGGGGCGTGGGGGTTTGCCCCGCTCTGCCCGCCCGGCAACCCCACTCCCTGGCAGGAGTGCAGGCAGGCAGAGCGGGGCAAGCCCCTGAACCCCAACCCCTCTCCCTGGCAGGAGTGCCGGCTGGCTGGAGTGGATCCAGGTGTGAGGGTGCCCATTTTTCTGGGGGGCCCCCCAATTGGCCAGGGCTCCTGGGCACAGGCCCCATTGGCCCAGTGGCTAATCTGCCACTGACATGCACATACGTGTGCAAGGTGATGCTGCATGGAAAGCACCATTTGGTAGAGCAAAATAGCCTCCTCCATGCGGTTTGACCCTGCACGTACAGTACATGTGACATCATGCTGTGTGGAGGACACCATTTTGTAAAATGCACACTTTGAATTGCCACAGTCACATTTACTGATGGAGCTACCCCACTTGGGGTTGCAACCCAAGGTTTGGGAACTGTTGCACTAGTCACTTTTAAAAAACATTGGCCTAGCTAAGCGCCAAATAATACAAAACCTCCCAGTCACACCAGTAAAACTATTTATACTGGCTTGTTGTGAAAACAGAAGGTTTAAAACAACCAGTTAGTACTATTTCCATATAGTTTGTTTTGGGGTTGGGGGACTGAGATGGGAGGAAAGACCTGTGTATTTTCTTTTGTCTGCTGTGGAAAGAATGCTTGAGAGTGTTAGAGTTTCCTTTGCATTTAACAGAGACGGATACCAGATTATTGCATGCGTGCCTTGGGAAAGGCCAGCAGGAAAAAGGAGAAACGACTCAGCGCCCTCTATCTACTCTCCTCTCAGACAGTTATCTGGTTCCCAGGTTCAGCAGCTAACCCAGCTTGGAGGCCAAATAGTTTTTTCCATGCAATGATTAGTTCAGGTGGAGGCATGGGGAGAGCCCTGCCATGGGATAAGGGTTTCTGGAAAAGCCATTGTTAAAACTGGTGTGGTTTAAAGCATTTCATATTTGGGGATTCCAAGTGTATGAGCAGTCAGATGCGACTTGCAAGAGTAGCTAGAATCCAAGGGCAGAGGACATGTGTCAAACATACTGTGTGATTTGCCCAAGGTCACATGAGAAGTCAGTAGCAGATGCAGGAATTGAACACTGAGTCCCAGTCCAGTGCCTTAACTTCAATACCATGCTTTAAAATTTATTTTTATTATTTTATTTTTAGTTGTTTAGATTTTCCAGCATTTCATTCAGTCCCAAGGGTGAGCACAATTAACAGGACTCATTTACTAACTTACCTTTAACTAAATACACCCAATTTCTTGGACAGTGAATCTCAACCAGAATATAGAAATATATAAAACCTCATATCTGACAATGCTGTCTGTTTACTGCCCACTAGATGGCATCTGTGTTTATGGTCACTCAATCCCATAGGGGTTTCAACATGAATTGTTGCTAAAATACTTTCAGCATGAATGTAAACAGGCAGAAATGCCAGTTAATAGGTAATTTACAAGGAAAAGTCAATAGAATAAGAATCTAGCTCCCCCTCCCACCCCTCCAAGTGATCTCAGTGTGGCTGGCTAGTGGAGGTAAAATTAATCACTGTAATTTCACACCAGTCGGCAGTAGGGTGACCAGACAGCAAGTATGAAAAATCGGGATGGGGGTGGGGGGTAATAGGAGCCTATATAAGAAAAAGACCCAAAAATCGGGACTGTCCCTAGAAAATCGGGACATCTGGTCACCCGAGTCGGCAGTCCCACAAGATTCTTTACCATCTAGCATTTGTCTCAGGTCTTCACTTGCTGCACAGTGAGTTTATTCCCCTCCAACTGCACCTTAGCTGATCCTTCCCCATTAATCTCATTTTAGTTTTACAAATAAGTAATTGCGCTAACAGTTTCCAGCTGGACCAGTTCAAACAGACCTGGGATACCCTTCAAAGCCATTGAACTGGGGCAGTGAGGCCCAGGTTCCACTGTACCCCCCTCGTCTGACCCAATTTCCTCTCCATGCCAGCTGGCAGTAAGGGGAGAGGAGGATGGTGAGGTGGAGGAGATAACGTGTGCAGGACTGGTATAGGTGTGTGTGTGTGTGTGTGTTTGTGAATGGTGGTTTCCTGTTAAACAGGAGGAGACAAAGGAAGTTGAGGTGGCCCCAGGTTGCACCATGATGGAGGGGGACATCACTGAATTCCTCCTGGTGACTCTTGTTGTCTCCGCTGTGCTCAGTCAGCAGCAAGCAGTTTGCATTCCCCACCCCATGGGAATGGAGCACAAGCCGTAAATACCACACTAACACGCCAGGCACCATCAGCTTTGCTGGCCCCTTGTGCCTGTAAGTTTGACATGATGGTAAGAACCTGCCCCCAAGACCTCACACCGTTCCCACGCAGCTTTAAAACAAGTGGCCATTCAGCCTACCTGCATAGATGCTACTTACACATGTGTCGGGCTCACTGAGATGCAAGCAGATCACTCTGGGCTTCTTCACATGTTTAATATTCTGGCAAGCAGAGGTGTAGTTGGGCTAGAAAGTAAAACAAAATACTGCTGCATTTGTAAATTGCATAGGTACAGAGAGACAGGTCAGGACACATGGCTGCATCTCTCAGGCAAGTCTTTGAAGCTCCTAGATAACAGGCGTCTTTCTATTGCTGTATTCAGAATGGTTGGGATTATGACCCCCAAACCCTATTTTATCATGGAGTTTTCCAGGCCACCTCTTGTCATTACACTGCAGGAGATGGAATGGGCAGGCAGTCTCTACAGAGCTGTTCTCTAGATGACCTGCATGTATCCAGGTTCCCTGCATCCTGGCCCCTAGGTGTAGCATAACTGCACCAGCTCTGCTGTCTGCAGCCTTGACTTGGATTCAGCCCATTATGATTCACATCCTTAGGCTGAGGTGGCTTGCTCTGCTCCCCAGCTGGTTGCTAGTCCTTAAAAACTCTGCAGAGAAAGGTTCCAACCCCACCTCTCTGGCAATTCTAGCCCTGTAACATCTATTGCCAAAATAGCCCTATTGAACCTATCCCCTGTAGCCTGCTTGTCTCAAGATGAAAAGCATCATTGTGGTAATAGACATGCCCTCTGAAAAACTGTTTTAATGGCAAACCTCACTGTATCAGGAAGGCAGGACAGAGCAAGCGGGAACAGACTGAACTGCAGCAGGGAAGATGTAGCCAAAGGACATGAGATCACTATGGCTGGAGATACTCCAGACTAGGCTAGAAATTCATCTATTGGGGATAGTTTGGGGAGAGTGAGAACAATTCTGCAGCAATGTCAGAGGCAGCCCACTATAGGTTCCTTGCAGCCCAAAGAAATCTATGATATGCACTGCCCTACCAGCCGTTCCACTAGAAATGTGTTTGTATCAGTTGCTGAATCCCTTATAACACACTCGTCAATCCGAGAAGTGTGTTTGGTCTGATGATGTGCTATATCTAGGCATTCTGGCAAGCGGTCCCATGAAAGACAGCGCCAACCAGTAACCCCTGGCAATTCTCTAATGCCTTCAGGGGATCTCAGAACCATTAATGAATATAGCCTCAGAGCACCTGAGGGATAGGGCAGTCTCATTAGCCCCATTTCACAGAGAGGGGGAAAGTGACCTGCCCAGTGTCACAAAGGGAGTTTTTGGGAGGGCTGGGAACAGAATCAAAGTCTCCTGACTCCCAGTCCTGTGCTCCAGCTACAAGGCTCTCCCGTATGTGTGCAGCACTGGATCTGGTTTAACACAGCATGGTACGAACAAACCACGGCTTCTGAAGAAAGTCTTCAGGAACCACATGCTCACCATAGCTCATCAAATGCATAGTCAAGCACTTCCTCCTACCTTCACTGCGCTACTAGGTGGGGGTCCTGTGGTAGCTGAGTGGGAAGTTTGCTCTGTGAGGACAGTAGTAGTGGCTGTCGAAACCATTTCCGAAGTCATGGCTTGTGCTGTCGTGCTGAAAGGAGCATGTGATGTGTTCGGCTGTGAATCGGGAGATGTTTTCACTGACACTGACTGGTCTGACACATCCGTGTGTGCTTGGGTGGGTCCTGCGGAAGTCGCAGGGCTGGTGTCTTCAGTCCCTTTGGTCATTTCAGTAGTACTTGCTTTTCCTACATGGAAAAAAATAGGAGTATGCTTAAGGCCTCTCGAATCAACGCTTGTCATTGTAGTGACTAAACTGCAATATTGATTTGTTATAGCCAGAGGTACTAGAATGTATTATCGGCTGTAGAAAACATGCACATTAGATTTGCTTCATAGTTACCTAATTGTTACATGCACTTATAAGCTGCTTACAGTAGGCTAATATTCTGTGTGTATTCTACAACAGTGTAACGCTGCTATTGCCTGGCTCACCCCCCAACGCTGACCTCCCCAGTGCCACCCCTGCCTTCTCACTGCACTCAGAGCCCTCAAACAAATAGATCTGTTGATTTAAAAAAAAAAAAAAAAGGAAGAGTATGTGTCTCTTTTTAAGATCCTTCAGCTTGAATCCCCTCAAGCCCCTGTCCTATAGCAGAAAAGCAGACATCTTACCTTTAAAGATGCTGTATGCAGAACTCAGAAAGGGAGCGCAGAGACATGTGAGATAACCAGGGCATCTGATCATTATAGTTTAGCCTGCCTGCAGTCCCAGATCTAGTGATCAGACCGCTCCTCCTAAGCATTCACTTTAAAGCAAAGATGGGTTCAAGCTGCAAGTCTTGGATCTAAATCCACACTTCTCTAAAGAACAGAGGTGCGTGGATTTGGGTCCACTATAAAGATAGGAGCTGGAAGCAGCATCTGGAATATTGAAGTATTTCAGGAGCCTGGGGACAAGTTGGGGTTCACATCCGTGGTTCCATACTGGACTCATTTCTAAAATATCATTTTGGTTTAACCATGAATTAAAAGCCCATTTCGATGAGACATTCTGTTCTAAATCATCCTTTGGGTGCCTGCTTAAAGCAAGTTTCACTTTCACATCTTGTAAATTCAATCACTAAAGCACATCAGCAAATGGAAATTGCAGAGAGCATGGAGAATAATTAGCAAGTTCAAATCAATTTCCCATACCTTCTGGTGTTGGTGAAATAGTTTTAGGCTCCATCTTTTCTGTGAGAGTGATAGTTGTTATTGCTGGTGTTACACTGGTGATAGTAGCATTCATCGCTGAAGGTGAGGTAGTGGCTGATGAGCTGTGGTTGTTTCCACCAGAAACTTTATTGTCTGGGGGGGGGAAAGGAGTGTTAATTTATAGCTAAAAAGCACTATATGGCATCTGTTCTAAGAGATGCAGACTGACAGGACTCTGATATTTCAGTCACATGCAACATGAGAGTCCCTTTCTGAGAAGAAATAAGTATGATTTTTGCAATGTTTCTTTTGTTTGTTTGTTTTTACAAGGGGGTTGGGTTTGGTTGCTTCTTTCCCTTTTCTGTTTGAAGGCTTCTGATCCTTGGGCTGCCCACTTGGCACTGACTGTCCTTTTGACACTCGGATCTTGGGCAGCAGAGGAGGGAGGTTTAAGGCCCCCCCATCCCACACAGATACACACTGTCCCCTAGCCTTCATGAAAGGATGACAGACACATAGACTTTAAGGCCAGAAGGGACCATCATGATCATCTAGTCTGATCACCTGCACATAACCCACTCCTGTTATAGACTCATAACCGCTGGCTGAGTTACTGAAGTCTTCAAATCATGGTTTAAAGATTTCACGTTACAGAGATTCCACCATTTACACTCTTTTAAACCTGCAAGTGACCCACGCCCCATGCTGCAGAGGAAGGCGAAAACCCCAAGGGTCTCTGCCAATCTGACCCAGGGGAAAATTCCTTCCCGACCCCAAATATGGAAATCAGTTAGACGCTGATCATGTGGGCAAGACCCAGCAGACCAACACACCCAGGAAAGAATTCTCTGTAGTAACTCAGAGCCCTCCCAATCTAGTGTCCCATCACTGGCCATTGGAGATATTTGTTACTAGCAGTCGCAGATTGCCTACAATGGCATGTAGCCGGTCTCATCATACCATACATACTCTCCATTAATTTATCAAGATCAGTCTTGAAGCCAGTTAGGTTTTTTGCCCCACCTTTCCCCTTGGAAGGCTGTTCCAGAACTTCACTCCTCTGATGGCTACAAACCTTCATCTAATTTCAAGTCTAAATTTATTGATGGCCAGTTTATATCCCTAAACCATTCCCTTCCGCAACAGGATCACTGTACCAGGACTGTCCTGGAGATTGACCACCACTGAGCAGCCCCATGCCACCTTGCGGAAAAGGCAGAGGTCTCTCTGGTATCCTCTGTTAATTATTTGGCTTTGGAAACATTTATTATTTATTCTTTAAAGGGGAGAAAAGGGATTTTTAATAGCTCTTTTCACAAGTAGACAGTTCTTTTCCTTTCCAAAAAAGCTTAACAGCCTTATAATTCATATGGAAGAAATTCAGAGACCAGATCGAACTGGGGCATATCAAAGGCTCAAATGTTAATCTAGTCTCTGTTTGCAACTTTAAACAAGAATGGAGCAGCAACTGGACACGCTGGTCCTGGTCCTACATTAAGCCCATGGGAATACAGAAGTCCAGCTGTGCAGAGCTCAGTGCAGGATTGGACTGTACACTGGCCTAAATTAATAGGTTTGGGAGGAAAGATTCAGCATTTGAAAAAGACCACGTGTGTGCTCTAGGAAAAAGAAATGGAAATTTCAAATATATTCACATTATTGCAGGTACAAACTCCTTCAGGGTTTGATCCAAAGCCCAGTGAAGTCAATAGAAACATTCCCAAAGGCTTTGAATCAAGTCCTTGTTGACTAGAGATGTTGCATCTCTTTGAGGTAAAATGGAACATTTAGAGAAGCATCAAATATTCTAATGTAAAAGTTTGTATATTTCGTAGTAATCACATGATGTGAGATAAATATGCCACCTTTGACTTTGCTTATGTGATATCTGAAGCAAGCCTTAAAAACATTGTTGAAGACTTTTTTCCTCCTGTTTTTCATGCTATTTTATTCCTCTCTGGAAACCTATTTCTGTTTTCCACAAACTGGTTCAATACCTACTTCACATTCTATGTGTTTTTAGATTCTTGTAAAAAATACATTGATTGTCGCATTAGTTTCTATCCAGTAGTGACTGAACTCTAAAACTTGCAAGATAAATTATTTCACCATTATTCATTTTTTCAGAACCTAACAGAGATATTAAGTTCTTTATCAGCTGTTGAGTATTCTAGCCCTGATACATCAAAACACTTAAACTTGTGTTTAACTTTAAGCATGTATGTAAGTCCCATTGAAGTTATGCTTATGTACATGCTTAAAGTTCAACAAATGCTTACTGTTGTTTTAAATGGGAATATTTTCCTGAACTGGAGCCTTAGTGCTTTGCTGCAGTGGGCCCATAATGCTCAGCCCCTGGGAGGATTGAGCCCTAAATCACTTTATGGGATTGATTACAGAAATGGGCTTAATCCATGCTGTTGTCAAGCTAAATATAAAGGAAATATTTTACAATCCAGATTAGGTAATAGACCCTTTAAGAAAGAAAACTGACCCTTGTCTTGTAACTTCATTAGATGAAAATTGCCAACTGTTGATACTGGAAATTCTAAAGTCTGAGTATAGGGTTATGTTAAGAAATATAATTTTGATTGTGTGTGCGCACATGGGAGAAATATTGGAATGCCGAGGAGTTGCCAGCTACACAAGCAAAACACATGAGGAGGTAGATTCAGAAGACCGTGTTGAGATGTCTCTGGCAAATGTTTGGGAGCATTTCAGTCCTCCATGATTCATGCCTCATGTGAATCCTTCATAATCTTGCAAAACATACAGTCAGTACTGAGAAAAACTGGAAGGATTTTGTCATGAGACAATGAAATGATTGGAAAAGCATATAAAGAAGGGAGAGAAATTCACTGCAAATAAGAATGACACAAATGTTGCAAGGAACCCACTACAAGACAGGCTTCAGGGGCAGGAATCGTATTTCAAGTACGTCTTGCTAAAATAATAAATAAAATAATGAAAAGATTGATGTATGTGATGCCTTTCATTACAGGATGGGGTCGGATTAACCAGTTAGAACATAAAAGAGTGGGTGAACTGGGATTCAGTTTTCGCCTTGAGAGCGTATCTGATGGCGAACTGACACTACTCTCAGTCATAGGTAAAAGGCAGAGAAGAATTTTGAGGCCAATGTAAAACTTTCCATGGAAACCCAGAGAGAATTCTGCATAATGGGAGATAATATAGGAGGGCCTTACTACAGACTCCTGAGAATAGGCTTGGTACATACATTCATAGATTCTAAGGCCAGAAGGGACCACTGTGATCATCTAATCTGACCTCCACAGGCCAGAGAAGTCCCCCAAAATAATTCCTAGGGCAAAGCTTTTAGAATAAACATCCGATCATGACAATTAAAAAATGGTCAATGATGGAGAATCCACCACAACCCCTGGTCCATTGTTCCAATGGTTAACTACTCTCAGTGTTAAAAATTTACACTTTACAATTTACTCTCAGTTTGTCTAGCTTCAACTTCCAGCCATTGGATTGTGTTATACCTTCCTCTGCTAGACAGAAGACCCCATTATTATATATTTGTTCCCCATGTAGGTACTCATAGACTGGAATCAAGTCACCCCTTAACCTTCTCTTTGTTAAACTAAATAGATTGAGCTCTTTGCGTTTCTCTCTCTAAGACAGGTTTTCTAATCCTTTAATCATTCTTGTGGCTCTTCTCTGAAACTTCTCCAATTTAGCAACATCCTTCTTGTAATGAGGGTACCAGAAATGGACACAGTATTCCAGCAGTGGTCACATCAGTGTCAAATATAGAGGTAAAATAACCTCTCTGCTCCTAGTAGAGATTCCCCTGTTTATGCATCCCAGGATTGCATTAGCTCTTTTGGCCACAGTGTCACACTGGGAGTTCATGTGCAGCTGATTAGCCACATAAAATACCACAGAATTCACGCAGCAGCACATTCCAGGCAGAAATCAAATATTCCATTTTAATAATCAGTTGGTGTATTCTAAACATAAAAAACCCACTCAACTGCCATGTCAGGATGGATAAAGGGTCCATCTAGTCTGCTATTCTGTCTCCAGTCAAGGCTTGATGGTTCAGAGGAAGGGATAAACCCCTAAAATATAGCTAATTATGCAATACACAGGGTAGTGTTCAGCATTAAACACCAACAATCAATTCTATGAGAGTAGCTTCAGAGTGCAGCCCCCCATCTTTGAGCTTCACAGACCTTTGGTTCATTACTGAAGTTCAATTCAGGCAAAGTCCTGCAGTCCACATAGGCTGAAAGGACGTTGACATTAAAGGCAGTATTGTTTGTATAGGGACTGCATGATTGGCCCTCACACTTCTAGCCAAACTGATCTGTTAATTCAAGGCCCTCATCCGGCAAAGAGAACTGCACAGTTAGACCCCTGAAACCACGTTCAATAAAGTTGCAGGATTGGAGCAACTTTGTGTCTATGGATTTACTGCAACTCTGCATCCTCATTGAAGAAAATGTTCAGGCTACATTCCATGGCATCAACAACATAGAGGAAACTCACAGCGACCCCGCACCCTGTCAGATATTTCACACACAGTTCATAGTCTTTCCAACGCATAGGGGCGGCATTAACATCTGAACACTGTGTGTACCTTTTCCTCCTCGTGCCTATGTTCAGAGTTTCCTTCATGTTGGCAGCCTTAGTATATGGAAATGGTTACAATGAGGTAACTGTGAAGTCTATCCTCCATCTGTACCCCCAAAAGAGAGCAAGTACACACAATGTTAACGGGGAGACCACAGAACAGCTGCACGCTCTCTCTTAACCCCTTGCTGGCAATGAAGAGGACCCCTGCTTTATTCATCTGGAGCAGCAAAAAGCACCCGATACACACAGATTGTACCAAGTCAACTGGTTGCATCTCCATGGTGCTTTCTCAAGTGCTTTGCATGTGCTAACATCACACCTTTAAATATTAGTCTATATGAGGCCTGAAAAGGTTTGTGTCATTTTAAAGATCTTCTCAGGAAGGGGAAGGTTTTCATAAAGAAGAGGAGGTATTTATGTGTAGATATTATCCCAACCAGTTATGTTCTCAAGAAAACTTATATCCTGCATTTTTACTTGTCTTCCAGTTAAGAAGAAAGCATAGATGACAATAAGAAATGTGAGAGGCATTTATTAGAAAACATAATATTGGGAATGTTAGCGTTAATGAAATAAGCCAAGCTGCCATCCCTGGATGAAAGTTTTTAGAACAGATACAGCCTGGAAACTGGCAGTGCAAGCTTTCTTCATATACAACATGCCTCAGACTTGCTCTGGAATGACTCCATCTAACGGCAAGAAGGAAGTTCAGTCTCCATGGCCCATTCTATTATTATCCTGTCTACTTGCAAAGAGCTCATCTCCTGTTTACTCACCAGAACAAGTACCCAGATTTTCAGGAAAGGTTACCATGCTGCCTGTGCACTGGGTGCTGAGCACTTTTGAAAGTCTAGCCCCATGGAAGCCTACTGTGATACAGAAAAATGAGTATCCTACTACCAGCCTCTAAACTAACCATTCCCCCATGAAATGCACTTCCATGACACCTTAAAAGTAGAGATGGGACTGAATTGCAAAGCTCACATCCAAATCTGAATTGTTACACTGTTCAGGGGTGTTTGGATCTAGGGTTTTGGTTTTGGCCAGATTTCTTTTTAAACAAAAGAGATATTCTTTCCAGGAAGGAGCCCAATTCAAAAAAGTTAAATCACTGAGTTTTCCTGATAACAAATCACAACCAGGAGGTATGATGTCATGCCCAGAATAATAATTAACGTAATGTTAAATCTCTCCTTTTCACAGGGCTTTGTGTTTACATGGACATCAGCAGGAAACTTTACCTCATTAGAATGACATAATTCCTTTTACTTGACTTCCCAAAGGGCCATAATCACCCAGACAAACACCTTTGAACTTTTCCAGATGTTTATAAAAATACAAGAGCTGTTTGGCCAAAATCTTTGCACCAACGTGTATCATAAAACAAGGACTGGATCTTCCTCCACCTTAATTTGCCTTCGGATTTGCTCAGTTTTATTACGACTCCTTTTCTCCCCTTGCTTCTCCAGCACATGCAACCATTTTAATACAAGAAGTATCAAAGTGTTTTGAAGCTGTAGGACTAAAAAAGTCTCTAACAATGCAGATGGGAACTGGGATACCACGCCTAAGTGGCATTTGGCTAAAAATCTCAATCATTTATTGCACAGCACATTCTTATTAGTTTTGCAAAACTTGTGTGAATTTTATTAAGGACTTGAGAATTAAAGCCAAATGAAACTTTAAGCATGAAGCAATCAAAGTCTAGTAAGGCCAGCAGGGAAGGGAGTGATAACTTAGTTTGTGTGAGAATTCACCTCCAAATTAGTTGTAGGGGACACAATTTCACAAATATTTATTTTAGTCACCTTTTTACTACCCTACAACAAAAGAGGATCCATCCAGTACTTTGGACATCCTTGACAATCTGATAAAACTAATTAATAAACAGATCTGGCACTTATCCCAGATCAAATAAAATAACCCAGCAACAACATAAACACAACAAAACTTAATTGACTTACCCTCATCATCCACACCTGAGTTCTGCACCAGTGCTACCCAACCCTACCCAACACCCATCTCTTTACAGTAAAGGAACAGACTCAGATCAACAAGGGGCAGTCTCAGCAGTTTGTATCCCATTTTGTAGTATAAGGCAGTTAAATACAGGATTTTCTTCCTCTCATCTGCATCTTCACAATGACTAATGTACAACCTGTGGAAGTAGCTGCCTCTTCTAGGATGGCAATACTAATTAGCCTTTATATAGTACACCTCATCTTCAAATCACTTGACAATCATTTTGTCAAGTTCATCTCTGCTTTAATACTTTAGACTTCAACTATTAATCCTTACAAAAACCTTGCAGGGTAGGTATCAGCCCAATTTTACAGATAGACAAACTGAGGCAGAGCTTAAATGACACACAGCTAAAGCCACAAGGGCAGAACCAAAATGAGCACTTAGGAGTTCCTGGTCCTCTAAGGGTACGTCTACACCTCAATTCAACAGCTCCTTAGCTTGAGCCCCGTGAGCCTGAGTCAGCTGGCATGGCCCAGCCACAGGCTTTTAATTGCAGTGTAGACATACTCTAAGACTACACTTCTGCAGTCAAAGTATACAGGTACAGTAAGTGCATTGGGTGTCAGTAGGCTGTGATTCAGGACCTGGTCTGTTGGTCGGAATGGGGAAGCAGTGGAGAAAGAGGGCAGAACAGAACGACAACAGTGTGAGCCAGGTTTCAATGTTTGCCTTTCATTAAGCCAACAGCTACAATAAGCAGCACCTTTTGGGACTTTGAGCTACATTACTCATAAAGCTCTAGTTTTACTCCTCTCCGGCCATGTGGCAGGAATTCAAGTGGGTGGAGCTCCCTTTCCTTTGGAAATATCTGATAAAATCCCCCTTTTCCCCCCTTTTCCACACAGTCCCAGACAGGATATGGGTGTGGATCTGCAGTCAGGAATGACACAAAGAAAAGAGCAAAGAGAATGTGGGAAGGAGGAGGGTTGACAACTCAAACCATTACATCACTGCAGTCAGCCGTGAGCAGAGTCAGCCAATCAACACTTAACCCTGCTCAGTCAGAGCCAGTAAAGAGGGATTTTGCTTTGTCTTGTAGCCTGACTTAAGTTGGCTCTTAGATAAGCCACTGACCTTAGGAGCCCTATTTCTCAGGCAGCTTCTATGATGCTTGTGGCTTGTATATTTATGACAATCAGCCTTCTAGAAGAAGTTGAACCTGAATTATCATTCCTCCTTGGCCTCACCAATTTTCAGCACTTAAACTCCTTTATTTTGCAGGATCTTGGTAAAAGAATAAGTACTTGAGGATGATCACATGCAGAAACAGGTTGACATATGAAGCATAGTGATGCAGCACCACACTCTTAGGTACAAACACATATAGTTTGCATGAGGTACAAATACATACAGGGTCTTGCACTAGTGTACCATCTACAAGTTTTAATACATGCACTAATAGGACAATTCACTGCACTGTCCACCGGTAGTGCATACTTTCTAGAGTATATACGTCATCATTCTTGCAGTTAATATTGTAGCCATGTAAAAATCACGTAGAGCTGAATCTTGGCATACAGAAATGTTCCTTAAATGTCAACAAAGGTTTGGTTTGGGTTTGATTAAAGTCCCAGGCAAAAGTCTTTATTTTAAACTAACAGGTTTGCCCATCTCTAGTGATTCAGCACCATATTATGATCTCCTGATCTACCCCTTTGATGGTGTAGCTGGAATGTACAAACCAAAGTAACCCCCCCCCATCATTTTTAAAATGCATGTATCAGTTGTTTTTAGCACTTAAAAATAAACTAGAAAGGCCAAGTAGATATTGTGGACAAATATTTCCCACTTAGCAGCTTTCACTCAGAAGGATCCCAAGATATAATGCAAGTTATATTTACATACAGCACTGGCTGAAATGCAGCAGTTCCTGGGATACACAGCACCCTTGTACACCCTTATGGGTAAGGGACATTTTGGCTTCTGACTCTAAGGCTATGTCTGCACTACAGTCAGGATTGACGCTCTGAGATCGATCCACCGGTGGCCGATTTAGTGGGTCTAGTGAAGACCTGCCAAATCGACTGCAGATCGCTCTCCAGTCGACCCCTGTACTCTACCCCCGACGAGAAGAGTAAGGTAAGTTGACCGGAAAATTTCTCCCGTTGACCCCCCGCGGTGTAGACCCTGCGGTAACTTGATCTAAGGTACGTTGACTCCAGCTACATTATTCATGTAGCTGGAGTTGCATAGCCTAGGTCGACTTACTGCGGTAGCGTAGACATAGCCTTAGGCAAATGCTCAAATGAGAGGATAGATGGTTTTGAGGGGACTCAGGAGAAAAGGGTTCTACTCCTGCCTCTGCCATGGAGCCACTCTGTGACCGTGGGTGAATCACTTTGGGATTAATTTTCAAAAGTGCTCAGACGGTGTGGGGTTCAAAGGTTTCAAAACTCCATAGGTTGACATGGTGCTAGGAATGCATCCAACTAGCTCAGCTATGAAATGTAGCCCAGCTGCCAACTAGCAGCTCACAATAGTATTACTTAGCTCTTATATAGCGCTTTTCATACATAAACGTCACACACTTTGCAAAAAGGTATCATGGTCCCCATTTTACAAATAGGGAATTTGAAGCATCAAGGTGAAATAACTTGCTCAAGGTAACAAAACAGGTTAGTGGCAGAGCCAGGAATGGAACCTTAAGTACAATATCTAAAATGTATGAAAAGCAGTTCTTGGAAAGACTATAAATTGTTATAGGAATAAACAGGACTGCCCAGAGGGGTGGGGCAATTTGCCCCAGGCCCCGGGCCCCGCAGGGGCCCCCATGAGAGTTTTTCGGGGCCCGTGGAGCGGGGTCCTTCACTCGCTCCGGGGGCCCCGGAAAACTCTCGCGGGGCCCGGGCCCCCGGAGCTTCTTCCGCTCCGGGTCTTCAGCAGCTGCGGGTCCTTCCGCTCTGGGACCCGCTGCCGAAGATCCCAGGCCCCCTGAATCCTCTGGGCGGCCCTGGGAATAAATCTGAATTATAGTTTAACATTTAGATTAGACAACTACTGAATCACTCCTTATTAGCCTTCAAGTAATGTGTTTCATGATTCTGGATTTGCTTTTACCCTGAACCTATTCTAATCTTACTTCAGAGTCTGAAAAGATATGGCAATAAATTTTCCTTTGGAACAGCATAGAGCTGCTCTGTTTTCATTTACTATATGTCAGTGGGAAAGAGGGAATTCTTAGCTTGCTATATAAGCCAATTTGTACATAGCTCTTGAAAGGCATCCTTCTATTGTCTAGCACGGAAGTGGAGAAATGTTGCTGGGAAACAAGATTAAAAGCCAAGGGAGAGATCAACAAGGAAATTGATTAGGAGATGTTTGCTTTGTTAAAGTTGTGCATCTGAGCTGGGTCATGACCCAGAGAGGTGCTGAACACCTACAGCTCAGAGGTCAGTAACAATTTGCAGGTCCTCAGAACTATGCAGGGACCTACACTTAACTATGACGTGACAGACAAATTGTTCCTTCCTTAATGAACATGATTTTAAACAAGTTGGGGACAGTCCTATTCCAGCACCATAGCAACTAGGAAGCAAGGTGATGGAACATCTTCTAGTGGAATAAGTGCCTTTACATCACTACAGCACCTACCGCAGAAGGTGTGTCTTTCTCTCTCCCGATAAGCAACCTAGGTACTTATCTGGCCCATTGGAACAATATGAGTTCTGCATTATGTGCACATAGGTGCAAAAGCATGCTGAGTTGTAAATGCACAATTGACGTTACTGTTTTCTTATTCTAAATATGTGAATTGTTTCACTCTCAATTGATGTTTTCATAGATATTATGGTACCAAATCTCAATTCTCTCTCTTTGGTAAAGATCCTGCTGCAATGCACAAAGAGATAAGAAACTGTTTATAACTAGTTCAGTGGTGTTGGGCAAGACAGACAGGGTCTCCAGAGTTACTATCCATTTCCAGGGAAGGGAGATTAGCTTAGCTGTGGACTACAGGTGACTTGGTTGGAGTCTGCATGCCACTGACCCTTTGCTGACTGACCCATGGTACACAATAGAGTGATTTTGGAGAAGTCTGTCAGTGCATATGGGCATAAACTTTTCATATGGTTTGTGATTTTATTGCAATGCTAGAACTTGGGCAAATTTCAGTGAGAGGTTGGGCAAATTTGGAATGGGCTGGGGCCTGAATTTCAGGTAGAAACAAAGTGAAATTGGATGAGTTTGACCCCAAGCCAGGTGTTTTGGTTTGTTTTGATTTGTTTGGTGGTTTCTGTGATACTCTGCACCCCACATTCAGCATAGTAATATGATTATGATATAATTATGTGGCATCTTGTACAAGGTATGCCTTGTAAGGTATCATTCTAAAAGAATTGAACATTATCTTGTTGGACTGTATGCAAAGTTATAGAATCATAGAATATCAGGGTTGGAAGGGACCTCAGGAGGTCATCTAGTCCAACCCCCTGCTCAAAGCAGGACTAATCCCCAGACAGATTTTTGCCCCAGATCCCTAAATGGCCTCCTCAAGAATTGAACTCACAACCCTGGGTTTAGCAGGCCAATGCTCAAACCACTGAGCTATCCCCCCCCCAGTACATAGTTTTGCTATGTACTGTATGTGTTACTGAAAGATGTTGTGAAGTTGAAAACACCCACAGCTAGCCTTTCAGGTACAACAATGAAGAAGCTAGACAGTGCTAATGGCCCATCAGCAAAGACAACTGACCTTGGAAAAGGTTTATCCTCACCCGGTAACGTTTCAGCCAGCCTATGAGTAATGGATGCTATGACTCAGCAAGGCACGCAAGGGCATGTGACCAGACCACATGACTCTGAACTACATTTTGGTACCTGTATTTTTCTACAAGCTGGGCTGGGGACTTAGCTTGGAACAAAGGGTTCCCACCATATGGAAAAACTATATAAGCTGGGGAGTGACATCACCTCTTGGCCTCACTCCCCCCACAAGAGAACTCCTGGAAACATCTAAGGATCAAAGACTGAACAGGGGAAAGTGCTGGTCCCAGGCTAACGGGATTTCTAGCCTGTGTATGGAAATTTGGTGAACTGCTTATATCATCAGTAAGGGTGAGAGATTGCTAATGCAAATCTTATCTATCTAGTAAATTAGGCTTAGTTTGCATTTTTGTTTATTTGATAGATAATCTGCTTTGAGCTGTTTGATATCACTTATAATCACTTTTAATCTATCTTTCTGTAGTTAATAAACTTGTTTTATCTTAACCAGTGCGTCTTTAAGTGAAGTGTCTGGGAAAATCTCAGCTTGGTTAACACAGGCTGGTTTTTCATATCTTTCCCATATCGAGTGGGAAGTGAACTATATTAATGAACTTGCATTGCACTGTGCAATGCAAGCTCATTCTGGGTTTATACTCCAGCAGGGGTGCAAGCCCAGGGAGCTAGGAAATTGTTGTGCTCCGTTATGAATCTATGAGAGGCTTAAGTAAGGCACTCAGGTAACTCAGTTGGGTGTGTGGTGCCACCTGCTGTTGTGTTGGGTGATAACAGGGCCTGGAGAGCTGGCTGAATCACCAGCAGAGCAGTGTGAGAGAGAGACCAGCCCCGCTAAATTGTTAGGGGGCACAGCGGTTCCAACGGCTCCCAGACTGCATCCCGGGGGTAACAACCTGTCACAGGTTCCCAGACCTTTATCTCCTCCTGACCAAAAAGGTTTATTTGTATGAATCCCTGCAAATGACCAAATTTTGCACAGCACCTGCTATAAGTCTTCCTGAATGAAAATAAGGCCTTCGGAGCAGCTTATTGTGGTAACAAGTGACTAGAAGGGCTAAGAAAGGAGGAAGGGGAAATAACTTGTAGAATTAAGAGATGTGCAATAGAGCCTGTGCTTACATGCTTGAAAATTGATGGCCAGAACCACTTCCTTTGCAGGAACTGGTTTTTAATATCATGCCACTGAGTTTATATAGTCTTCTAGTTTGTGGACACCTGAAAAAGCTCATGTACTAGAAGCCAACAAAAAGGCAGCATTGTCTATGGACTAAGATAAGTAACTAGGATATAGAACTCCTGGGTTCTGTTTTCACCTGTATAACTGATTCACTGTGGAACCTTGAGACATGTCACCTAGGGACTTATTTCACAGGTGCTAGGCACTCTCAGCTCCAACAGAAGTCAACGAGAAACACAAGTGTTCAGAATCTCTGAAAATCATGCCCTTAATCTCTCTGTGCTTTATTTTACTCTTCTATGGAATGGAAATAATACCTTTCTATCTCACTGGGGTGTTCAGAAACTTACAGACTTGAAGGCCAGAAGGCACCATTATAATCATCTAGTCTGATCTCTGGCACATTCCAGGCCATAGAACCTCACACCCCTATTCTTGTAGTAGTGGGGCCACAGTCATTGGCTGAGTCACTGCAGTCCTCAAATCTTGATTTAAAGACTTCAAATTACAGAAAATCCACCATTTACCCTAGTTTGAATCAGTAAGTGACCCATGGCCCATTTGGCAGAGAAAGGCAAACCACCCCCAGGGTCTCTGTCAATCTGATTTGGGGAATTCCTTCTTGACCCTAAATATGACCATTAGTATGTGGGCAAGACCAACCAGCCAGACATGGCCTGCATCATGCGGGAGGTGGCCTGCATCATGCGAGAGGTCAGACTAGATGACCATATTGGTCCCTTCTGACCTTAAAGTCTATGAGTCTATGTGGGAAACTAATTAACTATTTGCAAAGCACTGCAATATCCTGTACAACTGCAGAGTATTGGCTTGGCTACTAAAAGGTATCATATTTTACAGTATGTGCATTTTCTCTCAAAGTCCATTGCAGGTACAAAATTAAAAAATAACCCACCCTCCTCCCCTCCGCCCCCAAATCCTATCACTTGATAATTTTGCCTTTACCTTTTTTCATCTCACAAGTGACTCAGATTTCTAATTCCAGAGGTATGCTGTTGCACAAAAGCCTTGCTTACCACACACCTCAGACAGTCATACAATGCTGAAACACACTTTAAAGGTTTCTTCATACTGCACTTTCTGTAAGTGCATACTAAAGGATGAGATAAAATGGCTCAAACGAGCAATATGTCATGCCAGCTTGATAGAGGAGTGAACCTGATCCTTTTTGAAATATTAGCAATGAAACAAGAGACAGAAGAGCACAATGTAACTGATTATTTAAGAGGATCTACTATCTCACATTTCATTGATAAAGGGGAATATAAAGTAGGTTGGATACCTACAGGATCTTGGATGTTATTCTAATACAACATATTCAGACAAAAAAGTCCCCTTATAATTTATTACACCAATCTTCATTAGTATTAAGATTTTTGGTTTTAGATTAAATACATGAAAAATCTATCAAAAAGTTAAATATTGCTTTAAAAAAACAACTAAAAACCAACAAACAAAACACCCTACACAAAACAAAAACGTACACACCAAAAATCCTTAGAATTTCTCTCTCTCTCTTTTTTTTTTTCCTGGTGCTGAGTGTTACTTGTGGAATTAAGAAGGGTGGAGGATTCCCCATAGTCACAGAGAGTTCATCTGAGGAAGCAAAGGTTTTTTTGGAAGCGGGCAGATTTTTTATAATACCAGGTGTTGTAGTTACACTTGTTTTTTAACTAAGTGTTTAATGCCTATAAAATAATCATCACAAATTAGAAACCTCTGTCCTTTTAGGCTAATGCAGAGCAACAAATGACACACATTCATTAGAGGTACTCCGTACATTTACATCTTCCTTATAACATGGTTTCTAATGGGATGCTTTCAGATCTTGGTTCCCAACTCTGCTTAAAGCTGTAATAATTCCTGTTCAGAACACTCATTTTGGGCTGTTTTGGGGGAAATGGACTGGGGAAGTGTCCTTCCTCTACATATAATGTCCTCAATATAATGCTCTCCACATAAATCGGCTCCAATTTTATTGAACATACATTATATCACACTTATAGTACTCACTCTTTTCCCTACCTTGCTATCCAAGGAGCAGTAGTACAGAGAGGTATTTCCCTGTTCATTATTTCGCCTCCACCACCACCCCCCAGCTACTCTATTTTGTGCTTAACGCATTTAGTAGCCATAAATGTAGCCTTTTTATGTTTAATACTCACCCATCAAGCTCAGAACACAGAACATTGTCCAGAAAAGCTGCTTCCTCTTCATTGCTTTTAAACTCCCCAGTAACAACATCCCTGCTGATTACTTACAAGCAAAAGTGGATATTACTTTAGTACTCTTGGGTTTTTAAGTTCTGCTGCAGCTCTGTTGAGACCGTGTGCAGCTCCCCTTTAGTTCAAATCTTTGAGGCCAGTAACAGATGGGGTGGAATTCCCTTGCAGGGGTTATGCTTGTGGTTCCAAATTATGAGGTGGAGTTTGTCCAAAGCGTGATCTAGCTTTAAATAGTTCTTAGCAATCTCACTATCACATTGTTAACTTTTTCCCCTCCCCTATATCCTTTTTTTTTTTTTAAAACATGACATGCTTAACTCTTTCATGGAAGCTGATTCCTTTCACTTTAAAAATGAAGAGAGATGTACAATTTGCATTACACTGAAAGTGAGCATAATATGGCTTGTGTAGTTAAAGTAAAATTCCCCTTTTACCCTGATTTAATATAACTTAAAAGCAGTATAAAAATATGAAATTACATATCCACCCACACCCACCCCTGTATGGTAATATTGCAGGAACTTTGAAGGCGTTTAGAATCTGGGATTTTTTTGAGTAATTAAATTAAGAATGAACCTGGGGCCAAACCCATCACTGACTGAAATAGGAACAATGCCGTTTACTTCAATACTGAATTCACTTAGGCCAGCCGTGAACATGGTTCACAGATGAAAGGGCTTTGAAACTTATGGTCAGTATTGGGACTGAGCAGGGCCGGCTCCAGGCACCAGCTTCTCAAGCAGGTGCTTGGGGCGGCCGTTC
>NW_020665277.1:406127-412643 GCF_002925995.2 Terrapene triunguis
ATAAAGAGGGCAGAGAGAGAGAGAGAGTAATAAAGGCACCCTCCCCAATCTAATATTTTCTATTTGGATGCCTTTCATTCCTGTTCTGCCCCCAGACACCTTACTGCCATATCTGGGACTCCCCCACCCGCCCCAAATGAAAATATAGTAGTGTTGCAGACTGTTATAAGCATTAAGAAAATACATCTGTTATGGAACTATCATGTGAAATGAAATCCCTCAGTAGATTGTGTTTTAATTAGGGCTGTTAATTAATCACAGTTAACTCACGCAATTAACTAAAAAAAATTAATCGTGATTAAAAAAAATAATCGCACTGTTAAACAATAGAATACCAATTGAAATTTATTAAATATTTTTGGATGTTTTTCTACATTTTCAAATACAGTATATCGATCTCAGTTATATCACAGAATACAAAGTGAACAGTGCTCACTTTATATTTTTTATTACAAATATTTGCACTGTAAAAATGATAAAAGAAATAGTATTTTTCAGTTCACCTCATACAAGTATGTCGTGCAATCTCTTTATCATGAAAGTGCAACTTACCAATGTAGATTTTTTTTGTTACATAACTGCACTCGAAAAGAAAACAATGTAAAACTTTAGAGCCTTCAAGTCCACTCAGTCCTACTTCTTGTTCAGCCTATCACTAAGAGAAACAAGTTTGTTTACATTTATAGAAGGTAATGCTGCCCGCTTCTTATTTACAATGTCACCTGAAAGTGAGAACAGGCTTTTGCATGACACTGTTGTAGCTGGCGTCGCAAGATATTTATGTGCCAGATGTGCTAAAAATTCATATGCCTCTTCATGCTTTGGCCATCGTTCCAGAGGACATGCGTCCATGCTGATGACGCTCGTTAAAAAATAATGCGTTAATTGAATTTGCGACTGAACTCCTTGGGGGAGAATTGCAGGTCTCCTGCTCTGTTTTACCGGCATTCTGCCATATATTTCATGTTATAGCAGTCTCAGATGATGACCCAGCACATGTTGTTCGTTTTAAGACCACTTTCACTGCAAATTTGACAAAATGCAAAGAAGATACCAGTGTGAAATTTCTAAAGATAGCTACAGCACTTGACCCAAGATTTAAGAATCTGAAATGCCTTCCAAAATCTGAGAGGGATGAGGTGTGGAGCATGTTTTCAGAAGTCTTAAAAGAGCAACACTCTAATGGGAAAATTACAGAACCCTAACCACCAAAAAAGAAAATCAACCTTCTGCAGGTGGCATCTGATTCACATGATGAAAATGAACATATGTGGGTCCGCACTGCTTTGGATCGTTATCGAGCAGAACCCGTCATCAGCATGGACGCATATCCTCTGGAACGCTGAAGCATCACGGGACGTGCTCTTTAGCGCATCTGGCATGTGAATATCTTGCAGTGCCGGCGACAACAGTGTCATGCAAATGCCTGTTCTCACTTTCAGGTGTGTAGCGGGGTGGACATCGGCTCCTGCCTAGGAAGGGTTAAATCCAGCCCTGCAGAGGGCTGGGGCTGTGGAAGAAAAGCTACCTAGGCTGATTGGGGAAGTAGCCGCAGCTGGGCCACACCCCAATCAGGCCTCAGCTGGCCTGTATAAAGAGGCTGGGAGCCAGGAGCTCAGCAGTCTCTCTCTGCACTCAAAGAGAGAAGGGCCTGGCTGCAGGGAGCAGAGACATGGTACCTGAGTGGAGAAGGGCTAGGGAAAGGCTGAGGAGCTCCAGCCTGGAAAGCCCCAGGCTGCGGCCTAGTATTAGGCCAAGGGGTACTGGGGGTTGCAGAGGGCAGCCCAGGGGTAGGCCAGGGCAGTAGGTCCAAACCCAACCCTGCCAGTGATGAGTGGCTGATACTGAAGTCTGCCCCAGAGAGCGGGGGCTAGTTGGTGACCGGCAGTAGCCTGACACTGAGGCGAGGTGGGGTTAGTGGGTGGGGGTTCCCCTGGGAGGGGAGACCTAGTGTGTGTGTGTGGGTATTGCCAGGGGGCAGCACCCAGAGCAAGGGGCACCGGGGTCCTGGGAGGGACACGGGGGCCATTGTGAATGACAAGGCGGATCACCGGCCTGCAGAGGGCGCCCCGGGCTGGATTGAGCTGATTCCCCGGAGTAACCAGCAGGAGGCGCTGCAGGGGTGAGTCCGACCCCTTACAAGGTGACATTGTACCCAAGAAGCAGGCAGCATTATCTTCTGCAAATGTAAACAGACCTGTTTGTCTGAGCGATTGGCTGAACAAGAAGTAGGACTGATTGGACTTGTAGGTTCTAAAGTTTGATATTGTAGAAAATGTAGAAAACATCCAAAAGTATTTAAATAAATGGTATTATATTATTGTTTAACAGCGTGATTAATCACAATACTTTTTTTAAAATCGCTTGACAGCCCTAGTTGAATTATATCCATTTACTGGTATGATAAAGTTGTGGCTTTTATTTTTAATTTAGGACAGGAAAATGTCTCTGGGAAGGAAACATCTGTTGTGAAAATATTTGATCCAAGTTTTATATATAGGCTCCTTTTATGTTGTTTTAACATTTTTAAAAAGTTAGCTGACAGCTCTACAGCTGTGATAAAAAGGCAATAAAATAACCCAGTAAACTATAGCATTCAAATATATACACATAGACACACGTCACTCCTTGAGCCGGACCTTACATCCCTAACCCTTTGCAAAGTACACTGGGAGTGAAGGAGTAAAAAGGTCTATAGAAGTGCTAAGTCTTATTTTAAGAAGGAAGGCGGTGAACTGGTTTTATTAAAATAAGAAATTAGCCTGAACTGCAATGTTCAAATCCAAGCTGAACAGATATCAGTGTGCTCAAATCTAGGGCACGGGTTTGGCCCATTGTATACCTAGGACTATACTTAATGTTTTTAGATCTGGATAAGAATTCAAACTGTCGGCAAATCAGGGAATTGCACAGATAAAGGAGTTTGATTTGGGACCCTCTCCTGTTAAAATATTAACCCACTGAGCAATCCTCCATAATTATAACCTGGGCTGAACATTTCCTCAGCACATAAAACAATAATAAAAGAATCAATCTGGAATTTCAGATGAATGGAAAGTATTTTTCCTGTTTTTCATATTCTCTTTTAGTTAACAAACAGAAAATACTTATTTATCTGAAGGAGTTGGATTTCATGCATATACTTCACAATGTCTGACTAACCTATTTCTAGATGCATAAACTTGTCTGCTGCTGGAGCTCAGAAAATACATTGGGTCCACCTTCTATATAAAATAAATTTACAGTGCATAATATGTTATGTTTTCATTTCTATTTTCTGGTAATGTCCACATGGAACATAAAGGATAATGGAACAATCTGGACAAAATAATATATGGTAACTGCCCTGAACAGTTTAAAATCTAGTGTGACAGGCAACAAGTGAGTTACAAACAGTAGAAAGGAACAGAAAGTGAGATGAATTGCAATTATGCACTCAAACAGGATGAAAGAATACACAATTTGTATGTTGAAACCACATGACACAGATTTCCTGAGAAGTTTTATGTTCTCCTTTATTGATTCACTGTACGCTAGACAGACAACTGTGGAGTCTTTTGAGTTATGCACTGATCTTCTCTGATTAGCCACAACAATACCAGAGGCAACTGAATTTTCCATGATCCTCAGAAAGGCTAGTCAGACAACGATGACTGTGGCCGACAGGAAAAATTAAAAAAACCCCACAAAGCATCCCCTTCAAATATGTTAGATACTTCTTTATTGGGTATCTAAATTAGTTACAGAGAATTCACAGCTAAACAGCCAGGCAAGATAACAGAAAAAGAAGAATTCCAGTTCTAGAGGTAGCTCCGGATTGACAGGGATACATTTCTAGATCTGAAAAAACTTGTGATTTGAACTGACTGGAAGTAGGCCATAAAGCAGAGAAATGATTAGGATGATGGTAACAAAGTATTGAGTGAGAATTTCATTTCCACAAGATCCCGCCTTGAAATTAGCCCAACTCGCAGTCTTGGGCACCAACCTGTGGCATAGAGCACGAGACCTTGCAGCAGCAGCGGAAGTCGGGGCCAGCTGGATGCAGAGTTCGCTCGGTTTGGACTTGGTTGTGCGTGTGAGTAGGGCACGGTGACGGCACAGCTAGAAGGACAAACCCTTAACTCTGCAAAGAGGCTCGTTTCTATAACTAGCTTTCAAATGGGCGAGTAAGCTTGGGAGAGTTGCACACGCTAGTTACAGGGAGCTCACTTTGGACTTTGGCATTAAGAGGGCCAATGCGAAGAGGGGGAAAAGGAAGGCGACCCGAACCCCGATTACAGGGCGGTCACCCTTCCTTCACAAAAATCCTACTTCCTTTAAACAGGGGGAAAGAAGTCACAAATGTAAAAATGTCTGGAAATGAACAGGTAAGGGAGTCTCCCATTACCAGGGAATCCTCCATCCCTCACCAACACCCTTCCCGACTTACCTGTCTACCCCACCAAGAACATTACAACTTTGGACCCCCTACGCTTTTCCAAAACAGACATCCCTTATTTGTTCCTCAGTCCTGTTAATAGGGTTAGGTGCACCCACGTGCCAGATCCAACACCACGACACGTGTACTTACGCCACCAGATCACCAACACCTGTCATGAAGGACAGCTCTTTCAATCACTTCAAACACAGTCCAAAAACTATAGCCTGTCTACCAGCAAAGAGACCAAAGGCCTGGAATTGGGACACCAGGTACGGACCTTTCCCAATCCAGACAATTAACACGACGACAACCAGCAGTATGTTCCTGCGCAGAATAAAACAAAGGGTCAAAGCTGAGGTTGGTGGGGCAGTGTCCATTGGGCAGGGCAAGAGGAAATGAGGAAGGATTACATGGAAGTGAGGAGCTGAAAGGAGCCCCCCACCTCACCTGTTCATTTCCAGACCTGGGAACACTTGGACTGTTTGGGGGGGTTTCTTGGCTTTTTTTGAAAAAAGAGTCGAATTTCTCACGGCCTCCACCATTCCCTTACAGCCGCCCCTTCGCCACACCATGTTACATCGGACCCCGGCTTGAATTCAAGAGGTCACAAATACGATTTGACGGCAAATTTCAAAAAAGCCAAGGAGACATCTTTTCTAGGGCAGTTTCCTAGGACTAAGAGAAAGAGAGACGCTCAACCCTTCTTAAAGGGGGGTCCCTCAGCCACAGGCACGGAATGGGCCCCACTACTTTAAGAGGGAGAGGGAGAAGACCTTACACCCTGCTTACAGGGCGGTCATTTTGCCTGGCATGTCAAAGTGACCTGTGGCGAAAGCAGCATGGCAAAGCAGACCCAAACCCTACTTACAGGGTGGTTGTTAAGCATGGGGCATTACAATGGGCTAGAGGCTAAAGCGCTGAAAAGGAGAGACCTCCATTCCCCTCAGGAGAGGGTGGTCTCTTTGCCCAGCAAGTGCCAGCGGCCCAAAACAGGCTAGAAAGGGGCGGCCTGAACCCTGCTTAAAGGGAGAGGTCAATGGCACGGGGCATTTTAAAGCCTAGCTCCTAAAGAGCTGAAACCCCCAGAGACCGCTACCCTTCTTAAAGGGGGGTCTCTAAGCCTTAGCTACCTTGTGGACCCCCTCAAGCCTTTTTGCTGGGAAGGGATGGACCTTGATCCCTGTTTACAGGGAGGTCCTTTTACCTGGCACCTCAAGGGGGATGACGCTTAAGTGGAAGTCACGAGTCCTCATGACAGGGAGGCCCATGTGTGCAAGGTGTGTGTCCTTTTTCTCTGGCTTCTGCTTCCATTCTCTTTTCCTGCCGTTTCTTTGGTGCTTCTGTCTTCTTGTCCGTTTCCTCTTTTGAGTTGCTGGAGAGAGAGAGAAAAGAGGAGAAGCAAGGCGAGGCGTGGGCTTCGTACACACGACTACCACATCAGTTCAGATCAAATGGACAAGGCCCCTTCTTGAAATTAGCCCAACTCCCAGTCTTCGGCACCAGCCTGTGGCATAGAGCAGGAGACCTTGCAGCAGCAGCAGCAGAAGTCGGGGCCAGCTGGATGCAGAGTTCGCTCGGTTTGGACTTGGTTGTGCGTGTGAGTAGGGCACAGCGACGGCACAGCTAGAAGGACAAACCCTTAACTCTGCAAAGAGGCTCGTTTCTATAACTAGCTTTCAAATGGGCAAGTAAGCTTGGGAGAGTTGCACACACTAGTTACAGGGAGCTCACTTTGGACTGTGGCATTAAGAGGGCCAATGCGAAAAGGGGGAAAAGGAAGGCGACCCGAACCCCGATTACAGGGCAGTCACCCTTCCTTCACAAAAATCCTACTTCCTTTCAACAGGGGGAAAGAAGTCACAAATGTAAAAATGTCTGGAAATGAATAAGTAACGTAGGAATCCTGCTGACTCTCCCATTACCAATACCCTTCTTCTATAGTTCTAGAAGTGAATACAATAACATTTACCTATACCTTCTTTACAGGGATGATGATTCTTTTTGTATAGCTTTGTTTTCCATTCCCTTTTACTGTACTTCATTTGGTTCTTGTATCTTCTTGTGTATTTTTGTTGTTCTACAGAGAGAGAGAG
>NW_020665277.1:412653-435067 GCF_002925995.2 Terrapene triunguis
GCCAGCGCCTCCTGCCCAGTCAGCACTGGCCGCCTCCTGCCCTGCCCTGCCCACTTGACGCCTCCTGCCCAGTCAGCACAAGCCGCCTCCTGCCCTGCCCTGCCCAGCCCACTCGACTCCTCCTGCCCAATCAGCACGACCCGCCTCTTGCCCAGTCAGCGCAAGGTGCCTGAGGCTTTTCCCGCCCAGCACCTCCTGCCCAGTCAGCGCAAACCGCCTCCTGCCCTTCCTGTCTGGTGCCTCCTGCCCAATCAGTGCGAGTCGCCTCAGTGGTTTTTCCGCCTGGCATCTCCTGCCCAATCAACGCAAGGTGCCTCAGGGCTGCCTGCACCACCCCTGCTCCTCAGCCAGAGTTTCACCACAGATTGCCTCTCAGATCTGAGTCAGCCCTTCATAGCACCTTGTCTCTGCCCTAGGATGTCCCCATGCTAGAACCCCCTGGCTCAACCCCTCCCCCGCATTATACTCATCTCCCACTAGGGTGACCAGATGTCCCGATTTTATAGGGACCGTCCCAATATTTGGGGCTTTGTCTTATATAGGTGCTTATTACCCCCACCCCCGTCCCGATGGTTCACACTTGCTGTCTGCTCACCCTATCTCCCACTCACTGCACCCCCTCAGCCATAGAGATCCCGATCACCATGAGAAGGAACCACCACCAACCTCAGAACCTCCCAGGACCAGCTAGTTTGGTCACAACCAATGGTCCAAGCAACTCAAGAGCACTCTGCTCAGCCCCATGTCCTCTAATTTGGAGCGGGGTAAAGGTGCTTCACAAATGGCTTAGTCAGCTCCCCCTTCTGGCTTGGAAACTGCACAGGCCGCACCCTGGAGGAAGGGCATAGCCCTAGTTCTGCCACTTCCCCATTCAGGTCAGAAGTCGTGGGGACTTTGCATGTGCTGCAGAGTAATTGCCCCGGGATTGCAGGGGAGAAGAAACACAGGAGCCCAGGACAGGGCAGTCACAGGCTACAGCCAGAGAAGTTTTGCTCCCTTATTTCTTTTCATAGTTCACATTATTAAGAAAATGTTTCTATTGAAGCCAGTCTATTCCTTTCTGATGGTTAGCTTTCTATTGCTAAAGATCACCCTGGTGCTGTGGTTATTATTTATTGCTTATTTATTTATTTTGTGGAAGCACCTAAGAGCAGGGCCTTCACACATACATACAGTCACACCAAAAAGACAGTCCCTGCCCCAAAGCTTTTATCTGTTCTCCTTTAAACATTTTCCCCTCTATTTTAAATAATTATCTCCTTGAGGCAGACATCCAGGTCTTCCTATAAGTGTACAAGATACTGTGCACAAAAGGAAAGGCTGTAGACCATACTGCCTCGCTACTAGCTACAAACCATTGGAAGGAGCCAAAAAATAGTATTAGGAAACTGCAACCTGCAATTGAGCTAGATTTTTTTTTCTCTTTCCAATTTAAGCATAAATCAAATATTAGATGGGAAATAAAAGATGTCTGTTCACTCCCATATTCCCATATGGTTAAAAGTTACAGGATTTTGTTAAGAGGGTGTGAAACATAGCTCCTAAATTGCATAATAGAATAAAAAGATCTATCTGTCACGTAGACATGAATTTGACTTACTACTATTTGTTATTGTGTAATAGATAGCATCACTTATTGATTACAATACAAATGTCTCTCCAGGATTCTGTATCAAGTGACTGGCTTTGCATTTGCAGTGACTCTTGCTTTAGGTTTCAATTTCAAATTTTAAGTATATTTGCTTTTCTTTCAGTGCTGTTAGGATCACTCTCATGACAGGTTCATAGCAGCTACTTTTCTCTTTTCTTAAAATGCCCCAGCATGGCAGTGTGTGTTGGAGGCATCATCTTTTGGAGGAGACAAGAGGAAGGCCAAGAATGTTATATAGCTGTTCACAGGATTAGGATAGGTAAATGGTGCAAAGAAAATCTTGGTCATCAGCAGATTGCTTTCAGCTAGCTAAGGAACATAAACACAGCACTGAAAAGAAAGTGCCAATTGTCAAGGAATGTAACAGAAATAACTGCATGATGTTAGAGCAGAAACAATTGGCCGAGCATTATCCACATAACCTACTGGTGGCTTCTTAAAAGGGGTGGGAAGGCTTTTGAAATACCCAGTAGCATGGTAGGAAGAGCTGTGGCTTATAATGCAGAGCTGTAGTGTAAGGCATTTAAAGACACATTCAATGAGCAGGCTGTCAGTTCCTGCCTGAAGCATTCAGAATGATTCCATTATCGCATACTCTGAGACCCCACCTTTACAAATAATCCTGTCCTTTCCTGGCTGCCTTCATTAGTCACTTGGGCTTTCTCTGTCTGTGCTGCCCCATTTCCTGGTATTCTTTCCTTTCACACATGAGCTTGAATGAAAGAAAACAGCAGGGCCATCCAGATTTTGGTTCCTGATCTTAACTTGGCCTTTGAAAAACAGGCTAAAAATAGAACAGTTGGCTAAAAATAGGACAAAAACCAGTCTGCCACCCATTGGGGTGTGGGAACCTGAAAAGTTTTTCATTGGTAATGGCAGTCAGGACCAAATTAGATGAAGCCTATTTGTTTTCATGACACATTTATTTTAAAACTCCTTATTTATTCATAAGTATTTCTGTGACATTCGTCACCTTGGTATCTCTGCTGATAGTTTCTTTTCTGTTTTAAAATCCAGATTTGGGAATGTATGTTTTATGTGGGCCCGGTGCAAACAGCAAATTCAGCAACCACCCCAGGGGAGGAACAAGGGGGGAAAAATCGCTTAATAAGGAGGTATCTTTAGTTTCAAGCAAAAGCACAGCCTTACTTTAGAAGAGTTTAGAAAAAAAAGGTTCCCATCAGTGCTATCACCAGTTCATCTGAACTGCTCTTAAGAAGCATCGGGCCCTAGTGTAGACAAAGGCTCTGTTAGCATCTGACATTTTTACCACTATGTCAATTCAACCTGCAGTTTTAAATTGACAAGATAGCAAAAAATGGTCAAAGCTGGTGGAGTCTCGTCCGATTAAAGCTCTCACTGCCCAGCAATAGACGAGAATTTTGTTCTAAAATTCCTTTATGCAGACACTGCCTAATGATCAAACAAAATCACGTTAAGAACTGTAGCAGGAGATTTTTAAGTAATTGTTTTAGGGTTGCCGCTTATTGGAGGGGAGTGTTTGGTGCAAATCACATTGCTTAAAGAGGAAATTAGATTCCCCATACTTTCATCTCTGGGTTTGTCTATATTACTACGTTTTATTGTGTTCAAACAGTTGTGTTTATTGAGTTAGCTGACAAACAATAAACACAATGTGCCACTGTTTATACCAATCGGCCAGTAATATTTGGCATCTTGGCAGCTAATTTGACTCTTCACAGTCATATTTGAATACAGTAAGATTTTGTAATGTAAACAAGCAGTTGGGAGGGGGAGTATATGAGAGAGAGCACATAAGTGTGATTGTTTCTTTCCCTTTTGTCCTTTCCTATGTTTATTAAATTAATTCAAGGGGTGAGCTTTCCACCTTCATGACCACTTCCATTTAAAGTGACTTTATTACAGTTTTATAGGCTTATGTATTAACATTATTTTCTTCCTTCTCGCTCATCAAGATATGGTTGTGTAAAAAGGACCAAAATGATGGGGACACACACAATCTTTCTGAAAACAAATAGTTTGCATACACAAGGTAAAGAAGTCTAGACTGAACTTTTTCAGGATGTTGGGCAAAGCATCCCAAATTTCACACGGCTCAGTGATGAAGGCTCACTCACATGGACTGTGATTTTGTCCAAATATTTAAGGGTAATTTGATTTAATTGTGAATGATGCAATAGACATATGGTAAGGAAATTATCTGCCAGGAAACATGTTTTCTGTAAGTATTTTAGCAGCACCATCAATACATTCAGCAGCCAGGTGGTGTACAATGATTTCGCATCCGTCATTTCCCCACCTTAAAAAAAAGTCAGTGTTTTGGACAGACTAGATCCCTGCATTCCTGCCATAATTCCAAGACACAAGAGCTACCGACCCAAGAAAACTGAACAAACTTGTATAAGAAACCATGGCTAAATCATCACACTGTACATTCAACTAGTCACTTTCATCCAGTAATTTCAAAGCACTTTAAAAATGTAATCCAGAATTTCTCAACTCCCATGTGAAGCTGGTATGCATACCCCCATTTCATAGACTAAGAAACAGACACGCAGAGAGATGAAGTGACTTTCTCTGTGCCACACAGCATGTCAGGAATCAGGCTGGAAAAAGACTTCAGGAGTCATAACCCCCACTATTACTGCCAAACCCACTGCCTCTTAAACAAACAAATACAATATATGATTCGTGGTTCTGCAAATTACATCCAAAAAATCCTTTATGTCCATAGCATTCGGACCTGATCTTTAACAGTGTTACAGATATGCCAACCTCTATCCTAAATAGAAGACACAAGAAAGAGCAAAGGAAGAAGCTGGGGGTCTGATGAACTTTCTTTTGTTAATATGTCCCTAGGAATTGCAGGTGCTTAGCCCCTCTCAATATCAGACCCATCTATTCCCCTTAGTAAAGCTTTAGAGATGCACTCATGACAAAAGGCCAGATTTCAGGGTATCAACTCACCGATGCAAAACGACACATGGGACCAAATCCTGAGAGGTGCTGAACTCGTATTGACAATGGGAGTTGGAAGTGTTCAGCAGCTCCCAGCATTTGGCCCATGAGGAGCAATATAATTGCTGTTCATTTTAAGAAGGGGATAGTTGGCCAGCTCTAACTACTGCTCATGTTAACTAGCATTACCTCATTGTTTCCTTGTGCTCCCTTCCCCCTCCCCTCCTTGCATCAAGCTGTTATCAACAGCCTTATACGTCAATTGCAAGCTCTTTGAGCAGGAATTGCCCCTTTATGCAGTGCCTAGTGCAGGGGTTGGCAACCTTTCAGAAGTGATGTGCCACTGAAAATCAGCTCGTGTGCCACCTTTGGCACGCGTGCCATAGGTTGCCTACCCCTGGCCTAGTGCAATGAGTCCTGGCCTCTAGGCATTGCCACAATAAGAAATGATAAATAAAAATAATCATGTAGTCTTTTACCAAGGCCTGCTCTGTGCAGAGTCTGTTTTTGAGAGACTGCCTGCCTGATTTCTAAAGCAGAGGTTCTGCCTACCCTCCAAAGAATGGCTATTTCTCCAAACCTTGTGATGTTTACCCACCACTTACTTTCAAAGGAACATCCTCCAGGGAATGTCTACCTGAACTGCAGCTAAAAGTGTGCCTCTCAGCTCAGGTAGACAGACACCACACGCTAGCTCTGCTTGACCTAGTGCGCTAAAAACAACAATAAAAAGAACAGGAGTACTTGTGGCACCTTAAAGACTAACAAATTTATTTGAGCATAAGCTTTCGTGGGCTACAGCCCACTTCATCGGATGCATAGAATGGAACATATAGTGAGGGGATATATATACATACAGAGAACATGAAAAGGTGGGAGTTGCCCTACCAACTCTAAGAGGCTAATTAATTAAGATGAGCTCAGCAGGAGAAAAAAAACTTCTGTAGTGATAATCAAGATAGCCCATTTAAAACAGTTTGACAAGAAGAAATTTTGCAACAGAAAAGCTTCAAAAACAGACTCCAATGAGAAACTGCTGAACTTGAATTAATATGCAAACTAGATACTATCAATTTAGGCTTAATTAGAGACTGGGAATGGCTGAGCCATTACACACATTGAATCTATTTCCCCATGTTAAGTATCCTCACACCTTCTTGTCAAACTGTCTGAAATGGGCTATCTTGATTATCACTACAAAAGTTTTTTTTCTCCTGCTGACAATTGCTCATCTTAATTAATTAGCCTCTTAGAGTTGGTAGGGCAACTCCCACCTTTTTATCTTCTCTGTATGTATATATATCTCCTCACTATATGTTCCATTCTATGCACCCGATGAAGTGCGCTGTAGCCCACGAAAGCTTATGCTCAAATAAATTTGTTAGTCTCTAAGGTGCCACAAGTACTCCTGTTCCTTTTGCGGATACAGACTAACACAACTGCTACTCTGAAACCTGTCAAAAACAACAATGTTGACATTGCGGCACAGGTGGGGACATGAACTAGCCACCCAAGTATGGACCTAGCGGGTCAGGTGGGTTTGTACCCAATGTTCCTAACTGCAGTGTAGACATACTCTAAGTATGATGTTGGCACACTAGCATTCATCATGTACCTTGGATCACATCTTTACTGCCTCTTCACCTTCCCTGGTGATCAAGGGACAATCTGTGCTCCTACCTCTATATTTTTGAGGCGCTGTTTCTGAGTCATAAATTCCACTGTACTGATATAATGGATACAAGAAGCCTTAACATATACATTATGGCCCCATGCAATATTAGGGGTTTCTGCTTAGGGATAAAACGTCCTTTGAACTAGAAAGCTCTCAGATTGATCAGGCCCTCATAGAAGCTTTTTTCCTCTTTAAAGTCTAGCGTGAACAGCTTTAAAAATAGCCACAAATGGGACACCAGTCATTCTGGCAAACATATTTGAAAAAGACTAAGCTGTCTGAAAGCTTCACTATCTCCGGAAGCCTCAGTTCCACTCAGGCAGCCTGGAAGAAGGAGATAAGCATCTGTTTCATAGCCTTGGAATTTCAGGAGTTAGCTATTGTTTGGCTGTTCACTTCCTCCTTGACGGAAAAGGTACAATCCAGTTGCTTATAGCTGTTTTTGCCTGCATTTGTACACAACAAAAACTGCCTTTGTGTTTAAATACAAATCAGAAGGATACAGTGTATTATTTATTGTTTGAAAACATTTTCTGTGCTCGGTTTTAAAACGTTATTGGGGAAAAAAAGAGGAATACTGCATTGAGGCTGATTTAACAAATGTTAGAACAAACAGGCTAATATGCATGTCTTATCACTGCCCTCTTGTGGAATAAATCAGAACTGCTCAGTTGTGAATCGTAGATCATGCAAACCCAATAGCGACTCTCCTTTTGCTCAAGTGTTAGGGGCCTATAATTTTGGAGAAAGAGGATCAGGATTTATTATTGCTGTCCTCATCAATTCTAAATGACCACACTGAGTACAGCATAATGACAACATTCAAGAGCTCAGATATGCTGCAAAGGCACTCAGTAGGAGCTATTTACATACCTAGATTATTAGTTAGAACCCTGAAGTGACCAGCATTTTATAACAGATTAAAAACGCCAATGCAATTTTTGAAAGTTATGGTCAGGGGGAGAAAGATATTTCTTTGCAGCTTTAACAGGGGAGAGATTTGAGAATCATGTGAGGAGCAGGATAGGAATAAACTACACCCATGTTAACGTGGTATTTAAAGATCTGAACTAGAAAACAAAATGTTGAGGGGAGTAGATAGACAAGGGTCCACCTTCCCTTCTAGTTTGTGGATGTCCATGCATGGTTTTGAATTAAATCTTATCATTTATAAGGCCTTGGCTTTGAAACCTTTATTGCAGATTTTGAGAGAATCTCTTCTTGAATGGTTTGTTCTGGTAAACGTGCTCGGTGATAGAGTTTCACTCCACATGATCTAGATACACTCATTATGGCAAAATAGTCCAGAAGCAATCCAGGGAGCTACAAAAGCTTGCATTTGTGACTCCAAAAGGAGCACTCATCCTTTTAGGTGTTTCTACACTATGAAAATTAGTACCTGTATTATAGCAACAGCCAGCAATGGTGCAGCATCAACAGTACGAAGGCACTAACGGAGTTATGCCACCATGTCACAGAAAACCTCTCAGAGAAGGTTTTCCGGACACAGTGGTTAAAACAGCAGCCTGTCAATTCTAGTGCTCATGTTGTTGCTACTGCCAGTGCAGCTGAACTGTTGATAACAATTGCTGTAATACTAGTAATTTTTCTAAGGTTGACAGGGCTTCTAAGTAGAGTTGGTGGGAAACGTAGTTTAGTCGGAAAATGCCAATTCGCTGGAGCAAAATGTTTCATGAAAACGATTGTAGATTCAGCAAAACTTTTTGCTGAAACACAGGTAAGTTTCCATGGAAAACTGCAGGTGTTCCAGGGTGTTCAGCCCCACAGCAAAGAGCCTGGCTGAAGGCAGGGTTCTTGCAGCTGTTACACTCCCTGGTGTGCAGCAAGGAGCCTGCCAGCCCCCAGAATCTGGGCTGGGGCTCTCAAAGGTGGCTAGGCTCCTAGCTCTGCCAAGCTCCTTGCTGTGGAGTGGGAAGCCTAGAAGCCCTGAGGAGCCCTGCCAAGGCTTCAAGGCTCCCTGGTTGGAGCTGAGAGCCTAAAAGCTCTGAGAGCCCCAGCTCTAACCAGGGTTTGGCTCCCAGCTCAGCAACAGGGAGCCTAGAAGCCAGAGAACCCTGGCAGGGCTTCTCAGGGCTTCCAGATTCCTTTCCATGGAGCTGGGAGCCTAGAAGTCTTGGGACTGGTTCCCCAGGGTTTGTGGCTCCGCTTGGGACAGCCCTGCCCCACTGACTGCCTTGGGGCTCCCACATTCTCAGGTCAGCTGGCTGCCAGCTCCAAAGTCAGGCAGCCCAGGGTGCCAACTAGGCTGGGAATCTGGAAGCTCTGGGGTTCCAGGAACAGTCTGTATTGCACAGTTGCCCAGAAGCTATAGACCCTGGGAGCCCAGGCAGCAGCTCAGTGAAACTGACATTCTTCTCAGTTTCATTGCTGCAATTTATTAAATGCAGTTCTGTAATCCACAAAAATGTCAATTTCGTATTTCATTTTGGAAACACCCTGTTTCAGTATTTCTGAAATGAAATTTTTTATTTTGCTAAAATAATTTGGCAAATTTGGTTTCACTCTGATGCAGAATGAACCCAAATTCCAAAAAATCTGAAATTTCTCCCAAACCAAAGACCACCAGTTTTGGCCAGCTCTACTTTTGAGTCAACAATGAACCAATGCCCTACTATTGTTTTAGGAATACTCTGTTACTAGTGATGCCACGTTTTAGATGAGGTTTTGAACCAGAGCCTGTATTCATTTAAAGATTTCATGCATTTAGGGCCCAATCCTGCTCTTGCTGAAGCCAATGGGACATTTACCATTGTCTTACTAGGAGCTGGATCAGACCCTCCAAGTGATAGATCATCAGAGGAGAGAGCTATTTCCTTTTACAGTGCCCCCATGGTGTGATAGAAATTTTAAATAAATCATTGTAGCCAAGAATAAAAAAGATATACTGTAGAGGTGAAATAGAAGCATTAATTAATGTTGTAACACTGGGCTACAGGCCAAAGGGCCTGCAAGATATTTAGCTTAGCCAAACAAGGCCTCAGGCTGAGGAATAGATTGACATGATTAGCTGACCAATGAATTGCCTTGTATTGGAAATTGTGCTGCTACAGTAAATAGATGTGTTAAGTGCTGCTGTTTATGAAAAATGTATTGCAATGCATCAGTTAAAACCACAAGATGTCATTTAAAGGTGATTGTAAGAGTTTGGAGATTTTTGCAGACAGAGTGTCAGCAATGGTGACTGAGTGATGCAAGGGTTAATGAGTATTAGGGGAACTAATAAATTAGCTTATGAAAATGGGGTATCCCAAATTTAGTGGGGTTTGGAAGTATAGATAAAGAAAAGGATGAAACCTTTATAAATACATATAACCCTAGTGAGCATCAGCGTAACATATTATAAAAGTTGTATCCTAGCCTGTGTGCCTGGGGAGATGCCAGTATGACAGCCACTGGCGACGATGATTATGAAGATGATAAAATAATAATAGTGACTGACAACCACCTAATGATCATCACACCCACTTCGGGGTTCCCCACAGCAAGATGCAAGTAATATAAGTTCAAATTATCGAGCATCCTTTCTCTTTTCTGTTACGTTTCAGTGCTTGTGACATTGTTTATCTGCTCGGTAAAGTCATTAATAAATGGCCATGTGAGTCATTATAACCATTTCTTGTATGGTCCTAGGGTCTCTCACTACAATATTCTTTATAGCAATACTCACCCTATGGCCCCTGATACTGTAGCTGATAAAGAGATCCAACCCTTAACAACCCTGCAGTCTAAAGTATTAATTGGCACATAATCAATATCTAATAACAGGCTACAACATTAATAAAAATCCTATAACATGTTTTTGCCAGAGTATGGATGTTAACCCTGGCCTCCTTGCAAATTTTACAATGGGTATTACTTCTGCGTCCCCAAATCTCTGCTACAGTTTCAAATGAAAAGGTTATTCTTTACTTCCTGTCCTAATTTGTTTGTGTAGCATTATTGTACAGCTGCTGTGTTACCTCCCATAAATGACTGCATTTCAGTGGTACTCTATGTACCATAATTTTGTAAAACACAAGATCCTTTGGGAAGGAAGATGCTGTAATTTTTTTGCATATATCTATATAAAAGTATCTGTACCTAATCTTTATCTAATCAAATGTTTAGTTGTTTTCACCAGTGGTCTAGAGCTCAGAGCCATATGGAAAGCATTCACAGAGCCGGCACAATCCCTTTTTGCCCATATGCTGATTGAATTTGACAAGCCAAGTTGACACAAAGAAGTTTGATCTCCACCCTGTGTTCATGCACATCCATCGCGGAGCCCTTAAGAAACAACTACTGCATTCCTTTCTGCATTGGTTAGTTGGTCAGAGAAGTGCAGTTTTTTAGCACCACTTCTCAGCTTGAAACATTCTGCTTTTTTTATTTTTGTTTGTTTCCTTTCCTCTGCCAGACACTTTGTATTTAAAATATGTGTATGGTGGGCCGGGGGACAACACACCAGAAATTAGATCACCCAATAAATATCCCTTCAGCAGCCAGGTCCGTCATTCTCATCCTGAAAGGAGAGGTCCAGAACTGTGCATTTTTATTGAGATCTGATTTAGGGTTAACTAAAAAAATATATATTAAAAAGCTAGTTTTAAGAGTTCTGGATGTTTAAAAGAAGCCACCTGGAAGCTTCCAAAAGTTTATCACTTGACCAGGCTCTTAAATTCAGTTCTGTCAACAGCACTTGGAGTGTGGCTTTTATAGTGCTATATATGAGGTGGCTATAAATTTTCTACATAGTTGGTCTACACAAATTTGCAAACGTTTCCGGCTTCAAGTTTAAAGAGTATTTCCAAAACATACTTATGGATGGGATTTTTAAAAAAGTTTATTTTGAATAAAGATCTGGCCTCTTCATACTCCTTGCATGCTACATTAAACAAGTGTTTGTGATTTATTATCCCCCTCAACAGGCACTGCTCATTCGCTCACAGCCAACAGATCCTCCCTGCTCCCCAAAAGCATCAGTAGACAAGAATATGATTGTTGCACTTCCGATGTATAGGATATGTATATTTTATTATAAAATGTTTTTGGAAATAAAAAAATATGTCAAGGTTATTGCAGCTGTAATGCCTCTGTCAGCAAGTTCAGGGGGCTTAAAATAGACTACTCAGTACAATTGTTCTACTCAACAGTATCTGTGCTCAGTAACTCTGAGTGCTGGAGAGAGGGAATATGAAATACCTACATTTGTACATTCAAGTAGAAAGTCTGCATGGGGAACAAAATGGCTCAGCGATCGTATACCCTAGTGACTTTCACCTCTAGGTTGGTGGTTCAAATCCAGCCAAAATTGGTAAATGAGTGTGCGTTGTTACCAATTTATGGATCCGTCTAGTTGGTTTTTTTTAACTAGTATACTTTCATCTTAAATATACCTTCATTGCGCAAATCAACTTAATAGTTTCCCCATTAACTGGATCCCCAAATGTATAGTTTCAGCAGAGAGGCCAAAGATTAAACTGGCCTTAGTGTGTGCACACCTTTCTCATTCCTAGAGGTAGGTACATTGGCTAGGGCTAGGCAATGCATAGAAAGAAATGCACTGCCACTGGACTTACCTCTCCTGTGGCTAGAGGATTTCAGTCTCCAGAATTGTGAACATGGCATTTTACGGAGGACTAAACACACTTGTATGCACAAAAAATATGCCACTGAAAACAGTTATGCTGATAGTAAAAAAGGCAAATCTTTTAGAGCTGCAATATCGTTGTTTCAGTGAGGAAGATGTACAAGTGCGGGCCCTTAGAAAACAAGGTTAAAATAGTGAGAGAAATAAATTACTAAGAGGCAGATATATTAACAACCGTAATTTTTCTAAGTTCTAAGGGGAAGGACCTATATTTCCAGGGGAAGGGAATTCTGTGATCCTGACAGAGAACGGGGGAAAAGCCACAATCTCCCCAGTTTTACCTGTTCTGAACTGAAAGCAATATGTATCATACCAAACGCTGCAGGAAGAATAAGACTCTGACAGGGTCAATGGTTGGTCAAGAGAGAGAAGTGCTGAATGAAAACCTCTATTGTATTTTTAAGATAACTCCTATCACTCTTCTAAAATAAGGAAAACTAGACCCAAAGAGGTCACATCTCACAACAGGTGAGAGTGGAAGCAACAACTTAAAGATCACTCCAGCACCATTACACAATACATCACATTAACAGAGAAGCAGCCAGTTAGTTAAGGAATCTATCAACTGCCTTATCCCAAGAAAAGGCTGCCAGCAACATTAATAAAAGCTGTTTGAAAACCTCTTTCTGGTCCCGCTTAAGTTGTATGAGCAGAGAGGAACAGCTCTAACTGAAGGTATGGAAGGGTCTCAAAAGGGTCAGACTGTTTATGTATTTGTATCTGAACAGAGAGACCACCTCACTTCCATCCTGGGTAGTTCAGCTTTAGCTTTCCTATGGAGGGATTTTCAAATGGATATCCTTGGGTTGCAGAGTAGCAGCCGTGTTAGTCTGTATCCACAAAAAGAACAGGAGTACTTGTGGCACCTTAGAGACTAACAAATTTATTTGAGCATAAGCTTTCGTGGGCTACAGCCCACTTCTTTGGATGCATAGAATGGAACATATATTGATATGAAATTTGTTAGTCTCTAAGGTGCCACAAGTAGTCCTGTTCTTTATCCTTGGGTTGGTTTTTCTTCTTCTGGGATAGTCCGTACATTTAGAGAAATATACATTGCAGGGCAAGTTTGCAAAACAGATTCCCAAAGAGAAGCAGTAAAGGAAAGAAGGACAGACAACTACAGATGAGAAGACAGAAATAAACTGGCCTGGTTTCCATTATTATTTATCACTACATTTGCAGTGTGTCAGAGTCTCATTAATCTGGTTGACGTTGGTTTCATTGACTGCTCTTTACTGCTGTAGAGTCCAAAGTACATAAGTAAAACAAACAGTAACATAACAAAATACCAATAAAAATCATTAAAGCAGAAGTCTCATAATTTAGGACACAGATTAGCTTCTCCATTCAGATCTGCAGATTGCTGATTGCAATTTATTTCACCTATTTATGGATACTGTGTGAAAGTGTGAGTTGAATTTATTACTTAGATATTCCATCCATCACTGTTACAGCACCAAGTCTGTCTCACTGGTGCACCAAGCAGATAATATCAGAGATAGATGAGAGATGCTTAATTTAACCTTAATTTCTAATAATATTATTTGCACCCCATATATTTTAAATGTTATAAAATTGGTCATTTCCGTAATTTTAATCTAATTGGCAAATATATATTCTTGCATTGGGTTTCATCTAGTAACTGCAAATTTATAATGTGTTTTATATAATATTAGAAATGTGTATAATTTTATGCTAAAACAGTCTCTGTTCAGAAAAAATCCAGGACTAGAATAGCAAAGGGCATTCCAGGTCACGAATGAGGGGCATTCACAAAGCTGCACGGAGAAACCCCCTGCTATTCTAGCTCAAGGTAACAAAAGCCCAACTTGAGGTACGTATTCAGAGGTGTGTATGTTGGTTTCTGGGAGGAGAGGCCAGGAAAGGAATGATAGGGGGTGCCTAGATGTGAAACTAAAGATCATGAAGAAGATGTGAAGATCTGCAGAGATGTGTGTTTTGGGAGAAATTACATATGGCTCTGATCAAGGCTATTACTAGTCTCTAACTTTCATGAACACTAACGTCTGGATCCTACAACTGGTGCATCACATGGGCACAGGGGTCTGCCTGTGTGGATCCAATTACTGGCTCAGGGCCTAAATTAGCTATTTTATTAAACTGAATTGTATGTGAAAAAGTGTGCTTGAGAATTACCTATTTGGGTTTTGCCCACCATAAGCAATGCTGCTGGCATGCAGGGTGCTGTGCAGGCAGATCTGGCATCTGCCTACATGCATATCTGGCATAGCTATTTGTATAGTAAGCTTTTCTTTGATTTGGAGGCAAATTCACCCCACTCAGTTGCAGAAAGGGGGACCCAGCCATATCTACAAAAAGCTTTGCTTCCCGGGAGAAGGACAGTCCACAGGTGAGGGCATTATGCTAGGACTTGGGAAACCAAGGTTCAATTCACCATTCCATCACCATCTTCCTTTGACACCTTCGGTAAGTTCTTAGCCTTTCTGTGCCTTAGTTCTCCATCTGTACAACAGCACTGCCCTGCCTCACAGGGCTATTGTGAGGACAACTACATTACAGATTCTGAGACACTCGGATACTGTAGTGAGGGGGGCCCATATAAGTAAAGCTGTGCAAGTAATTGATTTTTCTAATCACTGGCTGAACTGAAATATTGGGGGGAAAAACAAAAACCCTAAAAACTCATTTGTGGTGAAACAAGAACTTTTCATTTAATTTTTTTTTAAACGTAAAATAATAAAAGGGAAGTAAAATTCAAAACAAAAAGTCATTTCAAATTGAAAAGACAAAATGTTTCTTTTAGAAAAAATCAAAATGTAGCATTTACATTTTTTTCAGAATATTTTGTTTGCTTTTTGATCCAAACATTTAAGCAAATTTGACATAAATTCATGAAAACCTTCTGGCTGACTCAAATGTGTGGTTTTTGGAGAAAAATGTTTAATTCAAAAAATATTTCACCCAGCTCAACCTATAGGTGCCACAAATAAGGCACTTGTATTGTTGCAGAGCTTCACGCTTCAGCTGCCAATATCCCTGTGATGGCAAAGGCCTGAATTTCCTTGTATATCACCATCCCAACTCCACTGAGTGAACAGAAGACAGTTCACCAGCCAGTTTGCATTTTCAGGCAAATAGTTTCTCTTTCAACTCAACCAGAACCTAGGGGGGAAAACAGCATGGAGGAGGATTCTATGGTGCAATGCTGCCCCTTAGTGGTAGTATTTGTTTTTACAGCTTTTTAAAAATCAAGGTCCCTTATTTATTTAAATTTGTATGCAGTGTTGTAGCCACGCTGGTCCAAGAATATTAGAGACACAAGGTGGGTGAGGTAATCTCTTTTACTGGACCAACTTCCACTGGTGAGAGACAAGCTTTCGAGCTTACACAGAATTCTTTTTCAGCTCAGTGTAAGCTCAAAAGCTTTCCTCTCTCACCAACAGAATTTGGTCCAGTGAAAGATATTGCCTCACCCACGCTCTCTCTTTATTTAAATTTAACATTTTTCCTCACTGAGACAGCACCCATAAATGCACACTTTGCTGTAGGCATCCCAGAAGGAATCACAATAATCTAATCTCACACCAGCACAGAACAAAATTTAAATATCTAAATCAGGGGTTCTCAAACTGTGGGTCGGGACCCCAAAGTGGGTCCCAACCCTATTTTAATGGGGTTGCCAAGTCTGGTGTTTGCCCTGGGCCCCAGCATGTCTGAAGCCCAACCACCACCACCCCCCTCCCGCCCAGGGCAGAAGCCTTTGGGCTTCAGTTTTGGGCGGCAGGGCTCGGACGGGCTCAGTCTTCGGTCCCACCTCCTGGGGTTGTGTAGTAATTTTTATTATCAGAAGGGGGTCACAATGCAATGAAGTTTGAGAACCGCTGATAGATAGAGAAATCCACTGCAAAGGATTTCAGCTAACACCTTTCACTCAAGGATTTCAAAGCTCTATTCCAGCAATAATTAAGCCTCACAGTGTCTCCCATTCTTATCTGATATAAGGAAATCAGGGCACAGAGCGGTGAAATGCCTTGTGTCATAACTATAAAGGGAAGGGTAACAGCCCTCCTGTGTACAAAACTATAAAATCCCTCCTGGCCAGAGACTCCAAAATCCTTTTACCTGTAAAGGGTTAAGAAGCTCAGGTAACCTGGCTGACACCTGACCCAAAGGACCAATAAGGGGACAAGATACTTTCAAATCTTGGTGGGGGCGGGGGGGTGAAGGCTTTTGTTTGTGCTCTTTGTTTTGGTTGTTGTTCGCTCTTGGGACTAAGAGGGACCAGACATCAATCCATGCTCTCCAAATCTTTCTGAACAAGTCTCTCATATTTCAGACTTGTAAGTAAACAGCCAGGCAAGGCGTGTTTGTTTTCTCAACTTGTAAATGTACCCTTTACTAGGGTGTTTACCTCTGTTTGCTGTAACTTTGAACCTAAGGCTACAGGGGATTCCTCTGGGCTCTTGAAGTTTGATTACCCTGTAAAGTTATTTTCCATCCTGATTTTACAGAGATGATTTTTACCTTTTTCTTTAATTAAAAGCCTTCTTTTTAAGAACTTGATTGATTTTCCCTGTTTTTTAGATCCAAGGGGGTTGGATCTTGACCCACCAGGAGTTGGAGGGGGAATGGTTAATTTCTCCTTGTTTTAAGATCCAAGGGGTTTGGATCTGTATTCACCAGGGAATTGGTGAAGAGTCTCTCAAGGCTACCCAGGGAAGGGAATTAGCACATTGGGAGTGGTGGCAGCGGACCAGATCTAAGCTGGTAGTTAAGCTTAGAAGTTTTCATGCAGGCCCCCACATCTGTACCCTAAAGTTCAGAGTGGGGAAGGAGCCTTGACACCTTGCTCATCAACACAGTGAGCCGGGGCAAAGTGAAGGACCGAACCGAGAAATCCTGCTAGCATAGAAGTTTGAAAAAGTTTACAAAATGGCCTGGAATAAGCCTACAGGGCCTCCCAGGTGTTTTTGTTGCTACCCAAAGTCTTAATCATCTATTGCAGCCCAACAAACAAAACGATGGGCCAGCCAAGTTCATTGCTTCTTGTCTATGTGTGCACCTGATTGTACCTCTTAAAGATGGAGCCTAGCTGCACAATTCAGATCCAGCTTTTGAATGCTCCATGTTTGAGAGACGTTTTGGTTCAGGCTTATATAAAGTATCAGAGGTCACTGAAACATAAATTAATTGGAACTCTGGCAACACTCAGGGATGGGTGACTTTCAAGGAGGTTTGGAAATGCACCCAAAAGTCCAGATGCTCAGACCAATCTCATCTAAATAACTGGAGAAAACATTCAGGCTGAAAAATCTCACAAAAACAGCCTCTGTTTCATATGATCACTGGTGGTTCTTGCTTCTTTTAGGGGTGCAAGTACCATTCTCTCTCAGAATTTCTCACCTCCAGTTCTGGTTGGAACCTGAAAGCATGAAGATTCATGGCAGAAGAGAAAAGGAACTTTAAAGAGTTAAACTTTATTAAAACATTAAAAATGGTTTATGTTTGAGCACTGGGCAAGAAGTTCAGACCACTGTGACAGTCTGTATCCCTATGTTCACCCCCTTTACAAAACTATAATGGATTTTGGAGTATGCCTTGTGAGGTATCATTTGAAAACTCAATGTGCTGATCATTATTGTCCTGGTAAAATGTGTGTGGCAACATTGTATGTAAAGTTTTAAGATTCTACTGTATATTAGATTTGTTTTACCTTTTATTTACTTGTAACCAATTATGAATTTTATGCCTCATTACTTGTAATCACTTAAAATCTTTCTGGAGTTAATAAACTTGGTTTAGCTAAACCAGTATGTGTTTTGATTGAAGGGTTTGGGAAACTTCATTTGAGATAAGATTTACGCACATCATTTTCTATTAATGAAGTGATGGACTTTATGTGAGCTTGTGCTGTCCAGGAGAGGGTTGGCCACTACAACATGCACATTTGTGTGGATAGCACTCATATAGTACAGCTGGGAGTGATTTAGATGCTGGAGGCTATGGGGGGGGCAGACCAAGAGTGGTTGCTGTCACCACGAAACAGTATAAAAGGCACCCCAGGTTGGAGAATTGCGGGACACAGCTTGTACCCTAGATAACATCACAGCCACTTAATAATAAACTGTAGGATTTGCAGAGTACTTTTCATCCATATATCTTCAAGCACTTTAGAAAGGAGGGAAAGCAGAAGCACCTAGAGGGAAAGTGATTTGCCCTGGGTATCATAGCCCGTAAGTGACAGAACCCAGGTCTGAATTCCAGGCTCACATCTTATCCTGTTGGACATTGTTGGCTCCTCCCTAATTTGAATCCCTGAGTAAAAACCTTCCTCTTGCCTCCCACACAAGTTCCACTGGGGCAAGCCAAATGTGGCTCTCTCTTGTGTCAGATGAGAAGCTGCTAAAAAAAGAGCATGTTCTGATTTTTGTCTGAAAATGCTCACAATTTCCAGGAGAAGGAGGAGTTTAATTTAACATTTGCTTGTGCAATAAAAAGAAAAAAAGGGGCTGAAAAACTGAATAATCAAGTGTGGTAGTAACTGATCCATTAGGCATAATTGGATAGTCTGACATTGTCAGAGAAGCAACATTAACCAGGATTAGAAAAAAGCCTACATTGCCGTCGTTTGCAAGAAGAAAATCCCCTCTGGCTGTAATTTATGTAAAGTAAGCACAGTCTAAAGGCAATGACAGTGTTTTTCAAGGGGAAAGAAAGTATTTGTTCTAAAAAAATAAAAAAAAAGATTTACTGGTTGGAACAGATACATTATGAGATCACTAATGTTTGGGACACAGTAAACAGTGCCACACCACTATGGCTTGTTGTCTTTATGGATCCTGCAAACTAAACAGGGTAGGGCCTGTCAGTAGCTGGAGGGGAGACCTGAATGCAATGCTAAGTACACCAGATGTATTGGTGACTCAGTAGGGGAGGTCTTCACTCCAAGTCAATCCTACACCCATGACACAGCATGGGGCACTGTAGTGCCAGAAGTGGTACCTTTTACACCAGATGTAAAACCAATGGCAGCTGCTAAAGATCCATTGGCACTTTTCAAGACAGTAGGAACACAAAGAAGCTCTCATCTCCACCCTGGTGGTTTCTTATAATCAGCAATGCTGCATTTTTGCCAGGAAACAGGGTCTTGAGGGTAGAGCCTTTCCACATCTCAAAAGAGGATTTATCTGACTGCCAGGACATGTCAACCTATCCATCATTGTTGATTAAACATGTGACACACCAGAGCACCTGGTACTGGAAGTTTGGAATTGGAGTCACCAGATGGTTTTGTTTCATGGCCTTGTGCCATTATTATGAACCCAAACACTTGCTCTCCAAAGATCAGCTGGACAGCACCACACTCAGAGAAAGGACTGGTTTTGCAGGGCTGGGGAAATCTGGACTGATTTTTCAGCCTTCTCTGCTGACAGCTGGTTCTGATGGAAGCCAGGCAGATGCCAGAGCATGCACACACACACCTTTTTAAGGCTTTGAGCCTAATTATGGCCAAATAAGAGTGCAGATAAGAAGCCGAGATCTTCATACCATTGTCTAGCTGGGTAGACCTTCCTTCCAGGGTACCATTGGATTGAGGCGCATCATGTCTGTGGAACCACCAAAGGATCATCCCTCAAATCAATTCTATGAATGACAAAGATTAAATCAGATCTTACATCTAGGAACCACACCAATGATGAAACTAATGAGACAGGATGTTGCTTTTTAAATTTTTTTAAATTTAACTCTCTTTAAAAGCTTGCGCTAGCAATTATGAGCGCATCGCCTAATTCAGACACCATCTATCTATTGAGGTGTGTTTGTACAATAGCAGTGGCTGGGAAGGTTGCAAATTCCCAGGTACTTTCTGATGGCACATAATAAGCACAAACAAGAGAGACCTATGGTGAATAATAGAACAAAAAGCTTCCAGAAGCACTGAAAATCAAACTGCATAGGCAATCAGACATCCAGGGAAACCTCACGGGAAACTGTGGAAGGGGCATTTTAGGAATACAGCACTCCCCAAGGAAGAATTGGGTGTGCGGCAGACGGTTACCAGAGGGATATGTTAAAATCTAAACACTTAGGGAAAAAATTGTAAGTAAAATTTTACTTACAATTTCATAGTAAACATACATCATTTACATACTATTAGTGATGCCCGGCTAAGGAAGAGGCATACAAAGAACACCCAGACTGTTAGGACACTGAAATCACAGGACAACTCTGAGACTGTACTGACAACCTGGGAAAAATGACATTCCAGTGAAAGCAAAATGACCTTTCCAGTAACAGGAAAGTAGCTTTCTAGTGACATACATAAGGACTTATTTACATTATGGCAGCATCTAGAGACCCCACTCAAATATTGGAGCGCCACTGTTCTAGGTGTTGTGCAGACAAACAAATAAATAAAAATGAGACACTCCCAGCAGAGGGCTTACAAAGTAGAGTCTTGCGCCTGGAATTCTGTGCAAAGGTCCATTGACTTCAATTGGAACAATCCCACATGCAATGAATTCAGGATCAGGCTACGGTATCAGGCAGTTCACAATAGGTGGATGAGACAGTGGCTATTGTCTATACTGCACTCAAAGGGTACGAATACAGCACGAGTAGACATATTGAGCCAGCGTTAACCTAGCTAACCCAGGTACCAGAACAGTGAAGCCACAGCACTGTGAAATTCAGCGCAGGCTACCCTCTGAGTAACAACCCAGGGTTCCTGATAGGCTTGTACAGCCTTCATTGAAGCACATGCTGCTGCAGCATCACTGCTCCAGCACCTGACCTAGTCAGATTAAAGCTAGCTTGTGTACATGTACTCAAGCTGCAATCACCTCCAGGACTGCAGTATAGACACACCCAGAAATGGGGCAAGGCTGGATTTGGAGGGTGAGGTAAGAATAAAATGAACAAAGTTTAGCAGAATAACGAGAGTCTCAGCTCATCCTTTGACTAACCAATACCAGAATGGAGTGACTGAAGTTGGGACAAATTTGTGTGAACACTTTAGCAATTTCTGTTCAGTGATTTCACTCTCACAAAATTGCTCTATGTGAAATGAAGATTTTACATTTAAAACAGTGAAAGTGAACTTTTGCATGGTTTTACTGGACAGCCCCCTTTGCTTGAAACTCAGTGTTTTTCTTGAAATGTCATCCATTTTTGAGTGAAATTCTGACTCTTCTTTTAGGACAACTATGGAAATAAAGCAAGTTCAAAAGTTGAGAATTTTTAAAGACAAACAAACAAAAGCCCTAACAAATAAATACAAAGTGGAATGTTCCATAAAACATTTACAGCAAATTACATGAAACATTTATAGGGGAAAAAATGCTATCACACACACACACAAAATCAGCTTTCAAACATTTCTTATCCATCTGATATAAAGCAATCATGTATTGCTATTTCTTCATTTATATATTTTACTTTTCCTTTCTTCAGCAAGTATTTCAAATTAAATGGTCAGATGTGCAGAGTCAAACAGAACTCTGATCTGAAGTTATGAGTTCTGTACTAAATGAAGAGCTCTGTTTTAATATATTCTGAGCCTGGCAAAAACAGTTCCCCTGTCCTCATTCTGCACTGGGATATCAAAGAGATATTTCTCAGACATCCTGACAGATAAGAATGGCTGTTAATTTACACATTTATCTATTTTAAGGCATTTATCACTGGGTTATCTAAGCAAGTGGGTTTCACTGACATTGAGGGTTGACCATATAATCACAATCAGTTTCAAAGTGGATATTCTGATTTCCTCCACTCTCTCTCTCTCTCTCTCTCACACACACACACACACACACACACACACGGATGTAACAGGACACGAAAAGGTAAGACGGTCTTCAAAAATTATCCTTCCTTTGTCTTTTCTGTCCTCAGAACAGGGCCAATTGAGGATGCAGCGTTTCAGAGTAAGCTGCCTAGGGTTGAGAGATCACAAGTATTCTGTTTTTATTCCAAAGATGACAATCATTGCAACACGAATTGGGCAAATGCTCTGGGAAAATATATTTAAATATTATCTAGCAATTTTGGGAACCCAAATATAACAGAGTTGTATTAGTACATTTGTAACAAGACCTGTAAGGGTCACCTGTGAGATCTGAAAGCAAGACTAGCAACAGTGCACCAACTTCAACCTCAATTAGCTAAAGGAATAACTGCACTAGTTGGTAACATGAGAGAATTAATGTCCCCAAATGGACTGGCCAGTAGAGTGGGATGCAAGAATCTCTAGCAGCATATTATACACAAGCATTAGAAAAATTAAAAACATACTAGAAACAAAGTGAAACTGATTGGTCTAGTCTGCATGAAGCAATGTGCAAAAAAGTAAATAAACAGCAAACACAGTGGAAAGTAAATAAAATGTTTTAGAAATCATGCACTTTTAACCTAATAGCAACCCAGGTGAGGAACTGAGAAAAAAAGGCTATGTGATTTCTCTTGACATTGTCTTTTTGTTGTCTTTGGGTCATCTCTGTGTAAAGGCCTCCCA
>NW_020665277.1:435077-454942 GCF_002925995.2 Terrapene triunguis
AAAAGACAAATGCATTTGTTTACCGAGGCAATTAAAAGGCTGAAAGCTGAAAAAGAAAAAAAAAAGTTGCTTCTCCGCCCCCAGACATCTACCACTCATGTTACTCTGTTCGTTTTCATGTATGACCTGATGTTGAGTACAAGTGAAACTGTAATACGCTCAGCTGCACAGAGACCTGGACAGACTTTCTTTGACCCTGACCTGCTGTACGTAGTCAGCTTTCCAGTTGGGAAATTCACACAGCTAGTGACCGTGTGATACATGTTTACTCTTCCATGGGGACTTATGGATGGTTTACTCCTAACCCAGTATTAATAGCAAATGTAGTTCCTCCCATTACATTTTTCTTTCAGTATCTTCCTTCTCTGCTCCATCAAATGCGCTTTCCCCCTATGGTACCAGACGTTGCTGCACCAGAATTACTTTGGCTGAAGGTCCTGACATCTTGCATAATAGCCTCCGTCAGCTGTTTGTATGAGAGACAGAGCTCTAAAATAGTTTTCACTTGTATAGCATTTAATGTAAAGGATCTCAAAGCTCTTAAATATGCTATTAAAGCTTGTCAAAGCTTTTAAAGTAAGCCAAAATTATCCTCATTTTACACAGGGGGAGACTGACACACACTTAAGGGAAATGACTTGCCCAAAGACACACAGATTCAGTAGCAGAATCAGAGGGGGGGGGGGGGGGGAAACTTCTGGTGTCTTGATTTGAAATACCCTGGTCAGACTGTGCTTGCTATCAGTACATTTATCAATTCAAACATCAAGCAATAAACAAGAAAAATCGTTTGTTCTAAAAGTGAGAGATTTATTTGGAGACACAAGGTGGGCGACGTAATCTCTGTTATTGGACCAACTTCTACTGGCAAGAGAGACTAGAGATTAATTTAGAAACTTATAACTGCTCATTCCTGGACAACAGGGTACCCCATACCAGTTCAAACCATTAACTAAAAATAAACCCTAACAAGGCAATTAAAATACACACACCCCTACCCTCAATGTCAAAATGAGCTAGAAGTCAATCAAAGATACATGTGTATAATGGACACTGATGAGAAGCAGGTTCTCCCAAAGATACTGCAATCAACTAGCCAATATTATGTATATCACCACCCTCCGCTGGGCAGAATAAGAGCTGCTGAAGTTGGATTCATAGCTCCTATACTCCTGATCAATTAAGGAGATTCTTCTTTAGTTCAAGTGGTAGGGCTGTGCTTTTGTTACAGCAGGATCAGCATTCTCTCTCTGCTGGACTAAGGACTTCTGAGCAGCAGATGTTGTGCAGCTTATTAATTATGAAACTCCTGGGCAGGGAGGGATTTATTACTTTACACTCCCACCCCATACCCAGTCTTGGAAGCTTGCTCAAGTCTTTTCTTCCTTCAACGTCTATAGAAAAATGACAAAGGTAAACTGGGAAGCCTCCCTTCTCTACCCTTTTATTCAAACAGAAACAAAGGGAAACAACCTTCCTTATTAAGACTACCCAGCAAGTGGCTCTGATCTCTAGCAAATTCAATAAGAAAGTTTAATAGCAAGCAGGGAACAGTCAGGCTATTGGTGAAACCTTCTATGATTGCTGCTAGGAATGCACCTGCTGAGGCTGCTCCCATTCATCTCTCCACTCCCTTCTTGCTTCTGGAGACACTTCCCCACACAACAGGCCCTTGTGAGTGAACCTTTCCAGCCCCACAGCTCCCAGATGGTAATTAGATGCCAGTTTTCATGGCTGAGCTGGGGACAGCTCAATTACTATTTTAGAGTAAGGACAAGATTCTATCCTCAGTTCCATCAGTGTAGCTCTACTGATTTGGATATGATTACATGGGTGGAATTGAGGCTTGGCCCACCATGTGCATTTCCATAGATGTGGGTGGTGTGGTGAGGATGGTGCTGCAGTGGGTTAAGCAAGTCAGCTATTCCCCTCTAAAGGCTCGGGTTCAAATCTTGTTAGTCATAATGAAAATGACTTTGCTCTCAACCCACTCTCAAGGGAAGCCTTTATAACCATAATTATTATTCAGCACAATTCAACAAGCCTAGTGGTTTTTAGTGACAAGTGCGCAGTGTCTGGAACAGAAGAGTGCACAGTTGCTGCAAGAAAGGATGGAGGTGCATTGACAAAACTGAGCAGAATCCCAGGACTGGAATAGCAGCGGGCACTGCAGGTCAGAATGAATGTACAAGAAACAAGGCAAGATATAGGCATTATATGCTGCAGCCAGAATTATGATGGGGCTTTGGCTTTGCAATCAGTCCTTGCACTCCCAACAGGTCTGATTTGAGGTTTCCAGACCCCACACCAAGGGCACAGCTACACCAGAGTGTTTACAGTGGCACAAATGCAGCTGCGCCGCTGTAAGCTCTCTAATGTATCTGCTCTAAGCCCACAGGAGAGAGCTGTCCCATCATCTTAACTACTCCAGCCCACAAGCAGTAGTTGGGGGAAAAACTCTCCTGCTGACATAGTGCTGTCCACACTGGCGGTTAGGTCGGTATATCTTATGTCGCTTTGGGGGGATTCGGACCCTTGAGCGACATAAGTTATGCTGACATAAGCTGCAGTGTAGACATAGCCTAAGACCAAGGGAGTTGTGGAGCTGTATTAGGCAAGGAGGCCGCCCCTCAGCCCCTGCAGAGCATGTTCCAAATGGAGGTTTTCCCTAAAAGGGAACTTTGACAGTCAAGCAGGGAAGGGTGAAGGAGACAGACAGCCTGCAGGAAGGCACCCAGCCTGTAGCTTTGAAGACAGAGGGATCTACAGGGGATGGGCATGGATTGTGGTTAAGACCCGACTGGGAGGCTAAGGGCCTGACTCCCTTTTCTCCCCTGCATTCTCCCTGACAAATAGGAACTGAACACTGAGGAGTGAGCAGGGAAGCCCCAACTCACTGTCTGAATGATTGAGAGAGTGTGAGCAACCCTCAACTGAGAGGGAAGCCGAGTGCTAAGACCACACCCCAAACTGAAGAGAAAACCAGGGAGGTAGGAAGAGGGTCAGGGGAGGCTGCTCTGTTGTACCAGATAGAGGGGACTGAGACTCTTCTAGGGTGGTCACTCACATATTCCTGGAATACCAGACATTCTAGCGCTGCCAGGAATGGTGTGGACCAGACCCTGCACCTATCTGGGTGACTTCTATGCACAGTGCATGCAAGGTCATGCTGCATGGGGATGTCATTTTCAAGCTCAGACTCCCACCAGCCTGACCTCACATGCAGTGAATGTACCAGTTTTGTCCCAATAGCAGACAGAGGACAAAAACAGCCAAAGAGGCCTGTCTAGTATTAAACCAGACAAACGGCCTCCCTAGACTCTCCTCCTCCCTCGGGCCCTAGAGGAGATAGAGGGCCCAATCCTCCTCCATGGCAGCACATCCTCCGGCCAACCAGGGGAATCCATGGAGCCCCGGGGAATGATGGACTATAGCTTGGCTGCCAGGCCCTCCAATTGCCAGCAAAGCCACCCCAAGATTCTGGGAGACTTGAACCACTAGGCATGCTGACCCCAAGTGAAGACCACTACAAAGTCACAATTAATTGCACCAGATATGGCTTTTAATGCTGCATAATATGATTCAGGCTGAGGCAGTCAGCTTAATCCTAGGAAGGCTATGCTGTTTTGCACCTAGAAGGACCTGAACTTGACACTTTCCCTGTTTATCAGCACTTTCTCTCCCACCCTTGGTAATATGGCCCCATACATATTGGAAACTACCAAGAGTATGAGGGCCCAGTAGCTATGCACAGTCATTTAGTTAAATGGCTCCAGTGACAAGGAGCATGCAATCAATAAGGAGGGGCTAAAGCTCCATTGCTTACATGAAGCTCTTCACGAGATAGCTTTGGAAATACAGATCTCCCAGGATCACATCTTGATGTGTTTGTTAATCATTATAGAACCTTTTTGCACTGTTTTGCCAGAATCTTGGCTCATTAGAGTAGTGGCAGAATATCAATAAAGAGACTCCATTATTGGAGACATTCCTGCATAATTTGAAAGCGGAAAGCCAGGTCTAATGCCTGGACACCTGGCTTCCATTCCTATTCTAACACCAACTCACTTTGTGATCCTGGGCAAATCAGCATGTGCACCTCAGTTTTGCCACCTGCAAAATGAGGAGACCACATGGCTCAAATGGGTTGCAACAGGATGGTAGTTACTATATTCCCCAACAGGGCGGCACTGCTCATCCAGTGATCCACTCAGTCAGATGGACTCAGAATTCAGCACAGATCAGCTAAGTACCTTCTGTGGACTCCCTGTGTCTCGGAGTCTCCCTGCTCTAGCCATGCTCTGTTATCCAGGAAACGCTGCTGCATCTACAGCTACTCAGCCCTAGCTCAGCGAACCAAACTATGGAACATGCCACCAGCTCCCAGCACTAGCAGCTGTCAAAACGCAGCAGCTTTAGAATTAAAACCAAAACAAAAAAGCACAAGAGCAAGCCTCCAGCCCTCCACCTGGGGTCTACTATGTTCCAGCCTCAGACTCTGGCCAACTCTTCTCTTCAAAGCCCTTCCCTTGCCATGCTCTATTACTCATTTCTTCCCTGTATAAATATCAGCCCTCAAGGAGTTGTCTTTTTGTTTTTTTAACCCCTCTCTGCGGTTCTTGAAATTATTTGGGAAATTACAGAATAATTGGTCACCAAATCCTGGAGAGCAAATTAAACATCAGGTTTGTAAAATATTCTAATGAAGCAGATGGTATTACAGGCATGTAAGTCACCTCCCATTTTTAGTGCATCCGTGCTGATTATCCATTTAGGAGCAGGTTAATCCTGTGTAGTATAAACACTGGGAAGGAAAGTACACGCTGATCTCCCTAATTGATAAGATGAATAGGTTAATATGTACAGCTCCAGAAAGGGGAAGGTTTCCATCTACTGTAAGCATATGGGGCAGCTGGCAAAGTTCTCTAAACTTTAGGATCAGAGCTGTGCTCAGTGGCTGGATGCAGCTCAATAATACTTTTCCAATTTCCTAAATGCCTGCCCTTTTGAATTTCATTTTCTTTATGAGTGAATCCCGTGATGGTTAAAGGTGCTAGGCTGAGGAATTAAAACCTCCGTTTGTCCTCAGAAAAGGTACAGCACAACCATTGGCATGGCAGGTTTCCCTTATACTGCCCTAAAGCTAGCCTGGAGACACTGCCAGAGTTCAGTCTTCACAATCCATTCCATTCTTGGCCTCTACGGAGACTGCCATCATGGGAGCCAGGCAGTGCTATTTGTGATGTGGCCCCACTTCCCTTAGGGCTTGTCTACACTGGCGCTTTACAGCGCTGAAACTTTCTCGCTCAGGGGGGTGAAAAAACACCCCCCTGAGCGCAGCAAGTTTCAGCGCTGTAAAGCACCAGTGTAGACAGTGCACCAGCGCTGGGAGCTATGCCCCTCATGGAGGTGGGTTTTTTAAGAGCGCTGTGCCACGACCACACAAGGCACATTAAAGCACTGCCGCGGCAGCGCTTTAGCATTGCCAGTGTAGACTAGCCCTTAGTTAGGTTTGGGTTTGTGGTAACACTGTTTATGCTGTTGGGGGGAGGAGGGGGAAATCAGCATGTCTTTATATTTTTCCTACCTTGTTCTGCTTCCTCTCCTTTCCCAACAGCCCCTTGTGGCCCTCCACCAGCCCCTGTGAAATGCCCTTTAGACCACGGTTTCTCAAATGCATCCACCAGGGGATTTTTCTATGGCCATGACTGCTTCCTGGGCGAAGAGGGGATGGGGGGGGGGGGGCAAAGCTGCAGCCCCTCTCTGCAGCGTCCAGCTGTTGCTCCTGGATGCACTGCCTTGGCGTTTGCTGGTGTCACCGCACAGCCTCCTGGGGGCTCCAGGTAGCGCATCTGCAGACACGTGGGGCTGGGGTACGTGCTTTCCCAGGGGTGGAAGGGCTTTGGGTTTCAGCTTGCCAGGGCTCCGGGGGCAGGCTTCAGCGCCTCTCCCTCCCTGGCTTCAGCCCTGGGGCTCTGGGTTTCAGTCTCCACACCTCAGCCCCTGGCTCCAGTGGCAGACTCTGGACTTCAACCCGAGGTGGCAGGGCTTCAGCCCTGGGGCCATGGGGCTCTGGCTTGGAAAAATTGTCAGAGCGGCTACCAAAAAATTTGTTAAGAGAACCCCTGCTTTAGACCTCCCCCTGTATATTTGCAGCTTCCCTGATGTGTCCCACTTCTTCAAAATGTCAGCCTTGAACAAATCATCAAGAAAGAGGGATATATCATGATCTGCCCATTGACTCACTGTTTTGTAATTGTACAGAAGCCACCTCCTCCTTATGAATGCATGCATGGGAACTTTAGGCTGACCCCCATCCCTATGCAGGCAGAGAGCATCTAGAGGTAAATTGTATTTCAGATGCCCTGTCCTTTAAACTAGGCCAAGTAACATCCTTAATGCACTAGCTTCTCTCTGCTAGTCACACAGCAGCATGTAAATTCTTTGAAAGAGTTACTCTGAACCATTCCCCTTTCCTTAATAGTCTTGTATTTCCAAAGCATCTTCCAGCCCAAAGTGCTTTATAAACCATCAGATGTACTTAAAAACACCACTGAAATACAGCCAGGCTCTGGGGTGGAAGGCAGCAACTCAACAGCAGGCAACACATGTGAATGTGGGTCAGTCAGCAGGTGTGGTGGGAGGGAGGAAGGACAGACACAAAGTCAAACATTTTTTTAAATAGACAGGGTATTATTAGTGTCCATCCAGAGCAGATCGCTCAGGTTTCAAGATCACCATGCAGCTAACTTCATGGAATTCCGTTCATCTGCCTTGGAAGGACCAAGGGCAGATGAATTGACCACGGTGACTGAGCATGAGGCTCCACTGAATTGAAATATTTCACACCTGATGGGAAGCCATCCCTGTATCATCAGAGCCCAACTGCTCGCCTAGGGGCAGCAGTGTAGAAGTTGCCTACACAAGGATGAGCATGAAAATCCTTGAGTATATCTGCAGTCTTTTTTAAAGGATTAAGCTTGCAGCCTCACCTCAGCACTTGTTAACTTGTGGTTTTTAATCAATTTTTGTTTGTGAATTAAAAAAACAAAACAAAAAACAAACAAAAACCCCACCATCCTCCCACCCCTGCTTGTATCTTTTCTAGTCACCTTCCAAACTCAGCAGCTGTGAAATATTAATTGTCTCATTTGAGGCCCGTCATAGCTGACAGAAAACATCAAGCCAGCAATCACTGGGAGTAAAACGTTTTCCAAACACAATGCAAAGATCGCCTTACACACTGAGGGAAGGCTATGTTTAATATCTTGGCTTTTCCCTTCATATCTATCCACCATAGAGCCTGGCCTGGGAAAAAGAGAGAGAGAAAGGGAGGAGAAGCCATTTAATTGTTGCAGATCTCAAAGGCCATATTCCACTGCCTAGGATGTTGCTGAAGTAGCCTAGATTCCTCCTGCCAGGCTCCTATCATGGAGCAAAGATCTCTATTTATTCTGTCCATATTTTCTCTAAACCACCTTGCTCCACGTACAACCTAGCATCGCAACAGTTGATGAGCTCTGGTAGCTGTAGATATTGCTGAAGGCCTAGCACAGAGCCATAGATAATATGGATCCATGAGGAAAGTCAAGAGTGAAAGGAAGAACTCATTGACCCACAGGATTTTGTGATGCTGCCAAATGCATCCAAAAATCAGAGCATGCAGCAGGGGCATGATGGCTGAGAAAGAGTCCAAGGCCGTATGACTGTGCTGAGGGAACTCTGTGATTGAATCTCTTCTACTAGGCAGTAAACTGGCACTGCAAGGTTTAAACTAACCGCCCAACATACAGTAAACCTTTCCATGTAGGAGTAAGATCTCTGCATGAGCTGTATGTGTGTCTATGGGAAAACAGCAAAGGGGTCAGAAGTGCCTACTGACATGTGAGGATGAGGGGTGTCCACCTAGGGTCTCTGGCTGTTGCAAGAAGGTTCCTGTTTTGATGTACAAGTCCAACTGTGCTGCAACCAATGTCACAATGGAGGTTATGATTGCCAGCTAAGATGTACAGCTGCACTGCCATGACTAGAACCCAGGATGTCACATGCCAGGAACACGGTTTGTTAATCACCTGAGCCAATGGAGAAGCTCTCTATTAGTTGTAATCAAATCAGGAAATCCAATAAAAAGCAACCCACATATGAGCAAGTTTGACATTCCATCTAGATGTCATGGTGTAATCAACTTTACACTGTGTCCTGCATGGGGCGTTACCAGGGAAGGAGGCATCCCCAGAGAACATATCTGTATGTGCTAAACAAGGCAGAAGCTCTAGCTATACACACATACCCCCAAATTGCATCTTGGGGAAAAATTCTTGGCATTGCTTACTATTAAGGGCTGTCAATGTGGCTGTTATTCATCTTTATTTTCTAAGGTGCTTTGAAGATGCTAATGTTTACAGGAAAAGGCACATAAGCATCCATGGCCTCCATCACCAAATAAAGGAATGCTGTATGAAGTTAGCATCAAAAGGGTTTAAAAGGAACAAGACAGATGTGGACTGCGGAAATCAGACCCTTTCTTTCTTCTGAGGAGATTGTGTCTATGTAACATACATATATCCCAATACACTCACACACCCCTTTAGACTTCTATGGATGAAAAATGCTATTTGAGATCCAAGTTATTATTTTAGTATATAATAACCTATCAAGCTCTGCCACTGCTCACCTGTGACACTGGACAACTCATTTCCATCTCTGTGCCTCAATTTCCCCCTCTGAAACGTGGGAAGAATTATACCTGCCCTCTTTTATAAAGCATTTTCTTCTGTAGTGCTCGTAGAGCTTATTATTCATAACAATAGACTTCACAATGGAACAGCAAAATCAGCTGCCTAGTAGAGGTGGGTGTTAAAATGTTGAAGAGCATTTAACTGGAAAACCAAGGGATATTTTAACGTGGCTGCTCGAGACACAGAGATGCCTGGGGTAGGTTTCACTGTAATATTACAATTGCAATCAGTGTGCTATATTACAACCCCGCCTCCCCCAAACTCAGCAAAGACGAGACAGAAAACCATTACTGCGGGGCTGGGTATTGTTGAACTGTGCATATGTAGGGTTGGTTTGGAAAGGAAGTGCCAGACAATAGCAAAGCAAAAAACTTCTGCTGTGAGAAACGCAACAAGTCTCCCTTAGCCAGGAGAGCAAAAGATACCAGTCTGCACAGCTGGCAATGAGGCTTGCTCGCTCTCTCAAGCACACTCCCGGCAGGTAACTTAGGGGAGAAAATTCTCTCCTAGGGAGTGACAGAAGAGAACATTAGCACAGAAGATGTTGGGAGAATCCCATTATCAGAACCTTCTGAAAGTCAGCAGAACAGTTTCTTAAATAGCTGAGATGCTGCAACATCAGATGGGGAGAGACAGGGCAAATAGATGTGCCTTGGCTTTGCTTGAGTGGTGAACATGTATCAGAGTTTCTGCATTTCAGCACTAATGGCATGGTCTGTGTTTGATGGGATGGCAAGACTTCTTCCTGGGTCATGTGAATGTCTAGTGATCAGAGCATAGGACTGGGAAATAGGATTCCATTCCTGGCACTGCCACTGACCTTGGATGAGTTGCTTACTATGTACTGTGTGCGTAAGGTGACTTCCTTTCCCTTGATCTTTCCAGCAAGACTAACCAGCAGGGCCTTGCCTACTGACTCCCCAGAATGCTCTGGGATTGTCTTTAAGGCTGCAACCCCTTTACCTCCCCTCTTGAGAGAGGTGCTGATAAGATGCTGGGAACACTAGAGACTATGCTCAGGGAGCTTCCAAATCACCTCCTGCTCTCACAGTACCTCCTTGCTCCTTCCCAGTTGTTGGTCTTACCTGCATCAGATCGTCTGTGAGGTGAGCGTGCTCTCATCCAGTTGCTAGATAGGGGTATATTACATATTGATAATTAACTGGGATAGCAACTTCGTCTAAAAAGGGAACACACACAAAACACCAAATCAAACAACTGTATCTTTCTCAGGAACAGCCTAAAAACAGGAGAGAAATTGTTAGCAGGTTTCAAAATACACTAAGCAGTTGAAAAGTTTTAAATTATACTGAACCAATCCTTATGCTACTTCCTACACCTGAATAAAAAAAAAAATACAAAACTATGTACTCTTTTATTTATATACACACACACACATTATATATATATATATATATATACATACATACACACATATATATACACACACACAAAAACCCACTTTAAATATTAACAGTCTCTTCTGTGGGGTGGTGACACCCCCTCCCCTTTTTGTGCAAGCCCAAAATCTTCCTCTACAACAGAGACGGGTTTGCAAGGCCATGGGCAGTGGGCTTTAGTGAATAAGCCTCGAAAGTGGGTGAATACATTGGCCAAGTAGTCACCCGGGGGGAGCGATCCGCTCCCCCCCCCGTAGTCAAGGGTCAACTGCAAAGGAGAGAGAAAAAACAAACAAATCATCCTCCGCTGGGCCCCAGACTCCCTGGTCTACCGCGAGGTGGGGCCGCCTTTGCCCGAGGCCGTGTGCAGCGCATGCAGGTATTCGCCTCAGGACTCGGCCGGAAAAGCTTCTGTAGAACCAGCTGCAGTCTCTGATCCCCCAGGTCCCCCTGCACAGGCGGCCCCAGTCTCTAGTGTCGTGTTCCCGCTCCTCCGGGGGGTCCTGCCTGGCTGGGTCTGTCACCTGCTCAGGGTGGGTTCTCGCTCTCCTCACTGAGCCTCGCGCTCCGCTCTCTGACACGTGTCCCGGTGTCTTTACTCAGCAACCCTCATGGGGCGCACCTCCTCCCCTAGGCCATGGCTCCCTGGGCCATCACACTGACTTGGGGGTGCTGACCACTTCCCATTGGCCCTGGTGTGGAGCTCTCTGATTGGTCAGAGGCCCTTTCAGTCCCAGGATCCTCCTGACTTCTCTTCAGCCATTCCCCCTCCTTCTCATGGTATGGGGAGATGGCAACCAACCCCCCCTCCCTCCCAGGTTTAGTGAGGGGCCAACAGTCTCCTTATGGTAACTTTCTCACAAAATGGAAAGGGAGCCTCCCATTGAGAGAGATGTATGCACTACGGCTTGCCTCCTCATTCTCAGTGCCTTTGCCTTGATTTGCCCACTCCACAGATTTCTCCCCCGCCCTGCTCGAGCATCCAGACAAAACACACAACAGCTCTGGAATTAGTAGGGGCCATTTACAGCAGAGTATGAATCCTCAGCTCTTTTAACCCAACAGCCTCCTAGAGTGGAGTGGTTCATTTCATCACGCCCAGTGATGCTGGCATGATATCTTCTCTTGCGGTGCTGGACCTTTGATCTAACAGGGCGCTCTCTCCCCTTCTTTAACAGCCATATGCAGACTCTTGTGTTATGTTGCCATGATTGCTCCTGTACCCTTTTCCTCCTAGCAAGACACATTTCAATATTCCGACAGATTTTCCAGGGCTTTTCCATCTGTTTCTTCTTGTGGATGGATGAAGCTGCTCTCTTCTCCTCCCTGGACGCAGAGTTCCCTCCCACCACCCCCTACTACAGACATAAGACCACTTAAGATTCTTGCTGTTGATGATTAATGTTATTACACAGGGCAAAGGCTCTAACGTTGCTGTGGCTTTTCTTGGAATCTGCTAAAAATTTAAAGTTATTTTGTAAACAAGGAGTATTCAGCAGACAGCTGACGAAGTGGTTCCCATCCAACAGATTTTTCGAGACCTCAGGTCAGGGTTCTGAGGACACGAGTCCACCAGGGGAAATACCACTGTGAGCAGCTCTATACTGACTCCCTTGTTAGCTATCTGAGAGGTGCCAAGGCCTGAATGGGTCAGTGTGACTGAAAGAAAGTGGCTGTTTAGGGCACAGCTCAGATTCATTGGTAGATGGGCAGCAAGGAAAGCTTTCACAGCTACTTCATGTGTGTAACCTGTATCTACAGATCTTGAGCTTCTAAGGTTTTCAATCCAGCACCTTTCACAAACACCAAATTCACATTAATTCAGACTGAGAAAAATGTCTCCATTTTCTACAATGCCCATCATCATGGTATCTAAGTACTACACAAGTCAGAAGATCTGCAGATTTCACATGCCAGAGAAGCACGTCCTCCTATAGCAGCTGTTCTGCTAGAGCAGTGGTTCTCAAACTTTTGTACTGGTGATCCCTTTCACATAGCACGCCTCTGAGTACGACCCCCGTTATAAATATATAAAAAAGTCTTTTTAATTTAACACTATTATTAATGCTGGATGCCAAGCGGGTCTGGAGTGGAGGCTGACAGCTCACGACCCCCATGTAATAACCTCGTGACCCCCTGAGTGGTCCCAACCCCCAGTTTGAGAACCCCTATGCTAGAGGGTATCTACTAGTGTTGCTACCGCTAAGCAGCAGAGGTCTGTGCTACATTGCTGAAGATCATGGATTCAAAGCCTGCTGACAACCCATATGGAATCGTGTTACACAGTCAGGTCAATTAGATCTGTGCCATATTGAACTTTCAAGGTACATTAAACATCTGAGAAATCCCCAAAAGCAAGGAAATTCAGAGCCCAGGCTGCCATCCCATCCGCTAAATTAGTTAGAATACTTGCTTACGTAAGCACTTAAAAAGATCAAAATTAGATTATGAGAAATAGTGATTTTCATTGGGAGCATTGCTGGCTCTGTCCAGCACAAGATCAAATGAAATTGACAGTTGCAAGGCAGGCTGTGGAATCGCATTCCAGATATCCCAAGAAGATGCAGATTACTTCCTGGTTTAGTTAAGGACCAGAAACAGAAATCTCGTGAAATCTCACAGGAAAGCCCTACCACTCAAGTTTATTAACCAATCTTCAAATCAAAGATTTGGATGTGTTCAGATGGCCACCCTGTCTGGTACTTATTCTGCCACCATCCACCCTTGAGTTCATGTATAGAATCCAGAAAGCATTCTCCCGCCGAATGAAAAACAAGTCTTGTTAAAAGAACAGGAGTACTTGTGGCACCTTAGAGACTAACAATTTTATTTGAGCATAAGCTTTCGTGGGCTACAGCCCACTTCTTCGGATGCATAGAATGGAACATATATTGAGGAGATATATATACACATACAGAGAGCATGAAAAGGTGGGAGTTGTCTTACCAACTCTGAGAGGCCAATTAAGAGAGAAAAAAAAAAACTTTTGAAGTGATAATCAAGATAGCCCAGTACAGACAGTTTGATAAGAAGTGTGAGAATACTTACATGGGGAGATAGATTCAATGTTTGTAATGGCTCAATCCGAAGAAGTGGGCTGTAGCCCACGAAAGCTTATGCTCAAATAAATTTGTTAGTCTCTAAGGTGCCACAAGTACTCCTGTTCTTTTTGCGGATACAGACTAACACGGCTGCTACTCTGAAACAAGTCTTGTTAAGTGAGCTGCTGTGCTACAGCAAAGGGGAGTGAAATCGCCATTGCAATATATCAGCTCATCTCCAAAGAGTGAAGCACAGGCACTTGCCTTCCTACTGGTAGCAGTCATGTCATTTTAGAAGGCATAAAACAGGGAGACAATTTCCCATCTCAAGACATTTTGTCCCCCATTATGTTGGGTATGGGGTCAGACACAATTCAAAGTGCATGTGGGAAACAAAAACAAAAGCAATCTAGGTGCTGTGATGCTGTATGATTGAATATGACCATTTATATAATTGATACTACCACTGTTATACAATTGCAACAAAGCTAATACAAAAAGTGTATCATGTAAGGTGTCCATGGAAAATTTACAATCAGATAATTATTATCCTGGTTAAATCCAGGCACAGTAGAACCTCAGAGTTACGAACACCAGCGTTATATACTGACCGGTCAGCCCCACATGTCATTTGGAACCATAAGTACACAATCAGGCAGCAGCAGACACACACGCACGCACATGCACGCAAAGCAAATACAGTACAGTACTATGTTAAATTTAAACTACTAAAAAAAAAATAAAGGGAAAGCAGCATTTTTATTCTGCATAGTCAAGTTTCAAAGCTGTATTAAGTCACTGTTCAGTTGTAAACTTTTGAAAGAACAACCATAATATTTTGTTTAGAGTTACTAACAACATCCATTCCTGAGGTGTTCATAACTCTGAGGTTCTATTGTATCATCTTTGCATCTAAAGTTATGAATATTGGCTTTGTATTTGTATCTAAAATGTGTTTGTTCCTGGGTGACACCTCACACACAGATTTACATCAAGGCTAGACAGCTACGTGTTGATGGCCCATTAAGGACACGTCACTCTGACAATGGGCCATTGAAGTATGCCTACGGAGGCTGCATTTTTGACTTCTTGTTAGCCAGTGTGGTGGGTCAGAAGTTCACGTTTGTTACAGGCTTGGTATAATCTAATGATAGAATAGCCACCAGCTTGGGGTGAGTCTGCCCTATTTCTCAGCAATCTATCCTGAATTTGGCACTCAGCTGTGACCCAGTGAGGGATGGCGACAGGTGCATTGTTATCTGAATGGATGGGGTCCTGATTTTAAGGAAGATCGATTTTGGAGCCTCAGCTACACAGTCTTGGCCTTTCAGATTGCAGGCTCTTTGATGCGTTGAAAAATACATAGGTAGGTAGAAGGGAAATATAGTCCTGGAAAGAAACTTAGCTGTGCAATCGAGGTTCCTCAGATCATCACCTGAGTATATAGCAAGATCCACATAGGTATGAAAGCCATCTTCCCTATGCTGTCTCCTCAAAGAGCTGACAGGGAAGAAAGATCTCCCGAGAGGCAACTGTATGCTCACAAATTTTTAGCACCTCCAACTCAAACAGATAAAAGTGTGCAGATTTTACTGGATCAAAGGTGAACAGCCTGCCGAAGGGGAGATCAAGGACTTCCCAGCCTCTGATGGGCCTCAGTGGATGTTCCAGAGCTGTCAGGATGGCTCTTCGTGATGCTTGCCAAGAAGCCAGATGCTTTAACTGAAAGAATATTTCCTAATGCTTGGCAGTCATTAACTCCACTTGCTGATTCCACTACTGGGAGAGGCAGACAAGGGGGAAGGAAGCTACTCTGAAAGATATCCAATGTGATTATTATTTCACAGCTCTAAACAATAAGCATTCTTACAAACAACAGCAGCAACATGAATGATTAGCAAGGTGACGACTGGAATAATGGAGGAACAATCCTAACCTAACTTATTTAGCTTTAAGAGTGTGATGTGCTGGGGAGCAGCACACTCCCATCTCAATGCAAATACGGAGTTCAGAGGCAATGCTAACTAGCCGTCAGAGAAAGTGACAGTCAGGACTCCTGATTTTGCTTCAAGACTCCACTCGAGACTTACTCAATGACCAACCTTGGGCAAGTCTCTTAACATCTCTGTTCCTTTCCCCATTTTACAAATGGGGATAATATTAGGGTGTTGTGAGGGTTAATTCTGTAAACACTCAGATCTTCAGTTGAGAAGGTATGGGTATGTAAGTGCTAACCATTAATATACACTACTCGCCAATTCTCCCTCCCCCAGCCAAATTAACATTTTCGTTCCCACTTTGGGCCCTTTTTACGCATCTTCCTTTTGCATGGCAGTATATTTCATGTATTCTCACTTTAAAAATTACCAACTGATCTCTAAGCGATAGAAATATACTGCCCTATGGCCTCATATACACATCCCAGAGATGATTTGGGAAGCTGCTCCTAATGGCTGGACTTAGAGAGAAATTGCAGAGAGATTGACCTTTTGTTACACTGGAAAGTGGGACAAAAAAAACCTCTTATTTACTTAACCTGAAGGGGACATTCATGTTTTAAGAACAAGAGGTTGTTTTTCCAAGTTCCTTTCACTTGAACAGCGTAGTGGGGAGTTGGAGGGAGAGGAGAGGGAATAGATTTTGCACAGGATTTCAAATTTATAGTCACTGAGAGGAAGAGATGACAATACAGGAGGGAAATAGCTTTGGATTTAATTCTCCTAACTATGCATGATCTTTTTATGTGCATGTGTTTAGCACCCCTAGCATCCTGTTCCCCTCCCCCATAACCAGCTCTGCAATTCATATTACAAAAAGCAGGAAGAGAGGAACCCAAAAGGAGGTGTTTTTTTTTTTAAATTTTACATCAGATAAAGGTGCTGGAGGAGGAAGTCCTTTATTTGTCCCTAACACAAGTTTCCCCCCTACCAATCCGTGCCAATATTTTTCAATCCCAAATAATCTGCAGGGATCATCTCTAGAGCAGAGGTGGGGTCCTACTCCTAACTATTCAGCCCTTTCTCTCTCTGCTGAGATTGCCAGCTAGTGCTATTTGCTTTGGCAGATGTCTTCCACTCAAGACTGGACTGAGACCCCATGAACATTCCACATACGAGTCACTCAACAACCACCCGAGTCTACCCACCAATGCTGCCATTAAGCCTTCATTTCTAGGTGTTACAAGTTTCCAGCTCCCATTTCCAGTATCCTGTACCCCAGTTTATTAATCCTGCTCCCAGGAAGGTTTTCCTCTGCCACCAGTTAGTTAACTCATTGTCAACATTTGCAATTATCGTTATTTCTGATCTTACATGAGTGGGATTTTTTTTTTGTGGGGGGAGGGGGGACAGAAACTACAGCTCAAGGGTTTGATCTCTCCATCCCTTGCAACAATTATATTGCCAGCATTAGCTTTTGCCAGGTCCCATTTCCAAGTCTTACTAATAATGGTGCTATCTAGCAGGTCATGCCATGAAATGAATGATTTTGCATCTTCTGTGGTCTTCCTGCTTCAGGACTGTGGACCCGACAGCGTAACATCCCCTTTTCAATGCGATTCCCTCCTCTCCCTCTGCTGCCGATTTGCTTGGCAGGTGTGAAATATTAATTGCTTCACTGGGGAACCGGACTCACTGTCTGTCGCATTTGACTGAAATATCATTCTCTGCTGCAAATATAATTACTGGGGGTCTGGATTTTAAAAATAGCCTCTCGCCTGTCTGTTAATTAGGAGCCACGCTTTGCTACATGCAGAGATATTTTGGTTAATTATGAAAGAAAAGGACAAATTTGTCACATCTTTTGTTTTCGTTCCACTGTGTCTTCTGGTGAGAACGGTGCCAAGATATGATGGACTGCTCAGCCGACAGCACCAGATGCTCACTCAAACAGGAAGAGGGTCATTGCGGCTTAAGATTTCAAATCTTAAGGGTTTTGGTGTGTTTCTTACATTCTCCTTAACACAAAAGACAAAAACCAGGATCTTTACTTGGTTTCAGACTCAGCCTAAATAAGTCTTTAAAACCACTCCAAGGTCTGAACAATGTAATACTTATACAGAACCTATTGCCACCAAGGGCAGGTCTACACTACCGGGCTAAGTCGACCTAAGTTACGCATGAATGATGTAGCTGGAGTCGACGTACCTTAGGTTGACTTATTGCGGTGTCTACACCACGCTGGGTCGATGGTAGAAACCCTCCCATCAACTTACCTTATGCTTCTCATTCCGGTGGAGTACTGGAGTTGATAGGAGAGTGATTGACAGTCCAGGCTAGCTGGCCCAATTACGTACATAGAGTTTCAGACAGGATTGTACTTGAGACGGCTAGACCATCCCACTGCCCACGCAGTGGCGGCTACAGTGCTTTTTTTAGTACGCTGGCCTGATCAGAGCTAGCACAACAGGTAAGTCTACCTGTTATTTCTGAGCTGGAAATTACACCTCCAGCTCCAGTGAAGACACACCTGAAGATGGTGCATCCAAAGAACTGCCCCTGCTCAGGCTGTACCTGTTAATTCCCAAAGGATAGCCTATCTGTGCTGCCCCTCCCAACACTCTGGGTCCTCAGAGACAGCAGCATTGAATACCATTGATGGAACAGTAGCAATGAGCCTTCGCTCCATATTACACGAAGACCCTCCAATAGACCCTCCAATAGGGACTTGTTTCTGGAGTCAAAGCTGGAGAGGCAGGGAGTTCCATTTTTAAAAAGGAGCCATTCTAACTCAGTGCTAGTTCAAACAGAGCAGTGATGACAGGTTAGGAAATATCAGATGAAAATGCTAACAAAACCTTCCATTGGTCTTATGTGCTAATAAATAGTGTTAATAAACCTCCGGAAGAAGAAAGGCCTTAACATCAATGAGGGGTACTGCAGTTACAGGCACTGTTTAAAAGAAGATAGCCAAAAGCAGAGAGCTTAGTGCAGGGGTCGGCAACCTTTCAGAAGCGGTGTGCCGAGCCTTCATTTATTCACTCCGATTTAAGGTTTTGCGTGCTAGTATTACATTTTAACGTTTTTAGACGGTCTCTTTCTAGAAGTCTATAATATATAACTACTGTTGTATGTAAAGTAAATAAGGTTTTTAAAATGTTTAAGAAGCTTCATTTAAAATTAAATTAAAATGCAGAGCCCCCTGGACTGGTGGCCAGGACCCAGGCAGTGAGAGTGCCACTGAAAATCAGCTCATGTGCCGCCTTTGGCACGCGTGCCATAGGTTGCCTACCCCTGGCTTAGTGTTTATGGTGCACCAGGCCAGCACACATCTGAAACAGGAGCGAGGCAAGCAGGGCTTTTATGGGTTATGAAACTCGCTGATGTGTGGTTAGTCTATGTAGCACACACTCCCGATAAGCAGAATTTTGTCTTTTAAGGAAACTCAAATTAATGTGACTCTAGGAAATCAGCAAAATGATCCAGTGGCTTTTAGAATGCCTTTTACCATCTGTGCATGAAACATAGTCTCAGCTGACCGGCTCTGTAATAGTTTACGGCCAACATCCTGCTCCGCTGCCTGTTATCTGTATATCTTGAAAAGAATTTCAATTTTTGTTCATGGACCTGAACAATATAATATTGGATTTTTCTCCTTATTCTCTCCCCACCCTTCTTGTCAAAGTGAATTTAGCCCCAAAGGTTGTGATGGCTCACCGTTCATTGAGTCTAAAATTCTGCATTTATTCTCCCAGCCAGTACAGTGCAAGCTTTCCCCATACTACTCCCTGCCAATGCACCTCTATCCTACGCTGGATAGATCATCCTCATGGGGTAAGAAGAGATATATATTTTTTTAAATTATTATTCCTTGGCCTCTGAGTTTACTGCTTGGTGCCAATTCTGGTGGTAGTTTTGTGACATGGACACATGCTCAATGGAACTAGGAAAAAAAAAACCTACTTATGGAGCTCAACAAAAATACAGAGATATATAAACAACCTGATGCAAACTCCCCCTGGCCTGTTAGGTGAAAGTTGTTACCTACTGTGGAATACTAGAAAGATGGTTTGCCCTAGGTAAATAGGTCTCCAATTTACCCTGTGACCTCAATACCATGCCTACAATCTGCTCTCTCTCACCATAACTGTTCAGTATATTGCTCCCAATTCTCATTTCCTGCATTCAATCCTCAATTTTCCCCTGAGTTGCCATTCTTAGGTTTTCCTCATGGCCCATACTGTAGGGGGACAGCTTAATGCCATAAAACTAGATCTACTCACAGGATTGTAAGTGGGGAATTGGCTGCTTTATTTAACTGCATTGCAACAGAATGCAAGGGGGGTGGGAGGGAGGAGTGAAGGTCCCACTAACTAAGCATCTCCCCTTGTAAGTATTTTCACACTTGCTTCTTATCAAACTGTCTGTACTGAGCTATCTTGATTATCACTTCAAAAGTTTTTTTTCTCTTACTTAATTGGCCTCTCAGAGTTGGTAAGACAACTCCCACCTGTTCATGCTCTCTGTATGTGTGTATATATATCTCCTCAATATATGTTTCACTCTATATGCATCCGAAGAAGTGGGTTGTAGCCCACGAAAGCTTATGCTCTAATAAATTTGTTAGTCTCTAAGGTGCCACAAGTACTCCTGTTCTTTTTGCGGATACAGACTAACACGGCTGCTACTCTGAAACCTAAGCAGGAAGTGAGGGAGGAATGCAGCCATGCTCCACCCCATAATACCCTG
>NW_020665277.1:455342-567659 GCF_002925995.2 Terrapene triunguis
CCCCCCCCCCGGCCAGAGCGCCGGGGGCAGGGCGGCGATCCCCGGCTGGGGGGAGGGCGGGGCGCTCCGGCGGCCGGGGGGAGGGCGGCCAGAGCGCCGTGGGGGAGGGCGGCGAGCCCGGCTGTGGCCCCGCTCTCCCCGGCGGCCGGAGCGCCGCGCCGCCCCCCTCCAGGTGCCGCCCCAAGCACCAGCTTGGTTGCCTGGTGCCTGGAGCCGGCCCTGCACAGAGTGAGTAAGTGGAGGGACCTGAGGAACGCTGAAAAAGTCGGAGGTACATTCCTTCTGCTTTCAGAGTGCTGTGGGTAAATCACTGGTATCCGGACTCCCACCAGTGGGCTGTCATTACAAGACTCAGGAGTAAACTGTCAGAGAGAGGAATACTGAAACCAAGTTGCCATGAAGTAGGGAATCGGCCTCTGTTGCTGCTAAGGACTTTCCCCCTCCCTTCCCCTTTTATTATTTTCGGAGTTGAGCTGGGGAAAAAAAGAAATGAGTGCATTGTATACAGTGTTACAGGGAATAGAGAAGAGAGTCTCAGGGCAACAGCAAAAAGGGAAGAAAACCTTAACAAGAGAGAGTTGGAGCAGATGAGAAAGTCCTTTCCTTACCCTGTGGCCCCAGCACCAAAACACTGCAAAAAATCATTATGTTTCAGAGACTTGGAAGCTGCTGGTTAGAAGAGGAAAGACGCAGCAGAGCTGGTGGCTAAGAGAGGATAGAACCCAGCTCTAGTTAATAGATGGAGGTAACTATGATAAAAATCTAAGTTGTCTTTTCAGAAAGATGGCAGTAGTGACACTACTCTTGGTCTGATGCTTCCATTTTTCTGGTACTCGATTTGCATGTGTGGGTAAAGGGGAGGGTGAGTGTGTCCCTGCCTCATGCCATGCAGTCCCTCTTAATTCCAAAAAAAACATTTAATTGTCATTTCTGTGTTTATGAAAGATAAAGGATTAGCAACAATGCTTTGCATTAAGGTAGCATTTATAAAATGCTTTATAATTATTTATGAAATTATCCAGCATTTTATAGGCTGTGTGATAAACTGATGTATTAAACGGGCATAGTAATTATTTCAGCAATATTAAATGTTGCTGTGTCAAATAATCATTTCATAAATATGAAGAAAGCATTCATAAGTGGCTTCATAATTTAAGATGTTACTGGATTAGTGACACAAAAATCCATATCTTTTTTCCTGAAGACACATGAAACTTTTTGTCTGGCCACAAAGCTCCTATATCTTGAAAATTTTATATATAATTTAAGTATTCATTATAGAGGTAATTTTGGCAGCCAACTGGAAAATAAAAACAATACTAGAAGGTATTTCTTTAGCCTGGAATTGTGCAAACTTTGTTCTGTTTCAGAAATTCTCCCAGAGTCTAAAATAAATATGCCATAGAAAATGGCCCCTCTTTAAGATGCAGAATTTAATGTTAGAGTATTACAGTATTTAGAACCAATACCTTGGATTCAGACTGTCAAAATATGGTAACTTTATGATTCATATCCTCCAGGAATGCTACAGAAACATGAACATTGGGCTGGGTATTCCCCAAGGGGAATGGTTTTGGAGGTTTAGTTGCAAAATTTAATTAAACTGAATCCTGATACCATGGGGATGAGCACAGCATTAGAACTAGAACAGGATATTGTGGATGTAATGTTGTCACGGAGTTTGGGGGAGACAAGGCCCTGCACCCTCGGCTTCCTGCGATTCACCATGACTCTCAGCCAGCCAGTAAAACAGAAAGTTTATTTGGACAACAGGAACACAGTTCAAGACAGGCCTTGCAGGTATAGACAACAGGACCCCCTCAGTCAGGTCCATCTTGGGGGGGCCAGGGACCTCCCCTCCATTTTCCCAGCCAGCTCCAAACTGAAAACTCTCCAGCCCCTCCTCTCCCTTTGTCTCTTTCCTGGGCCAGGAGGTCACCTGATCTCTTTGTTCAACACTTTTAGTTGGCACCTTTGCAGAGGAGGGGCCCAGGCCATTAGTTGCCAGGAGACAGGGTGTCGGCCATTCTCTGTGCAGACAGGATCACACTGGCCCCCTAGGGCTCTGCAACAATTACACACCCCTAGACACTCGGAAATGCATAGAGGAAACTGAGGCACCCACACAGCACTCAGGGAAAACATTAAGAACATTCCCTCTTCGTCACAAATGTACATACATAAACACCCACAATACATGTGCACTCTCTCCCACTCATACACACATGGGGCACACAGCTTGCAAATGCAGTTTGTATCCTGCTTTGTGTTCTGCTACTGTAAATACTGGCGATACAGCATCTTCCCTGGATCTCATCACTCCTGCCTAGGGCTGTAGGCTATTGTTCTGTAGCACAGCTTTCAAATGCAGCTATAAAGGTAAAGTCTCAAATGAGAAAGAAAATGTTAACTGTCACAGGGTGTGGGCTATCAGGCGAATCTCCAGAAAACAGCATGAAGCTCTCCCATGTTGTGGCAGGCGCTGGTTTGGCTGCCAGGATCCAAACCACATTCTTATAGATTCATAGATAGATCCTTAGATTCCAAGGCCATAAAGAACCAGCAGTGGTGGAAGCTCCCTAAACGTGGGGAGACCACCAGCACCCAAACTGTGGCCCTGCTCCCCGTGCTGCCCCTTCCACCCAAGATTGTGTCCCCCGCTTGCTCCTCTCTGCCCCCTACAGCCCATCGCTGACCCTTATGATCAGTAAAAAATGGGAGGGCAAGGGGGGGGGGGGAGTGAAGGTCCCACTAACTAAGCAGGAAGTGAGGGAGGAATGCAGCCATGCTCCACCCCATAATACCCTGGGTAACCCAGTTAAACCCCGCCCCACATCCAGATCACTTTACTACAACAGCCTTGAAGGAGATCTCAGAAGCAAAACTGCTTTACGCTGGCTTTGAAGGGGAAAGCGCTGCTTCTTTCTGGCTGCGCGGCTGCCCCTGCTCCTCCACGGGCCGGAGGACTCAGGGCCGCATTCCGAAAGGGGCTTTAGAGCTGCAAGCCAGGGCCCCAGGGCCCCCTTAGCCCAGGGCCCTGCAGCCCCTAAAGCCCCTGCGTTCTGGGTGGCCTGCCTGCCGGGGGGAGCAGGCCCCCTTAGCACAGGGCCCTGCAGCCCCTAAAGCCCCTGCGTTCCGGGTGGCCTGCCTGCCCGGGGGTAGCTTCCCCGCTCGCTCTCTCCGCTCTCTCCTCCGGCTGCCCTTTTTCCCCCCCCCTTCTGGCGGCGCTCCTCCCGCCGTGCCCCCCAATGGATTGTCTTGCACACCCCCGGGGGTGTGTGCACCCCACTTTGGAGACCACTGCTCTAAGGAACTATTGAGATCATCTAGTCTGACCTCCTGCATAACACAGGCCATAGAACTTCCTCACAATAATTCCTAGAGCAGATCTTTAGAAAAACATCCAATCTGGATTTAAAAGTTGCCGGTGATAGAGAATCCACCACAGTCCTTGGTAAATTGTTCCAGTGGTTGATTATCTTCATTGTAAAAATTTACATTTTATTTCTCTTTAATCTCCTCCGCGACCCTATATTGTCGCTGCCCTGATTCCTCAAGGGATAAGCCAGAGCAACTACCACCTTGGATTTCAGGAAAGTTCACATCCAGACTTGGCAGCTAGGCCCAAGGCCTGGAATGAAATGTTCAGCTACCCTGTAGCTGAATGTTGGGGTAATTCAGATCCATAACTGAATTTTACGGCTCAGATTCTTCTCCAGTAGAAAGATCAAAAGCTTCTAAAAGTAACAAGTGCAAAAAAAGGGGCCCCTAGTCTCATTCAGTGCCACTATCTTTATGTAAAATCCAGGAAGCCCTTGCTAATTGGAAGCAGAAAAAACTGAGGAGCATGCTAGCAGTGTTACTCTAATTGTTCTCACAACAGTGCTAGATCTGATGCCCTGTTTGTTACATTTCCCCGTTTGGGTCATACTACCTGGGCCCTTTCCCATCCCAGTATACCAAACCACTAATTAAAGGCCTTACTAATGGCTGGTCTGTTTCATGATGCCTACAAGAAGTGAGCGAACAGCATCACGTTACCACATTATACACTCCTCTGGATTTCCCAAGCTCTCTTGTCTTCTCTGTATATCTTGACTGCAAGGCTGTTGGAAGTCAGGTACTCTCCCATTTTGTGTCCTGAACAACTCCAAACACATTGAGGGTATATAACAAAGAATAATGTTTACCTCAAGGATACATTAGAGATAGGTGAACTAGTTCAGTTAAAGCAAACTGGCTCTTCCCTCACCCCAAAACCTTCATTCAAAATCCCAGGGGTTTGAAAGTGTTCAAGTCAATGCTGTAAAACAGAAAGGATGAAAACCCTCAGGAGAAACTGTCCTTGCAAGATTTTGCTGGTCAACATGGCAGAACAATATCGGTAGGATAAGCATTCTCCTTCCCCACTTTTGGAATCAAGGGACCTGGTAAGGCTCCCCCTGAGACAGGTCACATTTTCCCATAACATCCTGCCACTCTTATGTCATCTGCCACTGAGAGAGCAAAACCTCTACAAGTTCCAATATACCATCAGACAAACCGGAGAATGAATTATAGCTTTAAAAGCCAATCCTCTGCCTGCCTTTCCCTTCTTCCTGCCAGTTGAATAATATTTAGAAGAGTGGCACAACTTATATAACCTGGAGATGAAGATTTAAAAAAAAAAAAAAAATCAAGACCAGCAAAAATTTACATGAATTATTGAAACTGTAGCTCATAAAGGAAGTAGCGAGTCTTTATTTTCAGTAAGTGACCTGGGAGTAGAAAAATGACAATATAATGGTGTTCAGGCAGAACAATTATTTCATCGTGATGGAGGAGCATAAAGTTTATCACTTTGATTACTACCCAGTTTTTTTGCCCAGTTTAGAGACTAATAAAGCTCCTCCATGTGGGTTTCTGATGCTCTGTCTCTCCAGTTGGAACTGGCTCCTTGCCCTGAGGTGAAGGAAGGAGTTGGTCTTGGCAGACGTCTGGCGTTCTCTAAGGGTATGTCTCTATGGATCTGGGAGCACACCTCTCAGCTCAGATAGACTGTCACATATTAGCGCTGTGTGAGCTAGTGCTCTAAAAATAGCAGAGTGGATGTTGGGGCATGGGAGGCAGCACAGACTAGACACCCAAATACAAGCCTGCCTGACGCCTGAGCTTGGGTGCTTCTACGTCGCTGCCTATGCCGCCACTTTCACACTGCTATTTTTAGTGGGCTAGTTTGAGCAGAGCTAGCGCAAGTCTGTCTGCTCAGGGTAGGAGGCTCGCTCCCAGCTGCAGAGCAGTGAGACCCTTCGATTGCTACTATTTTTCACCAAGTCTCACATACTGAAGGGAAAGCATGAGAAATACTAGGAAGTGTCTAGAACAGCAGTGAGGACTTGCCTTGTGGCGGGAAAGCCAGCGAGAAGGAGGTGTCCTGCATTCAGAGAAGTAGTCAGATTCCCTTGCACTGTAATCCCCCATCTTCTTCTAGGACCAGACCCTCACAAACTCTGAAACTAAGCAAGTCCTGCAGGCCAGACGCTCCCTGACTCCCTGCGGGACAGTATAATGTAGTATCCTGTGGGACATCAGAAGCTCGGAGATTGGCTATGTATGTGCATTTTCCATACCATAATGGATATGGAATAGCCAAAAGGAGTTTGGGAGCACCTGGAATCCAAATCTTCCATGGTCAGGCGTTTTAACTGGAAACCTAGACGCTTTTGTAACTGCAATGTTTTGTCCCTTGTAAATTATTAAGACAACGCAAAGGAGGAAATATTGTCTAGTGGTTAGAGCAAAGGACTGGGAAGCAGGACTCTTGGTTTCTGCTTTGACTCTGCCATTTTCTCATTGCATGACCTTGGGCAAACCACAACCTCTCTGTGCCTTAACTTCATTACGTGTCAAACAGAAAAAAGGTCTACCTGACAGTACTGGAGAGGCTTAATTAAGATTTTTGAAGTGCTTTGAGATCCTCAGATGAGAGATGTTGGAAAAGGGCAAAATATTAACACCTTAATGGATACATCAGGTGTTTTTCAAAACACAAAAAGAAGGAGCTGCTGGAGCAATTACGGTGGTTTGGAAAATATTTTAACAAACTTTCTTCTACACTCTCCATTGTAACACTGAGTTCAAGTGTCCCAACTCCCTTGGGTACCAGAGAGGGATCTGCTGCCTACCCTAACTCTAGCACCATCTTCCAGATGTTTTTTTTTACTGCCCTGTATTACTATGATCTGGTTAACGTGGTGTTACCATTTCCCCTACTGGATAGAATCAGTACATCTCAACCACGCATCATAGGTCCTATTCTGCTAACATAGTCTAAAGCGGTAGGGGCCTGTGCTTTTGGAGGACAAAGATCTGAGTTCTGTTTCTGCTGTAGCCTTGACATTTTAGTGGCCATAACAACAGCTGTGAAATCCTGAGTGACTATGGATTTATTACTGTTTACGGGCCCAATCCAGCTCCCACTGAAGTAAATGGAAAGACACCTCCTGACTTCTATGAGCGTTGGATCAGGTTCTATATCTGTAACATAGTTCAAGGTTTTTGAACAGTTTCAGCAGAAAGTGCTAACAGGGACCAGTTGACCACCTGAAATAATAGAAGCAGGAAAGTTTTCTCCTTTTCTAAGAGGTAAACAAGCAGGGTCATTCTAGCTGGGACCTCTGATCGCCAACAGACAATACACCTTTTACGAAGAATCTAAAAACAATATATAAGTGGTGAAATTTTCTGTGGAAAACGTCTAAGGGGCAGGGAGCAGCACTTCTCCAGCTTGATCTGTTTTGGGATTTCCTTGATTCCTTAGTAGTTATCATCCCCTAATTCTACTGCATCAACAGAGATGCCTTTTATGCAGCCATTTCCTTTTGAGTATGTTGGCATGACACTTTGCCCGCATAATACGTCAATATGAGGCACTTAACAAGAGTGAATAACTTTTATCTGGGGGAAATGTATGGCTTAAGTGCTTTAAAAATGCAGGCATCACTCACCACATGCACTAGTTCTTTTTGGATATTACATCCATTAGATATAATTTCCCCCTTTTTGAAGAAAGATTAGCATATTCTCTTTGTCAATCAGTTTCTTGACCTTTGTGCCATCAGTTTATCTAAAAGATAGAGCCACCCTTATTCTGGTGCCCGTTGCTTTTCAGATCCTCCTTCATGCCACAACATAAGAGCGATATTTTTGACATTTATATAGCAACTTTCCCTCGAGGGAATCCAAAGCCCTTTACAAACTGCACCAAGGACTCACTTCACACAGGACTGAAATGCAACCATCACTTGGGTAGAGTACAGTAGTTTTTGAGAAGCACACAGCAAATCTACATAAGAGTTTGGGTCAGAAAATGAAGAAAATAGAATCCATTTAAAACTATGTAGGTAGGGGGAATTCAGGGAGGCACAATATAATTATCCAATACTGGAATTTTGTTACAACACAGCAAAATATAAACACAACAGGATTTTTGATGCCCAGCACTGGTTAGAACAGGGGTTCTCAAACTGGGGGTCGGGACCCCTCAGGGGGTTGCAAGGTTATTACATGGGGGGGTCATGAGCTGTAAACCTCCACTCCAAACCCCGCTTTGCCTCCAGCATTTTATAATGGTGTTAAATATATAAAAAAGTGTTTTTAATTTATAAGGGGGGGGGTCGCACTCAGAGGATTGCTATGTGAAAGGGATCACCAGTAAAAAAGTTTGAGAGCCACTGGTTAGAACCTTAGTTCTATATCTAATTTAAAAGACAGCACTTACAGCACCCCCCTAACCTAGTACCATGCTGGGATATAGGTTTTATGATAATACAAAGGGGTATCAATACAGTGCTGCCTACTGAATCGCTTCTTGTACCACTATGGATTTCCCTTAGAGGTCTCCCATGCAAGTACTGGTCAGGTTAACTGCTGCTTAGTTTGTGAAGTTAGGCAAGCAGATTACTACAGTCTAGCAAAGAAAGCTGCCCTTGTGCTGACAGATACAGACCACTTAGGCAGTTTTGATAACCTTACCAAAATTAGATTATTTTTCCACTCTTTGAGAATTCCCACATCTGCTACATCAGCACTTTCTTCTTGTAAACTCATAGCTGAAGTCCCGAGAAGCTTTCACTAAGTCCAGGGTAGTGTTATCTATCACACCACTGCAATATTTGTGCCAGAAACCATCCATCACAAGCAGATCTGATCCAACATTCATACCACAATAATTGCATTCAGTGAGGATGTTTGTGCACAGAGCATCTGGGCAATTATAAGGACTAGCTTCAATGTGTAGTGTATAGTGCCTTAATAGTGGCACCGTAGGGTCTGTAAATTATGCACAAAATCTGTAAACACACAGCTCTGTAAACTCATCTCTCTCAGACAAGAGAATAAGGTGTCAAAGCTCAGAGGTGACAAAATAAGGAACTCAGTCCAATCCCAGGATGTAAAGTAAAACAGCCTTCTTTTCTTAAAGGTGAACTGAAATGCTTAAAAAAACCCAAACAAAACAGTTCTATGTATGAGGCCTCAGGCCTTACCATACCATACTTCCAAAATATATTGATATATTTTATTTTCAGTTCTGCATTACAGACCCAAACCAAGCTCAAGAACCCAAGCTTTCCTTGCACTGGTTGATTGGCTCATAAAGACTTTAAATTAAGCAGAGTACCTCTGCAACCTGTTCTAGTTTCTTGTAGTTTAAAACAAAGTAGCATAAACTCAATCATTGCTTAAATTACTTATCCCTAAGTCATGCAGCAAAGCAGATTGACTAACTGGTATACTACAAATATAGGAACAAGGGAAGGGCTGATAGCTCAACCTCTGAGTTACCTGGGAACTTAGAGACGGCTGCTTCATTGTCATGTATTCTTTTCCACTCTTCTCTTTGTAGTACTGGGTTTTTACTATAGTGCCATATGGGAGCCAGAAAGCTCCTTAGACACACAAACTCTCCTCAAAACTCTCTCTGAGCACCTAACAATAGGCCATAGTTGGAGGGCTTGCTCCCTATGGTCTTGACTAGAGCAAGACTACGGAAGCCTGCTTGGGAGCTTCTACAGGTGCAGTGATTCGAGCTCATTACCAGCTTTGAGCTAGCAAAGTTGACTGGGAGCTCTAATCACAGGGAGCTGCTGGAAAGGAGATCCTTATGAGGCAATAGGAGAGAGCTTAAGATCAAACTGCCAAGGGTCCTATTTGTAGCTATTTAAGGAATGACTAGAGACCTTAACTTCTACAAGGCTTTTGTTTGTAGTGTGCTGCACTATCATCGTCTCCTGCATTGCATCATCCATACACTGATATTATCTTGCTTTTCTGAGAGCACAGACAATGAAATAAAAACCTTTCACTTCACTTGTAAGACTATTTAAGTAATGCGCTCAGAAATGCATTCAGACTAACCCCTTCCCCCATCCCAGGCTTTCTGTGTCCTCTTTGTTTTTGCTGGGGTTGTTATGCTGGTAACAAAGTGACAAGATACCAAGTTACTGAGTCTCAGTGGGCTTGCATGGGATCAGGGTTGGAGAGACAGCAGGGAACCCATCTTTTAGAGCAAAGCTGGAACTCCAAGCTCCTCATGGGTGTAGCAATAGCTCATATTAACTTGTAGCTAGAAATAGAAACTTTACATGTCTGTATGCACAACATGCTTCAAAGGTAAAAGTCACCCAAGGAGTCTCCACAGGCTCTAACATCCCTCTCAGGGCCCACAGAATGCCTTCATAGTGCCATGACACACTAGTGTGACATCACTGTCTGGTTGGCAGAAGCACTGGTAAACCCAAGAGATGGAAAGATGAACAAAACAAACTGACTCTTAAAAAGGGCTGCACTTTTCCAGCCCTTGTGTTCCTTCTGTATATGGATGTGTTTTATTAATTCCCCCCCCCCCCCAGTGTTTGTGTTTTCCCTCTGGTTTGTTTTTCTGCCTTTTTTTGTGTGTGTCCCTTTATCCACCTACTTCTCAGTCCAAAATGTTTACGCTTTTCTGATGTGGCCTTACTCCCTTTCCCCCTCTTTGTCCCTGTCTGCCCCTCCTCCTTCCCCATATCCTTTGTTCTGTGAACCTGTCAGCTTTTCATATGCAGATGCGGAGTATGCTGAAGGCTGAGTGGGGAAGTGCATGAGTTTGTGGTTGTCAGCCTCCAAATACATAGGAGCCGAGGGCCTTGGAGTTTGGGGGGGAGTGTTGAATGATCCAAAATGCCTTTCTCAGAGACCTTGGGAGTGGCTCATCTATACGCTGGATCATTAGAAACCCAAGAGCAGCCGCAACCGAGCTATGCTATTGTCAGGTGCACATATAAATTAGCCCCCTAATTATACCATGTTCACAATTGCACTGTATTAATCACTCTAGAATGCTAATACCGCTTCTCCCTACCATCCCAGCCCCTGTGCACGCGAGGCCCCCCACTGCCACTCAGCACAAAGGTTTTGCTGGCGAATTAGCGAGCACTATTATGGTATGTTTTTCTTTCATTTTGAGGTTGGGCAGCACTCTCTGAAATGACAATAATTAACCCAGCTGCAAAACATGGCAAGCTGAGCAAATCCCTGTCATTTCCCTGAATGGGAGGCATTTGTGGGAGCGATTCCTTTTAATAAGGGTCTTTTGGGGGGGTGCTGTTGTTGTGTTTTTGGCATTGTGATTGCAATAACAGATGCTGGAGGAGAGCGAAGTTTTAGTTCTGAACCTCTTGGTTTGCTCATTATTGCCACTGAGTGCTGCCACTTTTGCCCCTCCAAAGCTGGTGTTTAATAAGCCTCGCTCAGCAGCAAGTATCAATTAATACTCAACCACCTTGGCTCAGGCTGAGTAACTGCAAAGCCATCGAGTTAAAGAAATAATAAGTGGAGAGCAAACCCTCATGTAATCCTTCACCACAGGGCAGCCACAACAAACTGGGGCGCTGCTGCTAAGTCAAACTTGTGTTATTCATGATGTGGCCCTCGGCTCTGTTTTCCCTCTGTAACCTGTAAATAGTTCCGCCTCTAAGCCATCTGTAATATTTCAGATGGCTTATTTCTGAGGCATGCTGCGAGAAGGAAATCTAAAGCCCTAGTGTATGTAAATGGGAACCTGTGCAAATGCACTCAGGAGCTCTGGGGAATGAGCAGCTGTGATTTGCCAAGCCAACCAGAAAATTAAAAAGATTGTTTTACAAAGATGCAGAGGAGGTGAGTGTGCGAGAGCCCTTGGCATGCGCAGGGCTGGGTTTGGCTTCCAGGCAAGCTCCTGAGACAGGAACTTTGGCCTGATTCTCAGCTGGCAGATGCTGGTGTAAGTAAGGCGTGACTGCATTGTAGTTACATTGGTAGAAGGGCTATCATTGGTTCTTCTATCCCTTAGGATAGGGATCTAGTCACATATTTGCGGCTGCTTTTGTTATCAACAGGGATTCAAGGGGCTCTAAGCTGTTGGATGGAGGATGTGTCTGAGACTCTTTCCCCTTTCTAGGCCCACTGTTCAGAGGGAAGAGTAAAGCACATCCGTGAGTCCTTCCCTTTCCCTGCTCTTGGTAGTGAGAAGAAATCAGGGCTCAGCAGTATATTTTCTACTCCCAGTGATAGAGGGGGGACAGCGGCTCCCCTGGTGAGTTACTAGGCAGCACATGATTGGGTCTCCAAGTAGCCACTGTTGCCTAAAACATACTGCAGCTGTAATGAATGCATGGGCTGCAGGCAACACAATTCTAGGGGAATGTATCATACACAAACCCAGGGAGCTAGGACTAGAACCTTTATCTTTCAGTTTTGTAAATTCAAGCCCTGCCACTTGAGCTAAAGGCACACTTCCTTAACCTGCAGTAGTGACAGGTCCTTTATCCTCTGTGTGTATAAGGTGGCACAGCAATTCTCGGGACATAACATAGAGTGAGTGGGAGGTTTTGGGGTTGCTTTTAGGATCCTTCACCCCCCTCCCCCCATAGGGCTAAGTGTGCTTCTTGCAGCGGGTTAAAAGAATTCACCTACACTCTAATTTAATGAAGTGTCTTAAATGTGGATTTAATCACAGCATTTAGGCCATGGTCACTGCATTCAAATGGGTGACTGGAAACATCTTTCCTGCGCAGGCAGTGCCACCGCATCCTTATTAATCCAGAAAAATCTCCTCTGTATTCGTCAGCCAGTGTATTATTAATCAACTCCTATCCATTACCCAGCTGCTAATCCTCCAAAGTATTAACTCCCTCACCGATGGGCTCCTTGCATCTCCTATGCGGGTGCAATATAAGACAATACTCTTTGGAGTCAGTGGCTCATTCAGGATTCCCTGGGCACGGAGCATTCATCAGTTTAATGACAAAATATTATTTAAAGGGCAGTTGTTGTTTTATTAAAAAACGTAACTCTGATGTTTGTTTGGGATGTGTTAGTGCGGTGCTGAGCCCGTTTCTGATGTGCATCCCGTTACCTAGTTACATTCGTGGCCCCCAGCATCATCAGCTTATCTGAGCACCTCACAGACAGTCCATTTAGCCTCACAACGCCCCTGCGAAAGAGGAAAGAATTATTTCTCCCCCCTGCCCCCGCCACTGTGCAACTGGGGAAGTGAGGCACAGATTGATTAAGTGACTTGCCCAGGGTCACACAAGGAATAGCACCTAGCTCTCCAGAGTCCCAGCCATTACTACCACTACGTCTATTAATTAGTTGTATCATGGCAGCACCTGCAGGCTCCAGCGAAGACCGTGGCCCCATTGTGCTAGGTGCTGCACGTACACATGGTGAGACAGCTCACGCCAAGGAGCGCTTGCAATACTGTTGTAACCATGCACGCTTTCTTTTGCAATCATCGGCCTAGGCAGAGCGCTCAGACCAACCCCGTAGCAACCCCCAGGTTTATTTCCCTAGATGCGCTTGAGCCTTTCTGATGCTTGAGCTGTTTGTTGTCTTTCCACGTGAGAAGATTTGCACCATTTCCCTTCTGTGTAAGGTGCTTGAACTCTGACCCATGCCTGTCAAAGGCTAGAGTGCTATTTGAGAGAGCTTATAAAATATGCATAAGGTCTGTGACCTAGTCTATAAAGTCCTGTACTGCCTGAGGCGATGCCTCTGTGGTTAGCTCAGAGAGACTGCAGGTTCTTGCTTCAAAAATCAAATGTCAGAAGAAAACTCATTCAAGAGCAACTTCCCTCCCTCCTTCCCTCTAAGAGCATCCCGATGCTTCCCTTTGTAGGCACTGAACACAGCACAAAGAATGTTTATGCATTTATATCTCCTTCTCAAAGCCCAGTGTAATTGCCTTCTAACAAAGGCGAAAATGCTCTCTCTTCTTTAGGACCTGGATGGCATTTGGCATGGAATTTCAATTCAGAAAGTGCGAAGGAGACAGCTTCCTCCAGCCTCATCTGGGATATGTGCTGCCACCAGGACACAAAGGTGCTGCTTTGAGCCTCGGCTGCATTAGCAGGTAAAATATGTGTAGCCAGAGACAAGCCAGCCAGCCTACAGGGACTCTGTTAATGAATGCATTGGTACCTGGTGCTTCTATAGCGCCTTTCATCCGAGGCTCTCAAAGTGCTCTACAAATGTCAATTAAATCTCCCAGCACCTGTGTTAGCTCCACTGTATTTTACAGATTGGGAAGCAGCGACACAGAGAGGTTAAGCGAATTAGTGAAGAACACGCTGAGTTAGTGGGAATGCTGAGAACAGTACCCTGGGGGAAGAAAAATTCCCTTCACAGCAGGAATCAATGGGTGATATTCTCTAGCTTCTGCGACCAGCAGCTTAGACTAGATGATCATGGTGGTCCAGCCTGCCTTCTGCCTCCCCTGCTCTAACCACTAGACACCACGTTTCATTTCCCGCAACCATTTAGAATTGTGCTGGGAGAGGGGCAGGTGGAGTTGGATGATTCAGGGGGTTCCATAGTAAAGCTGTTTTCAGCGGTCAACCCAAGGTAGGAATGTGGAAGCCTCTAAATGGCAGATATAGTAGTATCAGTGTGTAGTTTGATCGCAGGCTGTGTGGTGGAGGAAGAGGCAGGGTGAAAGTTGTTGGTTCCCAGCCCCTGTAAAGAGGGCAGCGATTGTCTGGAAGACGGCAGCTGGGCAAAGTAAACTGATTGCTTTAAAAATATAATTTTTAAATGATAGGAAACGCTATTGATTTTGTGTGTTTAAATGCACTACAGAGTGGAAAATCCATTTTTCCTATTTAGGCACTGCACAGACAGAGTGAGATCCAATCCTTCTATGCTCCTCCAAACCTGCTCTCCCCACCACCCAAGGCACAGACAATATGGGAGAAGTTAGGAAACACACACACGCATACACCCACCCAGCAATCCCATGCGGACATAATTACAAAGCTTTAAAAACTTCCTCTTAATAGGTCGGAGTGACAAGAAAAATGAATGTTTTATTGAGGAAATAACATGATATAATTACAAATGTCTCCTGCACTTGGCACACAGACAAGGAGGCCGATTTTCAAAAGCAATAAAGGTGAAATGGCTGGCATAAAACTCCTGTAATCAAATGTAAAAATAATAGTGCAGTTCATTAATATCAAGACAAGCTAATGGAGATGGTGTTCTTAATTATCAAATACAGCCATGGATTTAATTTTTACCTGAGTCGTTTAAACTTGGTCGTTTTTTTCCTTTTCATAGATGCTATGCCGCAGGGCAACACTGAACATTTGTAATTGGATTCCATCGCTGGAGTTAATTATAAAGAGACAATAAAAACTGCTTGGCTTCTATTTTAGTAACTATTACTTTGTGTTAAAATCCTTTGTTTGGGGGAGATAGATATTTGTAGTTTTAATTTAACATGAAACCTTTGTACGTATTATATCTGTGCATTTATACACAGACATGTTACACACATATATAGACACACATTTTATATTATATATGTGTATCTGTATTAGTGTGAGTGTGATATATATATTTATATAAAATATACATATCACATCGCACACACACAAAAAATATGTATATACACTCAGAGCCATACCTATATATAATATGATATGAGGCAGGAAGACAGATTTCTCTGCTCTTCTGGGAGACCAGATTTCCCTAATCAAAAATTTAGCTTCATTAGCCAACAAATAACTCTGCCCTTTAGAATCTAATGAGCACATTCTCCCACCCAACCCCACATGACTCAGTAGCTGAGAAACTCTGAACCCATAAGTAGTAGAGTTTCGTGTTCCATAAAGCTGTTTTAACTAATGCATAGCTACACGATATAACAATGCTGCGCCAGAACAATTCTGCATTGGCGGGGAGAGAGCAGGGTCTAGGTCAGGGAGGTGCATAAGCATAGAATATCAGGGTTGGAAGGGACCTCAGGAGGTCATTTAGTACAACCCCCTGCTCAAAGCAGGACTAATCCCCAGAAAGATTTTTACCCCCGATCCCTAAATGGCCCCCTCAAGGATTGAACTCACAACCCTGGGTTTAGCAGGCCAATGCTCAAACCACTGAACTATCCCTCCCCTCTTTAAGCACATGCGTAGACCCATTGACCTCAAGGTGTGCACATGCTTAAATACCTTGCTGGACTGTGGTCTAGATCAGTTTTCCACCAGTTGCAGCATTCTGTAGCACAAGTGGTAAGTGAGATTGTCTCATAGCTCCCATCTGTAAGGAACCAGGGACTAGAATGCTGGTCTGTAAAGCCTGGGCTGGCTGGTATTCCCATAGTACCACCAGGAGGCCCTCCAGAGGCACAGCCATGGAGCACTATGGAGAGTAGGTGCTGCGGGAAGCGCTGCCCAAGAGACCCAGAATGACTGAGCCCTGTGGCCCTCTGATTGGCCAAGCACCCTATTTTAACCCCAAGGGTTGGCCCAGGAAGTTGTCTGGGCAGCCACATAGAGTTTAGTCTATTGCCATGCTCGACTTCGCTTGATCTCTGGCCTTTGACTCCAGCCTGACTCTTGCTTACATAACCTGGCTCTTGCGATTCCTCCAGCTCCTGCCTGGTGACTACTGTCCCTGGTGGCCAGATCTTAGCCCAGCTGTGACTACTAAGCCAGACCACTTACGCCCTGGTCCATTACACCGTTTTAGCTCCCCCCTGGTGTGAGAACCAGTGAGCTAGGGGACCTGATGGGTCCTTGTCATTTCTATATCCCTGATAATTTACTCTCAAAAGCCTGAGCGTGCACATTCCCTCTTTTGAAAAGAGGCTTGAAAGCTGAAATGAAAAATGTACAGCGAAAACGGATTCTCTCTGCTTTCAAAATAATCCATGTGAATTGTTTCTAATGATGCTGTCTTGGAAGAAATATAGTATTTCCTGGGTGAAAAATTTCTCATGAAGCAGCTGAATGATGCATTTTTGTGTCAGAAAACTATTTGCAAATGCATCAATATCCTTGTGTGACCATGAGAGCAAGTAGAGTAGTAGAAGCTCAGTGCTAGATACTCCAGAAGTGGTGGTTTTCTCCAAGTCCCTTAACGATCAGCACTACGGGTTTTCTCCTGGTATCTATGAGAAAAACTTTATCCATGAGAACTTGCCAATCATCAATTCTAGGAATTCCCCATAACAGATCACACTACAGTTCACTCGAGCATAATATCCTGCTTCCAATACCTGATGCTTTAAAGAAAGATGAAAGCCTTACAGAGTGCACCTGCCAATTGTGCAAAGATATATATATATATATTATGGAGAGAGGGGTAAATTTCCTCTCTGATCCTCAGGGAAATCAGCTTATACATGAAGGGCTCAATCCTGCAAGGTGCTGAGCATTCTGGCCCTGATCCATCAGTGCCCTTAACATGTGCTTAGCTCTAAGCATGTGAGTAATATCTCTGACGTTAAGGATGTGCTTGAATGCTTTGTTGGGTCGTGGCCAGAGTACACAGCACCTTGCACCTCCTGAAGTAAGAGATCTGAATTCCCCTAGCCTATGATTAGAAATATTAGTAATGGTCAGAAAATTATTATATTTTCTGTGCCATAAACGGAGAGCACAATGCCATCACATAGTACCAGGTGCTATTGCTAGTGTCTTCAGTGCCTCCCAAATGCTGAGTCAGTCTGGGACATAATATAAATAATCAGATTCTACTAATGTCACGTTGGGTTGGGGAGGGGAGTTCACTCATTATACCTGAAGGGGGTTACTTATTGGCCAACAAGCTAAATCCATTATTAGGGGAATAAAAATTCTGCTTGCGAATCTTTCTCCCCATGGGAGAAAGAAACTCTGAAGTCCCCCCCCAGTAGTTTTAGAATATATTTCGCTGTCTGTCACCAGGAGCTCACGTTAAATTTAAATTACAAATGCATTAGCCATCTATACATACTAACACAAAAGAATATTTATTGGACTAAAAGGCAATAGATTTTTGAGTTATCATTCTCAGTTTTAAACAACTGTCTGATTATATCCAATTATGTGTTACGCTCAAGCTAGGTGTTTGTAGAAAAAGAAAGATGTTGGCATTTAAAACAATGTCAGGTCAAAACTGATGCCATGGTTGTGTTTGATAATTAAAAAATGCCACCTCCATTAGCTTGTCTTGATAAGCAGACAGGCAGACAAATGGATGTTCAGAAAACTTTCTGCTAGTCCAGTGACTATTTGAAACTAATAAGCAAGGGTTGCATCAGTATGTTCAGAAGGTAAAATGAAAGCAAGCCCAGTACAAATGAAAATGAGGAATGCGTGGAGTCGTGGATAAGAAAACTAAAAACTAGAGAGTAAACAAAAAAACCATGCTGCTGCTATTTCATGAAGAAAATAAACCTCTGTATTAAAATTGCCAAGTGCAGCCATCAAAACTAAGCAAATAGTTTCTGAGACAGCTTGGCATTAATATAGACAGATGGGAGTGGAGGAGGGTAAGGGCTGGTGTTGGTGCAGGGACATGGAGATGAGATTCACCGAATGGAGCCATGATTACTGGGCCAGAGACCAAAGCACTGCAAGATGCTAACAGATCAGCAGTAATTTTGTTCACCTCACTTAGATTTTTTTTTTTGTTGGTACAGTTCCCTCTTTTTATCCACTATTTGTCAGAAATGGCTCATTCTTGCTGTCTGTGGACTTGTCCCTCACTCCGCCTGCTGTCAGGCACAACAGGACTCTCCACAACCCACATCCCCTCTTTCCCTCACAATGCACATAAGAATCCCCATCCAGTAATCCACTTCCATCGCTAATTGGCAAACACCTCTCCCACAACACAGACCCGTACACTGCAATCACATATATCCCACACACTGCACCTTCACTAGCAACGTGCACTCAGTCACAAGCGCACGGCCTCGAGCCGCGTGCAAACCCAAACCCTCCATCACCAAAGAATTCAAAGCTACACACCATAAAAAAGTATTGGCGTGTGGACCGCAAAGCAGCACGGTCTGTTGTTGAGACTCAAGGCTGTAGTGAGATCCTCCACTAGTGTAAATTTTCATAGCTCCACTGGCTTCAATAGAGTGATGACAATTTGCACCCGCTGAGGATCTGCCCTCTAGTCGTCGAGTTAGTGCTCACATCAGTGCTTAAACTATTACGGTGTCAACTGTCGAAAGACGACGCCGTCTTGAAATAGCAGTTTTGTAGCTGGAGTTATGGTTTGTTGTATTGGAACAAGGACAATTTGGTAGCTGCATGCCAGAGGTCAGTTGCTGGAGGCCAAACTGTACAGTACAGGACTTTATAGACTAGGTCACAGCCTCATGCATATTTTATAAGCATGCTCAAATAGCACTTTAGCTTTTGCCAGGCCTGGGTAGATAGCTAACAGGAGAATGGTACTGGGGAGTGAGAGGCATCTGCTCTGTCGAGGGAGGCTGCTATATCCTCCACCTGTAACTATGTCCATCTTGACTGGGGTCACTCTAGCAAAACTGGTATTAAAGATGCTGTCAAAGGGAGATTGAAAGGCCCAGAGGAGGTGGTGAAGAGGAAAGACTGGAAAGGAAGTAGCCATTGGAAAGGGAAAAATGTTCTTTCCCATGAGCTTTAGGCTCAGGAGTTCCCTTGGGGGTGAAATTGAAAGGAACAATTGATTTCTGAAGTTGCCCTTTCAGTGACTCGCTCGAAAGGGAAAGCACGAGGAATCTGTGCAGCCAGCTAGCTTGCTGAGTTAGACATGAAAAGCTGACAGGGTGAGGGCTTTACGCAACAGCACTCTCTGCATTTTATATTAACTTTACTAAGCATCGTTTGACTTTGCCAGGGCAGATGATGCCCTGTGAAGTGCATCCCACGTAAAATGTAATTCTGATTAAGTATAGTTTCTGCTGTTCATGTGAAGCTTTATCTAGCTTTGAGGGAAACAAGACAAACTGACCTGCCAAAGGATCATATTGTCTCACTAACGTGATATATTTGCATTGGCTTCACATAGGAGCGGAATATGGCTGCCTATTAGCAAAACACTAAAATAGGCAGCCAAGATGCCATATACCTGCGCATAAAACAATGTCCTGATCAGATGCAGCCCCCAACTCTTTGCTGTTATCTGCTGTGTGTGGTGTTTAGAGCTTTGACATCCCATGTCAGATTTATCCTCTTTAATCTCCCTCTAAATTAAAAACAAGCTAAGCCCCTTTTTGGAGATGTTACAGAAAACCACGTTTCCTTTTTATGCTTCCTTAAAGAACTCCATTTTTCTGTCTCTTCTCATCAACCAGAGTAATTTTAGGCTGTTAGAGAAAGTTCATCGCTGTAATTGCAACCATATTGGTCATTAAAGTTGACAGGCTGTTGAGCAAGTCACTCATCGATTCCCACCACTCAGACGACAGCTCCCAGCGCTTGCTAAAATGTTAGTTTGAATTTATGAAAAGGAAGCAAATCCATGTCACCTCCAGGGAGGAGAGAAAGCTCAGAACTCATCCTTGCCTTTATTTGTAAACAGTTTTCACATGCTCCTTCCCTAAGCAGATTCAAACTATTCATTACTTACCTTAGCCCATAAAAGATCCCCCTAGAACTCTCTCTTATGGGTTGAAGTCGGTAATGCATTTGGGAAGGAGAATTGAGCTCTCCTGCCTCTGAGTTGATAAAACAACAAACCGCACATGACATTTCTGAGCTTAAGGATATTTAAGAAGGATAATGGTTCTTTGTATTTACATAGAAGGATCTCAAAAATTGAAAGAGGTGGGCGTTATTACTATCACTTTATAGGTGGGGAAACTGAGGCATGAAGAGTTTAAGGACCTAATCCAGTGGGAGTCATTACACTATCCATGGACAATTGATCAGGCCCTAGACGAATACTAATGTCGTTCAGGCCCCAATCCAGCAAAGCACTTAAACATGTGAGTAGTCCAAAGAGTGGGACTTATCCTCAGTTGGTGTAAATGTGAAGCTATGACAATATACAGAAGCCGAGGAGCTGCCGCCATATATGTAAGTGCTTTGCTGGCTCATGGGCTCTGTGATTCAGTGGCATAGCTGGAAACAGAACACAGGAGTCATGACTCCCCATTCATTGTTCTAACCACTGGACAACTCTGCCTCCCAGTTTGACACTCTACAAGTTAATATGTCTGTCTATCTGGGGAGGAGGAACGCTTTTTAAAGAGATTTGTGCACGATAGATAAATTGTCTCATCTCAAACAGATATAAAGCATCCAGCCACAGGGAGTTATTTCAGAAATGCTTCAGATACAACCACTTGTGGTTGTGTTTCCCTTCACCATTCTCTTTCGTCTGCTCTTGATGAAGAGCAGCCATTCCGGGTTATCTTGATCTCCCATGTTTTTTTGGCTCTTTAGGACAGAGATAAAAAGAGAGATTCTTTAGCAAGTTGTTACCATGTGTCTTCCCTCCTCACTTCCATTCCAATAACAAGGAAAACAACTTGATTTACTTCACTTATTACTGGAAAAAATATTCTCTCCTCACCCCCATTAATCATAGACCAAAAAGTGTCTTTTGTATGTTTGAAGCTAGGGGGCAATGTTTTACCTTCTTGTCCAGCCTTGTGGCTTCCAAGCCCTTGGCATGCTATGGAAATAAATCTGACATTAAAATACTTCATTTTGGATCTCCGGTTACTGATTTATTACTGGTGCGACGTAGCAAGTAAATATTTCTTGCAAGTATTCTCACCACATACAATGAATCCCACACACTCCATGCTAGAAAATAAGGATCCACTTAGGATTTTTTTTTTATCCAGTAAACTTTATTTATATATAACAACAGTACAAAGTGAGTCCTTGGCTTGCAAAATAGGAGTGTTTCATATTTACAATAGGTACACAATCATATATTAGAATAACAAAAAAACCTTTTTCCTTGGAACATTTTTAAATACTTAAACTTTCTTACATTTTTTTCCACAACACTTGTAAAAACAACAAAAACCAGACAACCATCTTTAAAAAAAATATAATACAGAACTCCAGTGTGTCAAATATAAGGGTAGGGGGGAAAAGCTAGAGAAAGGTTACGGTTGTGTGGGGGTGGGCAAAGTATGCAGTTCAATTTATTATCCGTGACAGCTTGCCTTGTAACTGGTATGCATTTATTTTTAAGGGATAGGTCAAACAAAATAAGAAGCCCTTCCACCCCCAGCAAATCTTTATCCAAAAACTCAAGCCAATCCTTTTTTGAGGTTCAAGAAAGTTTGGTTCCCATTTCCTGCTCACCCCTAAACCCATTTTCCATATCAGTGTCTCTGCAGAAGGAGCCATTAACAAATGAGCACTCTCCGTGGTACCATAGGGGTATCTTGCTGTAGTACATTTTGAGTATAAGAAATAGCATGGCAGAGTCAGTATTATGGAACAATGCTTATTTACTTTTTGATGGCTTCCCCTATATGCACATCCATGTACTGTCTGACTGGAAATGACAAAAATACTACAGGAGAGGCTGTTTTCATCATTTCCCCAGCCCATCTGCAGCAGGAAGTGCTAGAAATCTCAGAAGAAAGCCTGCGCAGGAGATTTCTGGTTTGATTTTGCAGACCTAAGAGGCCTGGAGAGTTCAGATAAGCATCCCAACTTCTGGGTGCTTTACTGGAACCTGCCAATCTGAGTTATTTGCCCATTGCGCGGGGGAGGGGGAAGACTTTTTACACAGGAGGGGGGAAAAGGCTGGATAACACAAAGGCAAATGGGAATCTTTAGACTGAAAAAGATAAACACAGAGAACTTCAGTGTTAACAATACAGTCAAAACAAATGGTATCATTTGAATTGTGGCCTGATTTGTTTCATGTAAAGCCCCCAAAGCGACGAGTCTCAGATATCCACGCAAGATGACGAGCTGCTTGGTTAGCAATTCATTCCTGTCTGTGTTTGTTACTAACCGGGGCAGAACACACGAGACTCGGGTGCGTTAGCCACTCACCTACTGCTGATGCAGCAGAAAGATATGCCTATGCAATGGAACCTTGACCTGCTGAAGGAAAACCCTCTTTCTGAAGATTATCCCCAAGCTGTCATCACAACGTCCCCGCACATCTGAGCCATTGCCAGCAGGTACAATAAAACATTGAGGGGATCACAAAGGGTTGTAGAGAGCGTATGAAAGCTTGATATAAGATGTTTGTCCTTAACATAATTGGGAAGAAATGCTCACCACCTATTTTTGTACTATTTGGCTTCTCACATTGTCTTAAACTAGAACAGGAGCGTTGGAAGGGGGGGGATTTTTGTGAGGCAAGAAAAAAAAAAATCAAGGTCTTCCTTTCAAACTGGGAGCCTTTATGAAGGTAAGAGGTAACCATGTCCCTTGCAGAAGGGAGTCCCTTGCACTATTGCTTACTGGAAATTGAACAGTGACGTTTCCCTTCTGTGAAGCCTTTTAAACAGAGAGAAACACGTTCAAAGCCTTCACAGTTTCAAAAACTGCCCCCCTTTTAAAACTAGCCTGACTGGCCTACATTTAGATTTTGCATTTTGGGTTATTCAGCCCAGTGGCTTCCGAATAGCGTTGCCTTTAGAAACGTCAGTGCATAGCTTTACATTTTTAACCCAAATGATTCCCCCAAGTAGTATCTAATCTAAAAAATGGGGCTGCCCCATCCGCATTAACATTGCGGGGCCCTTTTGCTACCACATACATTAGCCCTGTGCCTCTCACCTGCTGATCCTGACAAGCCTGGGATAAAGGGTTAAAGGCTGAAGGGTACTTAGGGTGGGGATCAAGTTTTCACTGAAGACACATTCAATATACAGATCAGACTGTTCACCAAGCTTTATCTAGCAAGTAACTATATACAACATCACAGCTCTCTGTATTATTGGCTTAAGGTTTATGGTACAATGAAATACTGAAATATGAGGACTGAAGCTTTGCTGTATTTTTAATGCATCTTTGATGTTGGTTATTTATCCTTCTCTGAACATTTTTTATGTCTTTTCTCCAGAGTGCAGTCACCATTGAGTTTCCCCCTGATGTCCCAGCTCATTCAAGTCATTCTGTTTTTGTTTCATTTAGACTGCTGAACTGAGTCCTCGTGACAGGCAAATACTGAGAGCACTGGAAACTGAAAGGAGAACTGCCAGCGACAGGGGGAAAACACAACCCTGCCGCTAATGGGAAACATTCTAGGCATAGGCTAAAAAAATAATCAGTGTTACAGGAATAATTCTTAAGGATGTTTTACCCCTTGTCAAATTCCTGAAATTGGGAGGGCATCAGAGCAGCACACAGACCAGCTTCCCTTCACCTCTTTTGGAGTTGTGGGCACTCAGCGTCTCCGGCAAATCAGACTCTTTATGTGCATCTCATGTAGGGCAACAAAAACGGAGGTATCCCAAACCAGTAGCTAATGCCGAACCCTTGGATCTAAGCAACATGTCCAGGGTCACTCTGTGAATCAGCGGTAGGCAAGAATGGAACCCAGAAATCCTGATTCTCAGGCTCTCTACTCTAATCCTTAAACAACATTCCCAGCCAAATGGTTACATGTATAGAATGTAGTGAGATTTTTGGTAAAAATCCATTTAAAATGTTTATTAGCAATAGAATATATTATTTAAGTGGAGTTGTGTTGTCTGGGTGTTTAGACTGCATAGGACAGGCATTGCACGCCAAGGAGAGGAAGGATTCCATCGGCACAGGAGGAGAACCGCTGCATGCAATGGCCCTATTATGCCAAAGCACCAGGAAAAGATTTGCCTCCTAAACATTCAAAATAGTGTGTTAGTCACACACATCTCCCTTTTCTCCCTCTGCCTACAATGTTTCCCATTAGCAGCAGGGCTGTGGCTATTTTATTTAAAATGCTTGTTTGTCATGACAGTTCTTAATATAGCTACAGGGCATTCTTAATTTAGCTAGACGCTATGAAGGCTTCAGCAGTTTTCCTGTTCTGATTTCTCTTGCTTCACTTTAAGCACTGGGAGATCCCCTTACCCACCCGATATGGGAAGAAGCAGGCAATATGGCCTCCACATCTCTCTGTCATAGCATTTTGGTGCTAAAGAACAAGGTCCCAGCAGACGCAAGCCTGCTGATAAGCTGGGACTCTTCTATAGGGTTTTTTAATAAAGGCTTTCAAAGTGGAAAGGCATTTGGTTAGCACTTTGCTACCCCTTGGAGTGGGCTCTTTGATGGCTCAGGATACTGCTCACGAGCAGAAGATTAAATGGAATTATTTAAATAGCAGCACCAGACACAGAAATTCCAGAAATGACAGCTTCTGCTCTGATGTCAAAACCCTTGAAACAAAGCAGGCTAGTGACTCATAACACCAAACCAAGTTTGGCCTTGGGCAGGGAGGGAAGCACTAAAATGGATGTGGAATCATTTCATCTAAGGCAAACTCAGTGCCTCCCCACCAACCAAACCTGGAGTCAGTTGCCTGTAGTACAAAGAAAATACCATTTTGAGATCTGAAGCTTTACTCACAAAGGAGCTGAGAACAGGGCAAAGACTGCCAGGGCCTTGCCTTAAAGGGACAGGCTGTTTCATACCACAAACTTCCTTTAAACTTCCATTATATAGGAGAATAATAGAAAGTAGAGATGGAACAGGCTTGCTAGGTCACATCTAGTCTATCCCTACTCCAGCTGGTGTTCCCTATACTACACCTCTAATTCCAGTCCTATTTTACCTGATTTAAGTACTGAGGCTTCCGCTGCTTCCCTTGGGAGACTATTCCACAGTCTAACAGATTTTACTGTTTGAAAAATGCTCCTGGTAATCAGTTAAACATTTTCCCCTTTTGCTCAGTTGGCTCCAAATACCCCTAGTTATTAACCTCAAATATTCTCTCCCTACTCTGTGCTTACAAGTATTCAAGGAATATAGATAGTTCTATTATCCCCTTACTCATCACTTAGCCAAGTTATACATGTTCAGCTCTTTTCATCCTTCCTCATAAATCAATCCCTCCAGGCCCTGTAATCATTGTAATTTTTCCCTAATCTTCTTTACCTTTCAACAGGATTAGGAATAATACAGCCTCTTTTCAAGCCGCCAGCCAGCAGAGGGCGAGAGAGTTGCTAAAGGAGAAAAACAAAACTAGGCAGGACTGACATATTTCATCCAGCAGAGGAGTGGTAAAACACCCACGCACAACCATGGACATGGTATTTCTCCGGTAAAGAAATCTTCTGCAGAGAGCTGCTCAGACAGAGACACCTACATAGATGTGCAGGGGAGCTAGGCTTTGTAATGCACTCAGGATTTCAGCCTTGACCGGATAAAAGAACTCAACAAAGGAAGAAAACCTGAGGAACTGGACATAGAGAAGGGCAAAGAGTTTGTATGATGTTTCCTGCCAGGAATCAAAGCTCAGGGAGATGCAAAAAGCCAGCCATTCCAGGGAGAAAAAGTGGTGTAGGCCTTGTTAAATAAGGATTTAAAATGAATGGTCATGAAGGCATTTGGGCCATTAGGTGCTACACAGAGCTGAGTGGATACTGCAAACTATCGTTCACTAACATTCTGGGTGAAGAAAAACCAGGCCTTTGCTTTCACAGTCTTCGAACCTTATCGTCAGTCTGGTGCAAGTAAGTATTCAGCACAGAAGTGCTTGGGAGCCATCCTGAAAGCAAAAATAAGACCATTTGACTTGGCTGACCAATTGGGGAACTATGAATACCTGAACCAATGGTCATAGCTTGTTTGCAGGGCTCAAAAACATTCACATAAACCATTTGGTGGATCTTTGTGAACAACAAAAAACAACCAAACAAAAACACCCCGTCAAAACCGAATTTTTTAGGGGCTATCACAAATGTGATGTGCTCCAATCTTCTGTAATGTCAGCAGCAAACATGTCAGGTTAGCAATTGCTCTAATGATTGGGTATTAAATTTTTCAGCTACACAAAACACTGTGATGTTAGGCCTTTACCACGACAGCCTCGACATTTCTACGTGTTCTCTCTTTGACATCAGGCTCACCCTACAGGCAAAGGGTCCCTGAGAAGGGAACTCTCTTGGTAACGGGCAGCCTGTATTCTGTGCTGCTTCTCATATTCCCTTCCTTGCCCTGCTCTCCCAATGTGTCAGTAAATCAGAGCGTTGTAGTTGCAAAGCTTAGGCTATTGTGAATGTCAAAAGCTTTGGCTTATTGCACAGGGTCAGTCATTAGTATTTCTTTCAGGCTATTAATAGGACCCACAGAAACTCTCAAAGGCGGATTATCAGAAGAAAGTGGACTTGGCGTGGCTTTTAATGAATTGTAATTAAAACAGCAAGTTTCCTGAGTACTTCTCTGAATGTTTTCCCCCTCCCCTGCCCCTCTGTTGGCTGCATTTAGACTAGAAACTAACAGTCTGGGACTCTCACTGTGTAGTTAATGCAGTGTTCTTAACCTACACAGCAATAATTTGACACAGTCCTCTCACACCCTTCTGCTGAAATGGTGCAGGTTGTCAGGCAGTTATCAAAATGGAATTTTCTTTGAGACACAGATTGAGCGCAGACTAAAGCCCTGATCTTCCATATGGATCCATCAGTATGGATCCTTGCACCCAGGGGGAGTCCCAACAACTTCAGCATGACTGCATGAGCCGAGTGGTCCATGCTGGCAGATCCCAATGTATGATATTTAAGGAAATGCAGATGAGAAGTATTTGATCCTCTACTAAGACAGCTGATTCATACTGCCCAACACTGCGGTTATGAGTCTCTCTGACCTCAGTAATATAGGGCCTCCCTTCACTTCTCACACCCTTTATTAATCTTTTGGGAGCATATTGATTGAGTCCTGCTGCTGAGAGATTGTTTTGCTTGGGTAGCAGCAGGATTTAGCCCCCAGACCTGCAAAGTACTGAGCACTCTTGACCTCACTGACTTCAACCAGGTTTTGAACAGTCCTTTATATTCAGAAACATTAGCTAATTCTCTTGCACCCCAATTATTAGTACTCTCTCCATTTCAGGGATGGCGAAAGAATCAGAGAGAGATGACAACTAGCTTGGGATCACGCAGCGAGTCCATGGCTAGCACACACTGCCTCTCCACAAGGAGACTTAAGGCTGGGCATTTTCAAGTCTGGTTTTGATTCCATTAAACAAACTCTGGTAGCTATTTTGCTGCAACCACCAAGGCTCATATGGTCGATACTTCTATTTCCATTAGGTCTAATCACCTCATCCCCCCCCACTGCAGTCTGCACAAATATCAATATTTATTACAGAGAGAAATATTTACAGCATTCCATCCGCCTCTTGGCACTCTTTAAAGGGACAGGAAAGCTTTGGTTTCTTTTAAAGGAAAGACACTCACAAACATTTGCCTTTCGCTGTCCATGAAAAGATGGGCTGCTATGGCCAGTTAGAAACTGAACCTAACAATGAGATACAGAGACAAAGATGACAATGTTGGCTGGCACTCGGAGTGCGTCGTTTTGGACTTTCTCTCACTGTGAGTAAAGATTCTCCCTCTCCCCAACAACAACAACAACAAAAAGTCTTATGCTTCACCTTTGGATGACCTTGCATATGCTGAGAGAAAAATGCAATTGGAGTCTGTCCTGATCTTATGTGTAAGTATAAGAGTGTCTCAAACAGAAAAGCAATAAATATGTTATCTCGCTAGGTCTACGCTTTTCAAGTATCACTTGCTGTAAACATTGGTTTTAGTTTGTTTTTTTTACTGCAAGAAATCACATTGTGGCTGGAACAAAATAACACTAGTCAACTAACAGCCCAAGCAACTAAGTCAGTCTCAGCCCAGCTCTGCTCGACTGTACAAGATCAGCCAATTGGTTTTGCTTAAATTGCACCTGTAGAAACCTACAATGCACCAATTTCAGTTTAAACAGTATATGACTTCCTTAGTTTCAAATGCCACGAAGGGCAGAACATTCTTCAGGAACACGAGTGCAGCAAACAAAAATACCGCGGAATCTTTACACCGGAGTGGAGCTGGGTGTTGAAATGGAATGGAAATAAAAGAGAAAAATGTTTAAAATCAGACCCACCATCATTCAACAGTAAGTGGGATTTAAAAAATATATATATAATATCTATATATTGACACTATATAAATACACAGATAAAGCTGGATTTCAAGACAAACAGGTTAGATGATCTGATGGTTCTGTAATTCAGGTCAAGTTCTTTCTGGTGCCACTGGATTTATTTCCAGCTAAACTATTATCTTCCTTTGTGTAAAAAGGTTTGGTGCAAACTTGTGCTCATATTTTTTAAAAGTTCCCAGGAACAGGAATAATTTCATTTTCCAATTTTTCCGATTAGCATAGGAGTCTATTCGCAGAACGTCTGAGCCACACACCACGGGAAACTGACGAGTGAGAGAGAGAGAATTTGGAATTGAACTTTGTTGGCTGAATTATCTGTGTGGCCACTGTGGTTGCTTTAATTTTTTTTCTTTCCCTCTTTTTTTAAACCCTTTAAATACAGTTTTCATTATTTCCTAATATATATCAAATGATTTTCATGCAAAGTAGCAGTCACGGAGGCATCCAGACTCCTCAGGTTCCTTCCTTCCACACATATGACTTGAAGAATTACTCCAGCTTGACCCTATTTTGCATTGAGATGCACTGTCCTTCTTGCTGTCCTTTCAAACTGGAATCTAAATGATTTTGAACTTAGTATCTGGGACAATCCCTGCTTCCCCCAGAGGATGTTTCAGTATTTCTATGGGTCCGGTGCCTTCCTTGCTTGTTCATACTCTTCATTCCCAAGAGTAACTAGTTCCTTCTCCTGGTCCTAGGAGCACCATCTCCTTTCTTCAGCTCTCAATAGACATGGCACAGAGAAGCTGTTCTACTTTGTATGCCAAGCGCTGCCTGCGCGCCTGCTCATCCTGCTCCAGAGCCCCGATGATCTGGGGCAAAATAAACATGATTAATGTAAACATTCCAGAAAGGAGAGAAAAAGAAAGAAGGGAGGATGAGGGGAATAAATAAATACAGAGAGAAAAATACTCAGAGATGGACTCTAGGTGTTAATGATAACATGCAGCAAAGATACCTAGGATGGGTCCAGTGTACTGAACTCCCTTCCCTGGGCAACACAGCGGCAGTGGTTAGTGAAGCTGGTAAAACAGAAGTACTTGGGGCAGGCTAAGTTAATGCCGCTGGGCCAGTACAGGTCTGGCAAGCCTTGCCCAGGAGTTGGGAGGGCCACCTGAGGCTTACGGGTCACTCCCCAATCTGAATGCTCTCCGCGCTTGGAGGGCTGAGGCTGGCCTGTTGCTGTCAATCCCTCCCCTTAGTTTTGTTCCTTCAAAGAAACTTAACTAACGAAAGACAAACAAAGCACTGAGTGCTCTTCCATTCCCAGCCATGCTGATTTATTTGTTGGACTGTTTGCTGCATGTTATACTATCAACACAATCATTCCCCTGCTCTTGTACCGTTGACTCTACATCCCGTCTCATTTAGCATGAAAGTTATGAGATTTTAGTCCCTAATCGGAAGATGGCTGTGGCATTGTATCATAAATGCATACATGCAATTAAATGACAAAAACCTTCCTTTTAATGGATGTAATTGCAAAACAGGTTCTTCTCACAATGAAAATGAAGGGGTGGAACAGATGGCGAGAACTTGGTTTCAAGTGATGCATTCATTAAAGGAGCCCAGGCTGCCAGCTTTGCTGTGACACAAAATTTGTGCCATATTGGAAGTTCCCTGAGGATGTTGGAATTTGTGAGAGGGTTCGCTGGGGCAGGACGATTTCCCCCTGCATTTGGAAGTGGGCTGCACCGAGGGTGCACCCAGGATCAGGAATTCAGAGCTGCCCACACAATGCTTCAAGGGGTTGGTTCTCATGGGATGTGCTGCACTGGCAACTCTGGAGACCAAACCGCCTACTGATGCACAGCACAGATACAGCATAGCTAGCAGCAGTGCAAGCTTCAACCGTGCTGCTCTACCAACCAGCTCTGAGGGATGAGAGGGGAAATTGGCCTCCAGGCCCCATTCAGTCTTTGGCCTCCCTTCTGAGATTGCCAGCCAGGAAGCCAACTGTGCTATGTGGAGAAGCCTATTCATGCCAGGAACAGGACTGGGGCTAACCACCTGTCCAGGGTGACTTTCAGTCACTACCAAGCCAGAGTGGAACTGAACTGCCGACCTAGAGGTGAAAGGCTCCGTATCCCACTTACACCCAGAGCCACCTCCCAACGGACTCTATCTGTCTAAGGTGGCTTGGTGGCAGGATTGCAACATATCCTGTGGCCCGGGGGTGGGGGCCTGCTCACCTCTTCACTGTACTTGCTGACGTAAGAGTAGATCTCATTGAGCGCGCTCAGCATGTTGAACTCAATGGCATGCAGGCGCGACTGCTCCGCGAGGTAGGCATTCATATCCTGGTCACTGATGGCTGGGAGCTTTGCAATGTCTGCATAATACCTGGGGAATGAAAGGTGAGAGACTAGTGAAAAACATATTGGCAAGGAAGGGCACCATGTACGCAGCAGGGATGCCAATGCCTCCTGAATGTAAAACCCCAAGGGTTCAGTCTCAGCTAGCATTCATTGCCCAGAACGGGGGTCTGCAGTTCTATCTGGCCTTTGTGAAGCCAGCAAGGCCTCTCCTCCCTATTGCGCCTAACCAAGCAGGAGCCACGGCGAATCTGGCCCTGTGCATATCAAAGGAAACATTTTACCCCACACTGAAATGCAGCAACTTCTGGAGTCCTGGGAACAGAGAAGCTTTATGACTCTGCACAGTAATACTGTGTAATGTCCATCCAAAAAGTACACCAAAGTGGAGAAACTGAGGGATAATACCTTATCCAGTGGAAACTACAGGGGGGATTTGTGTGAGGCAGACAATAATGATCTGAACTGCAATCTGGGTCAGGCACCAAGGCTAACACTCCAAGATAGTGCCATGGGATCTTTAATGGTTGAGGTCTCCATTGCACATCTAATCTGAACGTCAGCACCGACCATAGCAGCATGCGTGTTTGAACTGTACTGTTTGCTCTCTCCCTTTCAACCATCCTACAATGTTTGCTCGGGAACCTGCCAACTGGGAGGCAGACTGGTTCACCATTCATTCATGGTCAGCATAAAATTAGCGAGGAAACCTCTCATTTTAGTTTAAACTCTACCATTAAAAATTCTTATTATTCACTACATTCCTCTGATAGGTAGTCAAAAACCAGCAAGACTATAGGTGACACACCTGTCCAACAAGAACATAAGAACAGCCATATTGGATCAGACCAATGGTCCAGCTAGCCCAGCGTTCTGTCTTCTGACAGTGGTCAGTGCCAGGTGCTTCAGAGAGAATGAATAAAAGCATCCGCCAGAACCACCATTGTCCTCCTGCAAATGCTCCTCTGCTGCGAGACCTACAGAACACCTGACAATGGTCAGATGGCTGGCGTGCTGTGATTTCTGCTTATCACACTGACCAGCATCGCCTCCTTGTGCTGCCCTTGTCTGTCTGTTGTATTCACCCCGTCCCCTCATCTTATATTTAGGCTGGAAGCTTTTGGGGACAGGCACCATCTTTTTGTTGTGTGTTTGTACAGCGGCTAGTGCAGTGGGGTCCTGGTTCACGATGGGGGCTTGGCAATAATGATGCTTGCCATTGATTCAGAGGAAGAACACCACTAGCACCATGTCATCTTCCATCCAAGATCTCATCGGCTCCAATGCTGTTTAGACCATGGAATCAGGCTACGTGATGCTATGGCTGCAGGTCCAGCAGTGCACATGTAATGCTGACAGACCTCGGCAGGTGGGATTAAACCTGGGACCTCTGAAGCTAAATGCATGAGCTAAAAGCCACATGCCGCTTAGCTAAGGCTGCAGCAGACTCATTAATCACTAGATGGTCTAGGTGCCAGTACAGCGGGACAAAGCCACAGATGCCGACTTCCTCTCTTCCTGGGGGTGCTCAACACCCAACTCTGCCCCAGGCCCACCCCCACTCCACCCCTTCCTCCAAGCCCTCACCCCTGCCCGACCTCTTCCCGCTCTCTACCCTGAGCACGCCCCGTCCCCACTCCTCCCAGTGCCTCCTGCATGCTGCTGAACAGCTGTTCTGCGGCGGGTGGTAGGTGCTGGGAAGGAGGGGAAGGAGTTGATCAGCGGGGCTGCCGGCAGGCAGGAGGCGCTGGGAGGAGGGGTGGAGCTTGGCTGCCATTGGGTGCTAAGCACCCGCTAATTTTTTTCCATGGGTGCTCAAGGGCCGGAGCACCCACGGAGTCGGTGCCTATGGACAGAGCGCCGCACCAAGCAGGCATGGGTTACATACACCCTACAATGGCTGACCAGGTGGTGCAATGAGACAGCTGCTGCTGCTCCTGACCATGCTCCTGCACTGACCTACCTTTCTACCCAGCTCTTGTAGCTGGGGATATCCTTGGCATAGAGCAATTTGTTGGAGGGGGAGTCCTTGCCCAGGCGGTGCTCTGAGGTGGAACAGGAGTCCATGAAGGTCTGGGCGACGACAGAGAGGCAGGCGTCTGTGATGCTGCCTTTGTGGATATCGAACACAAACTGGGGGTTTTTAATTACGTTCACCCAGAACCGGAGAGGGAGGCTGCAGGAAAACAAAGGAATAAAAGTAAGTCACAAACCCTAGAGACAGGAGGGGATCTTTCTTTCCCATGTATTTCAGGTCCCGCAATGATCTGCTCAGGGCTATGCCCCTCATAAGCACTAAGTGGCAGTAATGGCCCCACAGTCCGTAGTGGTGCCCTAAGCAGAGCTGAGCCCATCTCATTACCAAATCCGGGCCAGGCGAGTGGCCACTTTTCTTCTCTGATTTTCCAGCCACCCCTTGGCCCAGCCCCTGCTGACCCTGCCCACTCTGGAGTGGCTGCCTTTGACTTGGTCTTGTACCACATCAAGGGGCAGCCAGAAAGGCCCGGGTGCTGAAGCCAAGTGGACTGCAGGAACCGTACTGTAAGGCAGAGAGGAAACTCTCCATTTTAGGAGAGCCCCCCAGTATTTGCCAGTGTTGGGTGCTGGGGTTTAGGAGGCGATCCAGGGGGCTCGGGAGGTCAAGCGCAGTCTGTTAGTCTGTATCTCAGCGTTCTTTAGAGCGAAGGTCTGTGGCACTGAGCTGGTGAGGAGGTGGGGTGCTACTAGAGTCCCTGCAGTGAGCAGAGTCCAGGGCCTGTTCCCAGCCCGTCACCCTGGAAGGAGCACATCAGGTATCTCTGCCTTCCCCTTACCCCCAAATCCTGGGCCTTGGTAATCAAAGGAGAATTATTCTTCCCTTTTCCTTTGGCTCTGTAGCAGGATCAAAACCCAGCTGCTGCTTTCTGTTAGCTTTCAAGTCCCAGCTCTCCCTAGCTAGCCGGCTAGCTACAACCAAGGCTTCAGCCTTAACCCTTGGAGCACTGCAGATGAGTTGCTCAATGCCATCGCACAGCAGAGTCTCTTGTCAGTGGCCTCAACCCTCTACATGCTCCCAATCGCTGCTCTCTGCACGATGGCCCGGAACTGCTTCCAATGCTGACCGACTCTCCGGCTACTTCCCAGACCCCCCTCAGTTGGCTAAACCGCCTTCCCTCTTCCAAGCTGTCACACCTGTTCTCAATACCCCCCTTCCCTCACATCTCACCCTGCGCCCCTCCCAGCTCTCCTGCTACTTCTAACAGGTGACCTGAGTCTACAACCCCAGCTACTAAAGTCTCTCAGTTTCCAGGTGGGCTCCCCCAGGAGATCTGATGTGGTCTGAGACTTAACCCTTTCCTTTCTCAAAGGAGCCATGCCTGGTCCTTTTCTAGCTGATGGAGCACAGGGCTCGAACTCCTGAGCGATACTCCCATCTAGGGTGACCAGATGTCCCGATTTTATAGGGACAGTCCCGATTTTTGGGGCTTTTTCTTATATAGGATCCTATTACCCGCCCACCCCCGTCCCAATTTTTCACACTTGCTGTCTGGTCACCCTACTCCCATCCCGAACGCTGACCTCGGTAATATCTGGGACAAACCACTTCCCCTCTCAGTGCCTCTATTCCTCTGTCTGACAATGCTCGGCTCTCTCCTAGGGGCATAGCAAGCACTCACTAATGTTTGGAGAGCACTATGGAAACGTAAAGACACAGTGAAGGCTCAATGTAATGATTAGTTTGAAAACTAGAATTTACACCTCTGCCCTGACTCCTCCTTTGTTCCCGTATGCAAAGCTGTACAATGGCTGGGTCCCCATCAGCAGCCGGAACCCATGTGGTTTGATGGCGGTGGTAGAAAAATCTTTGTTGTTCGACACCGTTTCCCTTTATAGCTTTAAGAAGTGTCATTTTATTCAGGATTCAAACATTTTATCCTAATAGCTCCTTCTTCTAAAGCTTTCAATAAATTGTTTTTAGCTTCCTACGGCCTTAGCAGGGAATCCGGCTTTTGCAGACATGATGATTTGAGGCTTTTTAAACCATGAGGGACTGGTGAAAAAAAATAAAAAATCTTCAGGGGGCTACCATTTGTTATGGATTCCCCACCCCTGACCCCAGAGGTAAATTTCTAACCCACGGAGCTTTTAATCCTAAAATAACAGCAAAGGCAAAGATGTAATCGCTCCAATTGTTTTGAGAACATTGAGTCCAAGCTGCAGTTTGTGTCAATTGCACACAGTTTAAGTGTGAGCTCCATTCATCTGCTCTCTCTTCCCTTCTCCCTCGCTCCCTGGAGCACGGCTCCCGAAGCATTTGGGAAGGAGCAGCTGCTAACTGACCTGTCACCTCTGAGCAGTAGCAGGCATTTCCCTTTTGATAATATCATACATGTAAGGTATGGCTGTTAACTACCTGCCTGTATACAACCCAGCCATTTCCAAAATCTCCTCTTCTCATTATTGGAGGGCAGGGGTGGTCTTGGGGTTAAAGAACTGGACTGCGATGCAAGACACCTTTGTTCAATTCCCAGCTTTGCCACAGTTCCGTTGTCTGTCTTGTCTATATAGATGGTAAGCTCTTTGGGGCAGGAGTTAGATTTTATTGTGTGTACAGAGGCCTCTAGGAACTACTGGAGTACAAACAACAACCATTAATAATTCCTACCCCTGGAATGAAAGGAGGGGTCTGGAATTTACACTCAAAACCACATTTGTCTGAGTGGTGAGGTGAAAAAGGTTTGTAGGAGGGGTATTAGTTTATCCTATAATAGCCCCTAAATAATTTAACAGGCAGTTTGCAGTTTCCTGGATGCTTCATACTTAGAAAAATAACCAGATTTTAACAGATGAAAGTTGTAAATGAAAAGGCAGGGAATGCGTCGCTTAATTCTCAGTGCTAATTTAGCTCTTTGTGGCACTGTCAATAACCTGTAGCTTCTCTGAGGTTGGAGAGCAACAGCAGAAGCTGGTGTACAAGCCAAGACGGAGATGCACTGGCAGTCCTGTCTGTGTGGTGGGGGTTCCTGATTTGAATCACAACAGGTCAGAATTGAAGTACGTCGTCACAGCCGCAAGGAGGTCCCATAATTGGGACGGCACAGGTACCGGAGGTTTGGATTGAAGAGTATTAGCAAAGCTTTGTATCAGGGGTGCCTCCTTCCATTATATCTGAGGGCAGCCAGAATGTGACAATCACCCCCAAGTGCAAAAAATGCAAAAGTTCACTGAAAATGAAAAGAACCAGGTTTGAGACTCCCAGACAGAAGGACAGGGGCAGCGTTTTGCACAAAGGAGCTTATGCTGGCATCTTCCTTGACAAGGAAAGAAGGGAGGTGTGGCAGCAGCAGGTTTATTCTGCGAAGCACACGTGCACTCCGAGCTGCCTCCAATTACACAGACGATGTCCCTCCTCCTCCCGCTCCAAGCCCCATCCCCGTGTTTCCATTCTTTTCCAGGTTGTGGATAATTGCTCAACAGTGGGGTCCACCCCCCACTCCCCATGCTCTTACCAATTGCTCTTCCAGGTGTGCCTCACATCTGTGTCGTGGATGCCGTGCTTATCTGCTTGCTCATCCAGGAAATCGAACATGTATTTTATGGCCAGTGGGAGCGCGCTGCCTCGGTGCACAGTACTGAACAAGGTCTCGAACAAGTCATCCACGAATTTCTGCAGCGTACCCTAATGGGAGCAGCAACCAACGGGGTGATGGGAGGGATGTATGCACACTCGGCTAAACAGCAACAGCAGGAGGGGACACCAGATGGTGACACGGGCTATGCACAGCTCCAGAAAGGTATAGGTATAGACCCTATAGGAATATGTAAGGTATATGTAACCTTATAGGAATGGGCTGGCTGCACTTCTGAGGCACATTGGTTTTATTCTTAATGTTAAGCACCTTTTCTTTTGCTTCTGAAATGCAATCTGTGCTATAACCATTGCTGAGGGCATTACAAAAGGATTGCAGATTCCCTAGGCTGAGGAGACGGGTAAAGCAATTGTAGCTTCCTTCCAAATTTTAGTGGCCTTTACTGCTGGTGAAAGGATGGAGCATCTAGAAGTTTTTGGAGCGATTGCCAGGAAACCAGGGCTCTATTTCTGGCTCTGCCATTGAATTGTTCTGTAACTCCAGGCACATTTATCCTCTCTGCACCCCCGCTCCCCCTGAGTAAAATGGGGATAATAATGCCCAATTCACAGACAGGTCGCAAGGCTTCATTAATGGACACTGAAGGCTTGAGACAGGGGCTGAGCATTGTGTCTTTACAGGCCTATTTATACATTTTCCAGGCAGACTCTGGTGCATATTGATTACCTTTGTAGCTAGGAGCCTAGTCAGGTAGATCTCAGACACCATCTTACTGCCCCGGTCGCCCTCCTTCTGGTCTCCATGGTCATGGTTTTTGACTAGGTGCCAGACTTTCACTCCGCTCTCTAGGTCAGGGGTGATCATGGGTGCCCTGGAGCGGAGGCTGTCTGGGCTGCCTGTGTACCGGAATGTTGAATCTGAACAGAAGGGAAGAGAAGCTGGTGATGTCCAAAGGAAGCCGCTTCTATCACTTCTCTGCCTCTCCTTAGTAGATCCCCCCTTCACTGGATTATTTGCAGAGCAATTAAATAGAATACATTGCAGACACCATTTAAAAAAGCAGCATTTGCCACAAGCGGCCACACAGGAAAGAGTGAGGGGCAGGACTTTGTCTCCGGTGAGGAAGGGGTTAACTCCAGCTGAGCAGCCCCTTGTCCAGGGGAAAGGGTAGGAGAGTGGCTGTTTGAGAGAGGGAGGTGGAAGGCTGCCTTTATGATAATCAGATTGGGCACCCAGGGCTGAACAAACCTTTGCTTTCTTGTTGTGTACTAACCTTCGCTGACGGGGCGGCTCTATGTGTTTTGCCGCCCCAAGCACAGCAGTCAGGCGGCTTTCGGCGGCGCGCCTGCGGGTGGTCCGCTGGTCACGCCGATTCGGTGGCGTTTCTGCGGGAGGTCCGCCGGTCCCGCGGCTTTGGTGTACCCGCCGGCGAATTGCCACCGAATCCGCGGGACCGGCGGACCTCCCGCAGGCATGCCACTGAAGGCAGACTGACTGCTGCCCTCACAGGGACCGGCAGGCCGCCCCCCGCGGCTTGCTGCCCCAGGCACGCGCTTGGTGCTCTGGTGCCTGGAGCCGCCCCGTTTGCTGACGCTACATCTGCTGGCGCATCATTCCAACAGCTTGCACTGGTGGTGATGTTGCCTTCTAGGCAAGGACACAGAAGCCTGGTGGTATCTCAGATACCACTGGGAGTGGGTAACTATGTCCATGTGATGACTTCGTAAGGGGGAGGGGCACACTTTTGAACACTTTTTCATGACATCATACCTTTAAAATCTGGCAAGTTTATTTTATACACATTCCTCAAGGTGACTGTGGCACAGGGAGGAGGGATAGCTCAGTGGTTTGAGCATTGGCCTACTAAACCCAGGGTTGTGAGTTCAATCCTTGAGGGGGCCACTTGGGGATTTGGGGCAAAATCAGTACTTGGTCCTGCTAGTGAAGGCAGGGGGCTAGACTTGATGACCTTTCAAGGTCCCTTCCAGTTCTAGGAGATGGGATATCTCCATTAATTATTATATTTCAGAGAACTTGAGCAGCTCAGACTCTCTTTTTATAGTTTTAAACGCCACGTACTCTATCCTCCTCCCAGTATCTCTCCCCCCCGCTACCTTCTGCTCCAGTCCAGGTCCATGTATGTGTGTGAAATAAGAAAAATGAAATGAAACAGAGACTGCACAACACAAGGGAGTACTTGGGGAGTGTCAGTAACAACATGTGGCTAGCACACAACTCTTCCCTACAGTCATCTGTTACTGTCACAGAGCTCCATGAGCCCTTTCTTCTCATTCAGATTCTGGGACTCTTCCTAACTGGTTAACCTGATTTACTCACACGCAGTCCCATTCAAAGCACAGCCATTACTCACATGCTTAACGTTAAGCATGTGCATGAGTGTTTGCAGGATCAGGGCCTTAATATCAGCTCTCCGTAAGTCTGATTGCAGCTGTCCGGCAAAATCCAAACAGGGCAGAAGCTGTGTTATTTTTAAAACAAGTGATGTGGTTCAAATGTAATAAAAAATCAAATTAAGAAGTGACTGAATTAAACAGCAGACCAATGATAGGTTGTATCTGCAGTGTGTGCTTGTATCCTTTTGGCCCCTGTGCAGGCAGGGTCAGGGGAGGGGAGGAACGTAAGAAAGGCCATACTGGGTCAAACCAAAGGTCCATCTAGCCCAGTATCCTGTCTTCCGACAGTGGCCAATGCCACTGCTTCCCTGCAGGAGCCCTGATCACACCCCTTACTTTCACCCCCTTGCTCAATACCCAACCCTTCCTGGGGGGCTGGAATAAATTCCTCTTTGGAGCATGGGTAAGGTGCTCCCTTAATCACCGCGCTCACTGCTTAGTGATACGAGGTGCTTCAGTTCCCCAAGGAAATGTATTATCCTGGCTCCACCCACCCACTATCCATTCAGCCTGTGGCCTGTGGCAGAACGTTCTGGTGAGACTATCAAACCAGCACACTATCCACCTCTCTCAAATGCTTGCTTTGCTGTGGCCAACTCAGCCTCCCAAGTCTCCACTCGCCTTTCCCAGCACCAGAAAGAGTTAAGGGGATCAGCACAGAGAAATATAACAGTTATTACAAAAGTTGGTAAAGTTTCATCCCTGATTAATACGCAGACAAATATGAATATTCCAGCCAATTTAATTAAAGCACGAGGGAGAAAAGGAGGGGGGGGGGGAGGCTGGGAAGCATCTAGTAATTCTATTTTTAAACATGGCTCTGTACTGATGCATAATATGGAAAGTAAATCTGCATCCTCATTTGCATTTTGTCTGCACAATTAGAATTATTAATATTAACATCAGCAAAGATCATGCATACTTGCAGTTCACAAATGCTCTTGCACCTGATGCCGATGAACAAGCATTGGCATTAATTCCCCAGTCTGGGTCCCCTCCCCACTTCACCTGAAGAACAAACGGAACTAAGGACTCTCACTTGCACTGATTTTTATAGGTGGCAAACAACCCTTGCTATGGTGCACAGAGTCACAATACTGTTCTGCTAGCTGGAGGGTCTCACACTATTCAGATGGCGCTGCAGAACTCTTCCGTGATGGTACTCGGAATAAAGATTTTGAGAGCCAGGAAACTGGGAAAGGAGGTGGGTCTGTCAGGAGAGCTCTCTTTGGCTAAACAGTCCGGAGAACGAAAGAGCTGAAAAAACCTGTGCGCCAGGGACTTCTCCACCATCCTTTATGAAGGTGTATTATTACTACTGTGTGTACAAAGCTATAAATGTGCACTTGGCATCTAACAGACTCAATTATTCAGACTGTAAACTCTTTAGGGCATTGTCTGTAAAATGCCTACCCATACTGCTATGCAGATAATAAATAACATTCCCAGTTCCCATGTGTGTAAAGTCTTGCATGCTGCGTTAAGAATACTCTCACTTGTTGACTGGAACTAAGCAAAATGACGAGCTGAGACCAAAAAAGCTTGTTCCGCTAATGATTCCAGGCTGGAGCCTAAAGATGAGTCTAGCAGTGGAAAAGTCAGGTCGCTGCCTGTGCGCCCTTAAATCCCCAGCACTTAACCCTGCTTCTTACCGTATCTACTAATGGAGGTTCGAGATATGCTGGCAGAGGCGGGGATGTTATAAGAGGAGGTCTGTTTAGGAACGAGTGCCACCACGGAGCGGTCTGACACCTGGTAAGGCAAAGAGACAGAAGAAAGCGGATGAGTGAGATTAGACCACCAGGAGGCACTGCTGCTGATGCCACCTTTGGAATGTAGAACACTGCCTGCTAAGCAGCAAACACTGAAGGCTGTACGTTTTAGAATCCAGACTTTGCAGGGAGCTAACAAAATGACACCTTGGTCATGACGACAGGGGGAAAAAACCGAATCACAGTAGCCTGCTGTTTTCTTTACACAAGAGAGATACCCCTCTTTATCTTGTTGTGTCCTCTGCTGGATTCAAGCCCCTGAAGGAAAGGGATGATAAATGAAGACATATTGAAGACATTTTTGGTCATTTTGATTTAAGATTACATTTTATCCAATAAAAACGGAGAAACTCCAGAATTGTTGCAATCCAATTACAGTAGTAACGCAAAGGGAATAAAACAGCTATAATAATGTTATGGACCATAAAACACTCTTATTAAACCATTTTTTATTTTAACAATTTTTATGAACTTTAAAAGTTTGATTTACAGCTGAACAAGTCATAAAACCATCTTTCAGGATCTTAAATTGTTGGGCCCTCTATTACACCAAAAAAGGATTAAACGCTGGGAAGTCAAACTATAAATGAACATTAGCACTAACGAGATTCTGTTATAGCAGGTTTTAGTGGCAGCGTTTAATTTTACCCTCCCTATAAATCTAATAGTCATTGGAAGTTTTTAACTTATCTTCATTAATTAAGAATCTACAGATTTCAATGGAATAGACCTTAGCATTTTTTAAATTCTGAACTGAAAACCTTATGATGCAGTATGGCAGGGGAATAGGAAAGTGAACCCTACAGTATCTTCAAGTTGATGTGCCTTCTAGGGCTTAGCCAGTGATTTACTTGAGAAGGGTGATGGGTTACACAAAGAAAACATCCCCTCCTTACCCCAAATTATCTGTCCCCTAGTTCTAAATACTCAATTTGCCAGCCAGGATGCATTATTCCATAAATCTGGATACTGGTCTGAGTAGGTGCTTCCGTGGAGAACTTATTAAGGACTCCTTTTCTTCTCGTGCAGTGACACCCACTCATCTATCATCTCTCCACCAATCACCCTGGAACTTCTCTCTCCATGCTGGTCTTGCTCTGACGAGCGGCATATCGGATTCTCTCTCACAAACCGTCTTGGATGGGTAAAATGAGCTGCTTATTCTTCCTCCTAAACCCTCTCCCCACTTTCATTTTCCTGCACTATTCTTCACACCACCTCCCTCCCTGTCAGCCTCATCCCTTGAACGCTCATCTTTGACTTCCCACTACCTGTACACATCCAGGCTCTCGTCACATCTTGCCACTTGACTCTCCACACCATACCGAAAATCTGACCCTTCGATTCTGGCCCTGTGGCCAAAACACACGCCTGGGCCCTGGTCAACCCCTCGTCCCTTATGGGCTCCCTGAGACCCTTATCTCTTCCGTCCATTCTGTCCAAAAGGCAGCAGCTAAAATGACCTTCATCACTCGATCAGCCCCTGTCATTCCCTCCTATGAAGCCTACCAGTGGCTTCCCAATACAACAAGTCTGAACTTCATATCCTCTGCAAGATCCTGCAAAGCTCTGTTCGAGCCTCCTCTTGGATGCACTCCTCCTCCTCCTCATTCTAACCCCTCCTAAAGACTCCTATTTTTGCAAGGTCCAGAGACTTTAAACCTATGTTGATTGTCACATTAGAGGAGACACAAGCAGCATGGCTTAGAACTCTTTGGGGGCAGATTGTACAGTGGCTAGCACAATGGCACCCTGATCCACGACTAGATGCCTGTAGGTGGTTACTGCCAAACAAATGACAACCCTGGTGCAAGGGGGTGCAATACTGCCTGATGAGACAGAAAACCAAGCTTCTGACCACACGTGGTCACTATGGAACCCTGAGCACCCTCCCTGAATATAGGTGGAGTCACAGTGGTGTTGAGGCAAACTCCAACTGGGATCAAGTATCAGAGGGGTAGCCGTGTTAGTCTGAATCTGTAAAAAGCAACAGAGGGTCCTGTGGCACCTTTAAGACTAACAGAAGTATTGGGAGCATAAGCTTTCGTGGGTAAGAACCTCACTTCTTCAGATGCAAGATGATTACATTCCACCTCCCTAAATTCCCCCTGCAGTTTCAAACTGAAGGTAGTTTGAACAACTACTGCCAGTGCAAAATAGCTGGCACATTCCACCTTAGTTGCAGGAAAATGATCTCTAATGTATAATGATCTGTAAAGTGCTTTGGGATCCTTCAGGATGAAAGAAGCTATATAAATGTCAGTTATTATTAATAAATAATAATAATAATAATATGGCTTCATGTTACACACAGCAAAAATGAAGTATTTCTATTTGGCTAAGTACAACACTTCACACCTCTGTTATTTCCCCTCTTCCCGCCACCCACCTCATTTCACACAATTTATTAAGTCACTGGAAGGAACGATCAAGTGGTGATATTATTTTCTTAGGCTGTTATTAGCTGCCACTTTGGTTTAATTTCACTAAGGTGAAATCTAAGCATTCCAGTGCAAGGAATACAAAGGAAGCTCTGGATTTTCACACAAAGATGCAATCATTTCCAGGCTGCTATGGTTGGATACGGTTTCATCAGAGCTGTAGTTAACTAGGAGAGAAGTATTAAAAATTCCACACACACAGAGAAAGCACTCTCGCTCTCTGAAGTTTGGGCAGAATGACTCTTGTCAGCTAAAAAGCGCCAGTGTACAAATTAGCATCAGATGCAACATGCATTCCTTTCCCATTCTGCCTTGCTGCCACCGCACTCCGATAGAACCCTGGAAACACACGAGAAATTGACTGACTTTGTTTTACAACTTTACACATATTCTGGTTCTTCCACTGGCTTGAAACATGCCATGTGTAACCCCTTTAAAAATAATGATAAAAAATAGAGTGGGGAGAACAACAGACAAGATGTCCAGCTAATACCTTCTTTATTGACATGGCCTGGCAAGGATACCAGAGCAGCTAATGAACTACAGCTTTGGACATTCAGTAGCCAAACCACTATAGGTGTCTGAGTCTCATTTTCCATATGAATGTTCCCTGGCTGTTGCTAATTTTTCATTTAAAATAGTCTTCTAATCTCTCAGCCCTTCCAGCCTCCCAGTGAGTGATGTCTCTTCATGGTTTGCTGCCTCCAAGTTAACCCTGCGCAAGCCATTGTAAATCATTTGATGTTAAATTCCGAGTGGTTCATTTTTCTTGGGTAAGTCTGTGTGAGCATATACTACAGAGTTTAACAGGGATAGGGCTCTACAGAAATGTAGTATGATTCTACAGAAATTCTTCTAAAAGCCCTAGAGAATTTAACAGTGAATGAGACCCTTTCTACAGGTATTTTTAAGCCATCATACAGAATTCAGCAGCAGGGATACAGCTCTCTATTCAATTCTATAACACAGTTCAAAAATAATCTATAGAAAGCTGATCATTTCCTATTAAATTCTATTTGATTTTTCCATACAGGGGATGCTTGTGAAAATCAGATTAATGGCTGGGTAGACAAGATTATCAGCTGATGATGATGTAGGTGGGACGTTATCATCATAAAAAACCCAGAAAAAAAAAAATCTTGCCTTGAAGAGCTGATGAAGAAATGTGGGATTAAGAGAAAGACTTGGAATTAAATCATCAACCTAATAACAAGTGATTGCTGATACTGTCCAACAAACTAGAACCTGCAGCTGTACCATCTTAAAGTATGATCATGCTAAGCAGGAGTAAGGCTGGATTAGTTCTTGGATGGGAGACCTCCACAGAAGACAGTACTTAGGAGCTGCAGGAATTGTGTCAATTGTGTTGGCAATTCACCGATCCTTTTGATTCAGTGTCCCAGTATAGAGGTAAGGGGCTTGTCTTTCAGCTAACACTTCCAGCACGGCCTAGTAGATAGACAGAGCACTGGACTGGTACTCAGGAGACTGGGTTTCTACCTCTAGCTCTGCTTCAGTTTCCCCATCTGTAAAATGGGGATAAAAATAGTGACCTTCTTTGTAAAGTGCTTTGAAATCTACTGATGAAAAGTGCTATACAAGAGCTAGGCATTTTATTTAAAGCAAGATTCTGACCACTCATGGGTCCTGAAGATGCCATGGCCCTTCTGCCAGAGTCGAGGTGTTAGCTCCGCTATCTTATCTGAATGACAAGGCCACACAATGAGTCAGTGGCAGAGGCAAAATGCTCAGTCTACTAGCCAATGCTGCCTCTTAAAAAGAACACAAAGGAGCTTAACATTCAACGTGTTTGCAGCATGATGTGCACAGCAGAACAGCAAATGCTGTTGCAGACATCAATTGCACTTCTCCCCACACAGCTCACTACATCTTCAGGTCTCAGCGTAACATTGCTTCGCATGAGGGAAAGAACAAATGGAACATTTCAGAACCGTACAAATGTCTGATATGAAAGACGGGATGACTTTGTGGAGGTAGTGCTTATTTTCACTAGAAATGGGCCAGAACAACCCTTTGGGAGAGTTCGGATTGGACTTTTGTGGCTTGGGCCCATTATGATTTTTTTTTTTTTTTAAATCCAACTGGTTCTCCCCTCCCTACTTACCTGCTGATCACAAGTTCCCTTGCTCCTCCCCACCTTCTCTTATTAATCACTTCTTTTTCACTCACACTGTCTTGGTGCACATCTACCCTGGCGCTGGGGGTGTAATTTCCAGCTTGTGTAAACACTCTCATACTAGCTTTGATTGAGCTACAGTGTTCAAAATAGCAGTATAGGTGCAATGATGTAGGCGGCAGGCTGAGCTAGCTACCCTGAGTACAATCCCATCTGAGACCCTAGGCACATACTCTGGCATCTAGCCCATCCTGCTGCAGCTACACTTATTTTTAGCACATAGCTCAATCAAAGTGAGCACATGGACCTCAGGATACATGGCCCAAGCCAATCCTAATTTGTGCTTGCCAACTTAAAAGCCAACTGTGGTGGCCGTATCTGTGATGTGGACACCAGTCTGCTAGGAACTGAGCTAAGACCCATGAAACTCATTTCAAAGAGAGGCCACTGAATAGCCATGAGATAAGTCACCTTTAACAAACAAGCAAAGTAAAAAGGGAAAGGTTTCTGTTCTACAGGCAACTGATTAGTACCTCATGGAAAGATCTGCTTCTCTTGAGAAACCATTCTGCTCAGAAAGAGAAGTGTCCTTGTACTACACTAACCTCCTTTCTTCTAGTGTCTAATTAGGAGGGTTACTGCGAGGTAAGTTGAAGCTACAGGAAGGCTATGGACAGGGGATAAATGAAAGTCCATTAGGGGTGCAGTACCAAGCACTGGGCTTCAAGAGCAATGCCTCTACTAACTAGAAATCAGTTTCATGGGGGGTTGGATACAGTTCCACTCCAACACATTCCTTCTCCCCTACAGCAGAACATTCCAGCATGTGGTAGACAGATGGACCTGGCTGAGTACGTACCTTTATCTCTCTCTCTCTCTCTCTCTGACCTACCATAGTTAACACTTTCTAGCTGCTCAACTCTCACCCAAGGCAGGCTATGCTTGGCTGGTGTCATGAGCGTAACAGCAGTAAGAGACAGAAAGAAGCTTGTAGGTCATCTGGTCCATCCTGGTCACTGTGGGATGCAGCATCTCCGCTAGCATTCTGACCAGTCTAGTTTCAAATGACCCCAGTGATGGGGCTCCTGATGCTTCTCTTGGGAGACTCATAACAAATTTCACCGCTTCTCGATTAAGAAACATTTCCCAATGTTCAGGTTTACGTTTACTGTGCTTGGGGCTATATTCCCTTGACCGACGGCACACTCCTCTGTGACTGCCTTTAATGCTGAAGCTGTGCGATTGCTGCACAGGACACAGGGTGAAGGCGACGCCCCCTTGTTCCTAAAAACTAGGTGCCTTTGGTATCCCCTGAACGAGAACTGAGAATCAACATGTAGGAAGATTGAGAGTGAGAAACTGGAAGAGACTAAGGTGCCACAAGTACTCCTGTTCTTTTTGCGGATACAGACTAACACGGCTGCTCCTCTGAAACCTGGAAGAGACTAGTCGTCCATGTAGCTTGGTGCCCTGCCTCACTGGATCAGGTGGCTAGTCTGCCCCCATAGTGCCTGGTGGCCTACAGACGATGCTTCAGAGACAGAAACCCCTCTCCCTTCCTATACTGCCCTCCCCTTTCTCTCACTTAGGCTTCTATTTCCAGGCCTGGGTCTCTGACATGATAGCCCTCTGCAGCCCCCACATCTTTAACCGTGACAGCGCAGTCCTCTCTCTGCATACCCAGTCTATCTGGTGAGAGAGGCTGGCATTTTTAATTTAGTCAATTTTCAACTCTGCTAGTTTCTGTAAGATGTGTGTCAGGGCTGCTTTCTCGTCTAATGCACGAGCACACTGAACCATTCTGGTTTATCATAAGAACGTGACCTCCCTGTCTGTCTTGTTAGACGAGATGCCGAGGAATTAAATTTCTGCTTTTCTTTCCCTTCCGCTTGGCTGCTTTCTGGGAGCTCTGCGTCAGGGATGGTTTCTTACCTGATAATGCATCAGGGTGTTTAACCGCTTCCAGTCGCCCTCAATCTTGGTGGTGATGTCTTCATCCTGCAGGACCACACGAGCTATCCGGCCTTGCCGCCACTCTGAAGGGAAGGCGAGAACAAGCAGACACGATGGTCAGGGATGAAAAGCCACCCGCCTCTTCTGTGCACATCAGCCTCATGTGACATTGTATGAGAGATGAGTCTCTAAGAGGCCAAGCTCCCAGGAAGGGGTGTTCAGCGAAAGGGCTGACTTCTGCTCTTGATTATTCCTGTGCAGCCCTAGGGAAGTCAATGTGGGTTGCTTCCTTGCAGCTGAGAGCAGAATTTCCCCCAGAGTGGGGGAATGTAATTATATTTTGGGGTGTTTATCTGAACTAAGGGTCCTCCCCCCCCAACACTACTGTAAATATATGGCCTTGGAGATGGAGGTGCCTTGTGTAAAAAGTCTGAGGTGTCAGTCACTTGCTCACTGGACAATCGCTCCACTAAGACAGTTTTCTAGGGGACATTAACAGGGTCTGCAGAGTGCAATGGCTAAGACAGGTAAAGAGTTTGACCCAGTGTTGTGTCCTGCAGAAACAGCATCTCCGCTGGGTGAGCGGTGTCGTGTGTGTTTGGGGGAGAGGCGGGGGAGGTAAGGATAGAGCAAGTGTGCACAAAGCTAGCCATCCTGGCTCTAGCCAATGCGATCCGCTTCCTGAACATTACAAATCTCTCTAAGAACTACCTCAATACTGGCTACCTCTCTAACCCCCCCGCCCACACACACTTCTCACGGGGCAGGGATGTTCTTACCCAAGTCCATGTCGACAGCCCTTGGCCTTTGGGAATAGGGGACGTTTTTGTACACCGCATCCAGAATCTTCTCTTTGACCTGAGTGATGGTGTCGCAGTTCAGCACCTTCACGGGGATCTCTGGGCTGTTCTCGTTATCGGGGTTCACACAGTTCAGGATCTAGAGAGGGAGAAGTCATCTCAAACGGCTCTCAAAAGGGCATCAGAGAAACATCCAGCATAACAGTGACAACGTTCATCGTGGGACAGAGACACTTAACACTGAATTCCCCTGAAAAGCCACAGAGTCTACATTCATATCACAGCTGTATATCATATCATAGCATATCACAATATCTAGAGTCTCCTTGGGAAGCTCATTAAACTAAGAGCTTCAGGATGTCCATTGGAGTTATGTTTAGGGGAGGGCAAAGGCATGGAGAGCTATAGATATATAAAAAAGGATGACAAGTGTCTGCAATTCCACATGTAAACCCTGATTTTCCAAACTTTAGCAGCCAGGGCTGTTCGCACACAATCAAGTTAGGTACATACTTTATTTGCACATGGCCCTGGCACCCTGAGGTTTTGAAAATCGGGCCCATAACATTACGTGCACTTACATCTTACAGATTATTGCACATGCAACACTTGTGGGCCACAATGTTGGAGTATGGGTTGAGCTGGCTGAGAATTTGGGCCATAAAATTGTGTATTTCCTGCTTGTGCTTTTGATGAAGGACCAATTCTGACATGAAGCAGCTAGTTCTACCCTGGGGCATCAGAGGTGCATATATCCTGCCATTCCTGTATGGCTTCTCTTCACTTACAGTAGGTCACTTCAGCTGGAGAGGATGCGTACAGTTCAAAGCCAGGTCCCACAGACAGCCAACTCACCAATGTTTTGTACTCAATTTGCTGCCGGATCAGCTTGTCCTCACTCAGAGAATAGCGTGCCTCCCCTGTGATGGCATCGATAGGGCCCTTCTCCATCTGCTGCTTGATGGCACAGTACAGCATGAAGAGCGGCTCCCCAGCGCACTCCTGTTCGACAAGACACACAGCAAAACCAAAATCTAGGTGAAAGTGCCTCTTCGGCAGGACCTTATCCTAATGCATATGCTTATCTTTAAGCAGGTGCACGGTGCCACTGACTTAATCTTAACAACCGAAGTAAGTGTCTGCAGGTCTGCGGCCCAAAGCAGCACTTGGAGAGGAAAGCCAACGCCAAGGGCCCATTACTCAATGTGGGTATCATCCTTGGCTTGCCTCCCCACTGCTGGAGAGAAGGAATCTGAGGGTATGTCTACATTACAGCTGCTACAGCAGCACAGCTATGGTGCTGCAACTATGCCACTGTAGCGCCGTAGTGTAGACTCTCCCTATGTTGATGGAAGGGGTTTTTCTATCGATGTAGCTAATCCACCTCTCCAAGACGGCAGACGTCTTCTGTCGACCTCACTGCTTCTACACTGGGGGGTTAGGTCGACCTAACTATGGTGCTCAGGGTGTAAAATTGTTCACAGTCCTGAATGATGTAGGGAGAGGAGTTGTTTGGGGTATTCCAGGGGGTACAGCGAGGTGAAATGGGATTACACCGAGCAAGGAAAGTTACACTGAACAGTAAGGCGGGCACATTCCCCATCAGAGAGATCCAACAGCCTGTGCACAGGGCTCCAGGGAAGTGGTAGAAGCTCCATTACCTGGGTTATTTTACATTACACTGAAAAAAGCAGTCAAGAGTTGACTGTAGGGAACTACACTTTCCTGGGTGGGGCATGGACTAGATGACGCAGGTAGGTCTTTTTCTGAGGTGTGAAAGCCTCCTACGTGTCCTACACATGCAGCCCATCAGGGCTCACTGCTGGATGGTGATGATAGTCTGTTCCTTCAGCTGAATAGAGACAGGGAGACATGCACTAGGCATGCTTCATTGCAGGCTTGTCACGCACAGAACATTTCAAATGTGCAACATGCAACCTCAGGGTTGAACAAAGCTAAGCACGGAGATGGTTAGCTTAGACTCCACTAATTTAACTACATCTCCAGATGCACATAGCACATTTCCAGATCTCTGCTCTGCTATTGTCTCCCCCTTACTTTAGGCCTTGTCAGGCATTTTAAAGGCTGGAGTCACCCACTAAGTCTTGGGCAGGAGGAGAGCTATGGAAGCATAAGGAGAATGGGTAAAGACAGAAGAGGATCTCCACTCAGTCTCCCCCTCACCTTTAAGAATTTATGGAGGAGGAAGGCAAACCAGTTAGTCAACATCTTCTCAGCCACAGACTCGGTCCTGGAAAAAGACGAGAAGACATTTCATCATGTCTATTTAAAAAACTCAAAATAAATGACTTCCCGTCACACCAGTGACCCCGCATCTCAATAGTGCGGGAGAGCTGGGAAGTTTGAAAGCAACTATGGACAAAAGCAAAACTGACTTCTTGGACTAGTCTCGCCCTCCCAAACTGAGTGAGGTATCGCTAGTTACAGACTCTCAGCATCCCTTAGCAGATAGGGCGGCACTTTTCCCACAGGCCTTTGGCCATGTGACCATCTTCTAATCACCCTCTCTGAGTGAACAGTGCCCATCTGGAGCACAAATTCACAGCATTAAGATTCTGCACTGGAGGATCTGGCATCATTGTCCCTCAGCCCTGCCCCCTCCCACATTTAGCTGACAAGCGTATGCAGATTGCTCAGGAACAGAAAGGAATAAAGACCAGCTGACAGCCCGTCATGAGCCCCTCTGACAGGGATGCCTGGTGGCACTTTAACTCCTTGCACGTGGTGCAAATTATACCCTATGGCTCAGTAAATCACTGGAATTTGCAGTGGTTGCTGGCAATCAGGGACAGCAGAGTGACAATGGCAGGGGAAATTGCAGCTTTCTCTGCAGCCCCACCCAGCATTCTCTCCCCACATTGTGCCCAAGATTATCTCTAATTTAAATACAATGGCTCCTAATGATAGTTTTTAATGCTGGCTCTGCAGGATTGCTGGGTCTCTCTTTAAAGAGACACTGTTCCTTTTCTTGGACATGGGGAAACGCTTTTGAAAGCAGCACTGGGCTGGTGACAGGACGAGGGGCCCCCTCATCTAGGAGACCCTGAACTGTGCTGCAAATGTGTTCAGAAGCGGCGGTCAGGCAGGCTTCCAAGAAATGGTTGTTGCTAGCATGGCTATAGATCAGTGGACAAGGATGTTTCTTTTGTTGCCAGCTGTGCTAGCTGAGAATGTGCTGTAAATGAATCCCCGTCCTAGGCGGTCTAGCTCTCTGTGCACTAGGGCTTTTCTGATCCTGCCCGGCATTACTCTTAGGCTGCCTTTAGTACTTGGGATTAGCCCCAATTTCAGCTATCGGTAACAGCAACTGCTGGGCCTGAAACAAACAAGCAGCTGCCCTTTAAGTGCCCACTCCATCTTGCAAAGCATGGCTTTCCTTGTCTAGACACAGTGCTACTGGTCACCCGCCGTAGCCTCAGGCTGTCTCTACACTAGCCACTTTTCTGAAAAGTTTCCCACCCTTGCTTAGGGTGGCTAGTACAGAGAGTGCTCCAGGCAGCTACTGGCATTTAATTCATCACAACTCTGCTCTGACTGGGTCTGAGCAGCCCTGTGCATAACTAGCCTTGCCTAGACTAGTGCTATCAGCAGTAGAGCAGCACTGGTAATGAATTAGGGGCCCTATTTTTGCCAGTGTAAACAACGCTGCAGGCACTGTTTAGAGTAGGGCATTAAAAACCATTAGCGTAGAGTCATAACTAGAGAGACACCATGGGTCTAGTCTAGTGGATGTAGAACTGAACTGAGACTCAGGAGACCATGGTTCTAGTCCTAGATGAAATGCTGATGGGGCGGCCGTGTGACCTTCTCGGGGTCACAGCTTCCCCTCCCTCATTCAGGGGATGTCTACACTGCGAAGTTGTGGACAAAACTTTTGTCTTTCGCCACGGGGGTGGGGTGGGGGCTTTTTTAAGTACCCGTGAAAAACGAAAGTTTTGCCGACGCAAGTGGCAGTGTGAACAAGGCTTTGTCGGCAGGAGCGCTCCCCTGCCGACAAAGCTAACGCCGCTCGCGGGGCTGGAAGTATTTTGTCGGCAAAAGTACCGACAAAGAGCGTTTACACACGCTGACATTTAGCGACAAGGCTGTGTCGACACAAGGCCTTGTCGCTAAAAGCTGCATGGTGTAGACAAGCCCTCAGTCTGTCTTGTCAGACTGTGAGCCCTTTGGGTCAGAGACTGCCTCTCACGGTGTCTCTGTATAGTTCCCAGCACTCTCCAGCTCTTACTGGAATACAGATGACAATACTAATGTAAGAGGGTTTGTGCTAACAGCAAAGCTGGTTGAATAGTAAACAGAAGTTACAGATTCACCAGTATTTCAGCCATCAAAAGCAATGAGTTCTATTTGCTAGGACACCAGGAGTTATATTATCCACACTTATCAGTATATAACATCTGGAGGGTATTCATGAAAACGTCTGTAAATCCCGAAATAATTGAAACAAATGATTAATTGTCTGAAAATTCATGCTGGAAAGTGCCATATTCATTGTTCTGTTGAAAATTTTTCATACATCCAATCAAAGAGGAGAAACAATAGCACGTGACTTAGGCAACCAACAACCAGCCACGAATAAAGAAGAGCCAGTAACAAACAGTCAAATCAAACAGCAGGAGAACACCACAGCATCTGACAACTATTCCTCCAGGTTATTTGGTGAATGCTAACATGGTAGAAAAAAAATCAGGATCAATTTGTGAAATGTTTGCTAATTGAGAAAGGGCTAACTTCCTAAGGAATATTCCTAACGTACAGCAGGACCAGTTCTCGTAAGTTAATTTCAGTTTAATGCAGAACGTAACATACCGTCCCTCTGGATGCTACAGAAATAATCAGGTTAAACAGTTGTGTGGCACAACTGTGTTATAACATGGTTTCTTCTTACCTGTGTGGACAGAACCTACCCCCCCGCGCCATGCCATAGCCCTGTTAGGGACCTGTGTTCTAACCCTGACAGATACATAACTACAATACTGCACGCTTATACATTCAAAAAATTTTTGAGAACAAACATTACATTAAGCCCTTAACAATTGCTGACGGTACCAGCATGTCCCAACATTCCACTGACTCGATAGTACACCTGCGGTACAGCTGTCATTGCAGAAGGTATCAACACTTAAGGGGTTAACATGCTCGAATTCTTTCCTTAGCTGAAGCAAAAAAGCCACTTCCTTCATCAAGGAGTCCAAGGAGTTGGAGAGTGCCTAGCTCTTCACAAGCCTTAGCCTGTTGTGTATCTTTTCCCTGCCCTCATCTGCCATGGTTAGTCTTTGAAATCTGATCCATGCTGGAGGTCTCAGCAAGTCATCCTTTAAACTCTGTCTGCTGTGTTTTGGAGCGACCTCCCTTTCTCTCTGCTGTGTCAGAAGAGGTCTACTGAGCTGCAAAAACAGCTCCTTCAGAGTACTGCACTAGCCCCTCAGCAGATATCATTTTTAACTCTGTGGTCGGCCTGGTATCTGGAATGCTGTTAGAGATCTGTCTCTGAAAATACAAAATAAGCTCCCGAAGATTAAGGCAGCAGGGGACAATCCCCAGACTCAGAGAAAACCCTTTTCATATTGACCACATAAATGAGGGCAAAGTACTCTCCGGAGACAACTTTCCAAAAAAGCCTGACACCAGAAACCAAAGCCTCTGGCTGCTCCTCTGACTCACTGGGGTGCTGGGAATAAAACTAAATAGAAAGGACCAGGAAAACTCCAAAATCAATATTTATGTTACTAATTTTCCCTTGTTTTGTCTAGTCTCTGAAGTGCCATATGCTCTCTGTGCCAGGGATGAGGACAGTCATTTGATTTAATGTCAGCTTTCCTTCAGTCTCCCACGAGGGGGAAGAGCAGAAAGGCGAAATAAAGAAAGAAGGAAAGGACTGAACACCAATTATCAAGCGCTGCCACTAGAGAGCTCAAAAGTAAAATAAAATAATTTCTCACTTTGTGGCGTCTCATTCATTATTAACTTAGAACAAAATGTTCTAACTTGGAATGTTTTGCATACTAAACAATACCCAAGGAGCTCACAGATCCACAGGGCTGGAAGAGACCTTTACTTTGTAGGTTTCCAACTGAAACATCTGGATCTTCACACCACAAAGCTGGCTTTCAAGTTCTTAGGCTTTGTTTCTTCTGGATCCTTTGCATTCTTGCCTCTTTTAAATGACTGCTACATACTGCTAACCCCTTTGCTGCTGCTAGAATGTGTATGTGCCACATGGCCACCCTCCATCCCTCAAAGCAGCATCAATCCAGGTTGGTACAGCAGCAAAGGGGAAGCAGGTACTTTATAAATGTGCAGCAGGTGCTCCATTTCTCAGACAAAAGGGGTGAGATGGAATAGATGTACAGAAAGGGGGAAAAGATAGAAGGGTACATGGTGCTGGAGAAGTTTCTTTTTTCCTACATGGAGACACCTTAGGAGACCAGCTGGATGATGGGAGCAATGGGTGGTTTGGTCTCTCCATAAATGCCAGACACTGGTGTACTAGGCTCTGGGTCACACAAGGCAGAGATTCTGCAGTCTCCATCTACAATAAGGATTTTCTGAAATTCTCCCACCGCTGGTTTAGCCTCAGTGCAGCTCTGTCTGGCTAGCAACAGGCTTCAGGGCTCCAGGCTTTTTCACCACCATGTTGCCTGGCGTTGCTCAGGGCATGTCCAGATGACATGGTGGTAAAAGTGTGGGTGGCTGGACTATGCTGGCACTTTCCTCATTGCAAGCCCTGGTGAAGCTGCACCAAGACTAGTGCAGTGGCAGAAGCATTTCAGAAAGTTCTCAGCGTTCATTAGGCCAATGGGTTGGAAGCCTGCGTTTCATCCCAAATGCTTCCAAATGATACATTGAACCTGTAGCCACCCTCTGTGTTTGGGGCACCAGCAACGCAGGCAAGAAGGCTGAAATTTTCAAAGGAACACGGGTGTCCAAATCCCATTGAATTTCATCAGGAGCTGGGCAGCTAACTCTGTTGGGCTCCTCTGAAAATCCCAGCTCACATGCTTAACAATAGGGGAGAGGAAATTGGCACTGAAGACAGTGGGACAAACCCCTTAACTCTTTACAAAAAATGCCATGGTGCCCTATGGTAGGTTTCTCTCTCACTTACCGCCGTGTAACTCCACTGATATCAGCGGGGCTACTTCTGACTTACACTGGTGTAACTGAAAGGGAAAATCGAGCCCTCAGTGTCAATGCACGGCTGGCAGGACATGTTCTATGGTTTCAGCTGAAAGCCCCCTCCACAAGTGAGCTACCTAGAACTCAGACAGTCTGCCTCAGTAGGAGGAAGTGATTGGAACTTGGACCTGTAGCTCCATCGAGTGTAAGCATGTCACATATGAAGGCTGGATCTGTAAGGCATCCCTCCATGCTGCTCTTCCATCCCTGCTCACTGTCTCCCCTAGCTATGCAACTATTTGCATTTGCAAAGACCCTGGTAATGCCCAGGAGTGAGAATGATTAAATTAAAAGCAAATTTAAATGGAGGATAATGAAGGCTCTTTGGGTTCATTTGGTTTCCCCGCGTCACCTGCCATATCTGGGAGGATAATTCACAGAACTAACCCACAGGTACTCAGTTCTGATAAAACAGAGTCAATAACTACCTCCTTCTGCCCCACTGCCAGGTTCTCAAATGCCACTGCTGCTGCAGAGGAGACCTCGTCCCCCAGCTCCTTGTGTATGCATTGGAATGACACCACCTGCGTCGAGTACCGATACTAGTCTTGCGTGTGGCTGGCTATGCCATATGCAAAACATACTCGCTCGACACTCCGGCATGTGGGTGAGTAGGGGTTCAGGCAGCTCCACCCTCACTCTGCAAATGGCATTTGAAACAAACAGGCCACATCATTTTATCTAGAATAGGAATTGGCTGTTTAATTCCACAGAGAAGAGCAGGAAGGTGCCTTCATGAGCCCATTCTTAAAAGGGTAACATTAATCCTGTGTTTACATGGCAAAGCAAAGACAGGCGATATGCTACAAGAGCCTTTTAAATGACCAAATGGGGTTGATGGGTGAGAAATAACCCCATTCAGAACCATGCGGGGTGAGTCTCTTTCCCCCAGTCTATTTACAAGCCCAAATGATGTTTACCATTTACCATGATGTTCACGGCAGCTAATGGAAACAGAAGCGTATGACTGGGGAAGTCTGAACCAGGATAGAATCCCAACCTTTCAGCAGGTGACTTGTCATCTTTTAGATTAATACATTTAGCTTACAAGTTTGTGTTGGCACCAATGTACCACAAAGGATGAAAGGGGGATGTCAGTGCAGGGCTGTACCGAGGGGACTGGATGGCTTGGGGGATTGGAAATAGGATATGAAGACTTTCATATCTAGATCACTGGTTCAGGCTGCTTTCAGGATGGGGCACTATTGCATAAAACTGCAGGTCAGACCACATTAGCTACCCCCGGCACTGAAAGCTCAACTCCCAGCCTCTGACTGCCAAAATAAGAGCCACACAAAGGAGTGGCTGTGTTCTCTCTCTGAGCCTTCTTTACGGTAGAAGAACATTTGCTCCTGGCTTAACTCCTTTTCCTGCCTGTACAGAGACTCTGGGTCTGAACTGCTCCCATGTCAAGGCTGGATCCAACACAATCCCTCCAGCCTCTGAATTTGAGAAACAAAGAAAAAAAATCATACATGCTTCAAGCCAGCAGAAACTCAAAGAGAGTGATGGCTTGCCACACACAGTCCCTGTGGGTTTGGCCCTTTCTCTGAGGCTGGGTTTTCCGTCTCTGGCAATCGGACTATGACATTGCTAGGCGGGCTCTGATGTGGTTCACTGTGTTATGAGCAAAACCTACTGGTGGTGGTAATGGGGTGAGGGACAGGGGATGGGAGGAGGATAGTGCTGAGATCACCAGCCTTGTATTTTTAGAGCACTGTGAAAAGTCATTATTGATGGCTCAGGCTGAAGACGCTTTCACAGCGACTCATCAAACCACGGGGGAAATTAACGCAGCTTCCATTTCTGAGATGAGTTATTGCCTCTGCAAACACGGCCAGATTTAGAGCAATTTCCTGCCAAGTATATTCATTGTGGCTGGAGGAATCCCTGAAAACTCCCCCCAGCTGTGAAATACTCCCCGTTGCTTTTGGCTGCTGGCTTCAGTGTGGCGATGGCTCCATTTGTGGACTGGTGGACAGTGGGTGAGCACTGCATCGCACAGCAACCCATGGGGCAAAGCTGAGACACAGTGGAATAGAACCAGGGTGACTCCTATGCAACAGGGCCCTGAAATGCCGTCAGTGCGAGTGGAGGGACACGGACGGCTCAGGGAAGCGGAAATAGGAGGCAGCCTTTTGCCTCAGAGTCATGGGTGCCAATCTGACCCCGGTTACTAAATTCAATTTTTGTCTCATCTGCAGACTGTGTGTGAGACCTGGGGTGAGTCACTTCAGCTGCCATTTACCTCAGCTCCCCAACAGTAAAATGGGGAAGTTCCTTCCTTATTGGATGGGAGGGCTGTGAGGATAAAATCTATTAATGACTGTGTGGTGCACAGATACTGTAGGGATGAAGGTCAAGTAAGTACCTAGATAAATAGACAAAAGCCCTTATATCACAGTGACACAGCAACTTTTGTTGCGCAGCGTCATCAGAGATGTGTAGGACTGATTGGGCCACGGAGGCTGAACCCCTAGATGTGGGCCAGAAAAGGTGTGAAGTGAGGTGAAGGTGTTTTACCACTGCCCTCTCCCTGCCAGCCCAGACTCTGGGGGTCTGTTACTTACCCTGTCCATCTAGGCTTTTATGCCATGCTCATCTCTAGAATATCTGGACCCGGCTTAGCAGATGCTCAAAAGCGTGCAGTACTGAACAAACATGCAAGAAGGGAGGTCCCTGCTCTGACGAGCTTGCGGTCTAATGAAGCAATTTATAGACACAGATGAAGGGATGCAATCAGGTGCTTATAACTCTGGAACCTTTTTCCCCATACAATTCCCTCACATTTAAAATAAAAAAAGCATAAATGCCAAGGTTTTTCCCTTTCGCTTTGATCTGGCACAGGCTGATTAGAAAAGCTCTGCACTCAAAAAGTGAACAGAGCAGCTCAAACGAGATCATGCCTATTGTGGTCCCTGCAGTGGCGCTCTCCTAGGCCCTGCTTCAACCTCTGAAACAATAATTAAATGCAAACATGCAACTGGATGGCCAGTGTTTTACAAGCACAACAGCCACGTTGTGTCTCCAGTAACACTCACTCTTGTGCAGTGGGTGCCCCTAAAAAAGCAACAGCCAGTGGGCTGTGATACGATGTGTGAGCTCACCAGCATATTCCCCATATTTAGAATAAGATATTCCACAAATACCACTGTCCAAATCAGACACTGCAGGCCAGTGAATACTGAGGGGTGAGCAGTGCCCACTGTAGCACTTTGTATTACTCATGGGCAGTGTTTGCCTTTAAGATTTAGTGGAACCCACTGTTCTGGGTTCAAGTGATGTCTCCTGTTGTGCATCATTTAGAGTAACATCAAAAGCTTCCCCTTCTTTTCCAAATCCCAAATTATCTGAATTAATTCCATGTTGCCCCCACTCTCTTTGGACAAGCAGGGTGCTACTCTACAGAAGAAATGTGGCCAAGATGCAAGAGCCTCCACAGCAAACTCTCTGTGTGCCTGTCTGCCCTAACGCCGCACTAACATAGCCTTGAACAGGAGAAGAGCCGGGACTGGCAGCAGAATCAAACACATAGAGCAACATGAATTCTAAGAAACACGAGGTGTGCTTTTATCTCAATGACTATGGTGCCTTCACACACTCAGATCAGCTAAGGTGCAGGATACTGGCCAAGATTGCCCCAGATCGCTCTCCCTCCAGCCCCCACACCATTTCCAAATCCCAAGGGAATCCCTTTGCTTTTATTCTCATCCTTAACCCAGTTTCCTCCATCTGGCACCTGCTTCTCCTGCCAGCCCAGCTGGAAGATGGACTGAGGTGCGGGGGGAAGAAAAATGGTCTGACAATGAGACACCAGCGTAACCTCGGGGGTCACCTGGCACCAATGAGACTGATGGTGCTGTCAGCCTTCACTCAATGATGATGAGAGGAGGTCTCCAGTCCTGGCTCAGCTCACTCCACTTCATGGGCTCCAGGACACCCCATTTGTCAAGCAGGACTCTCTAGGGATGGAGGTGTTGGCACACCGTGAAGTTTCAGTCATGCTACATGGACTGGTGGCAGAAAGAAAAATGCGGTGCTCCATTGGGAGCCTCCATGAGTCCATCCATTTCCCTTCCCTGTCTCTAGTAACATGGCGTTAACGTGATCTTATGTTTTCATGGATGGTTGCACAGCATCTTAAACTTGATCCAAGAGCACTATTACCTCTCGTACTTCTCTCTTTCACTCCTAATCCCCCACCGTCCCCCTTGACCCCAATCATTCCTCCCCTCCTTCTGCACAACAGAATAGGGCACTGATGAAAAGCCCATCAGCCCTGTCCTTTTTTGTCTTCCAGTTGCTTCCTCCATGGCCGAGAGCTTGCGGGGACAAGGGGATATTCTTGATTTAGAGAAAACCAACCCCGCCCAAAACAGCCAAAGACAAAAAGGAACCAGCTCTGAGCAGGGTCCCCAGTCCCTTCGAGCCTCCCATCCCCCAAAGTGAATAACAAAGAAGTGACAAATCCAATCTCTTCAAGATAACCAGGTTAGAAGCAAGGGGAGCTGCCCACCAAGAAACCACCTGGGCTGGGAATAAAAAACTGACATCTGGAAAACGTAGAGTAAAATTGCTAATGTCCCTGAAGGTCAGGGGTCAGCCTGCCAATGCTGAGTAATGCGTTTTAACTGTCAAGCTGTCCAAACCTCTACCACGCACTCTCGCTTATTACTGTCAACCGGGTCACCCAGACTGGAGCCACTCTCCCCCCATGCTGAGCCTTCCCAGGGCTCCCAGTGCAACTAGATGGAAAGATCAAACCTAAAACTCCCCCCATCCCCCTCAGTATCTGAGAGGCCAAGAGAAGTGGGAAAAGCAATGAATGAAAGCATGATGGGAGTTGCACATGGCGAGTTCGTTCTGCACTTTGAGGGTCTGTCTGGACTGGGGTTTCCTTGCTACCCACTGCCAGATCCTGCTATATGCAACTTTTCTTTGGGACTTGCCAGTGTGCGTGTGTTTTAGCCACTGGTAACCATGCGGCTTTTTCTCCCCCCCGCCTCCCCCATCCCCCAGCCAAGGCTCTTCCCTGGGTGGAGAGGGGACAGCAACTGCATGATGTTGGTTCTTTTATCTGGGCATGCCCCTGCAGCTTCCTCCCCCTGCCACCCATCTTACCTGCGCAGGAGCAGTTTGGGGTGATTCTTATTCTCCAGGTTCTTCTCAATCAGGTCTGAGAGCAGCTGCTTCAGCACGTCAGTTGCATATTCCAGCTTTCCCTGCAGGCCTGTCATGATAAGGGAAGCCACATTGCCACGGTCGCGCATGGAGAAGCTACGCTGCAGCTCCAGGGTCCGGATGAATGTCAGCAGAAACACCTTGTTGTTGATTAGCTGGGCAAAGAGCTTCAAGGCCTTCTCCACATTCTGCTGCCCGTTCCCTTGGACCTGTAAGCAGAGGACAACAATCTCAGCAAGCCACTGAAAGAAACAGTGCTCCTATCTCTAGCTCTAGTTGCCTTCACCATTGCTGTGAATAAGGCTCGCTGAACACTAATGCCTCTGCTTTGAGGCCGAAAGCCCTACAAGTGACATACATTTTGTACTTGTTCCGAAAAAAGAAAAAAAAAAGTGACACTCCCATAAGTAAATTAATTACTAATTTAGACTATTGCTTTATTATAGAGAAACAGTAAAAAATTAATTGAGGCTTTCAGCCAGTCCTGGTGTTCAGTAATTCATTATGAGTCAAAATGATAAACTACATTAAGCAATTCTTTACTAAACATCTTGGAGCCGTATATATTGGTTCTACTAACGTTATATAATTAAACAACTGTGTAATTGGCAACACATTTATCACTCCTGCAGTTCTGTTTTTCATAAGTGAAACCAATAAAAAGTGGCCACATTTGTTAGAAAAATCAGCTTACTTGGCAATTTAAATAATAAACATCATATGCGGGACTGGAAAATTTTGAAGATTGGCAATGGGAGAAGTCGATTCAAAAGCAGCCTGGCTGAGTTTAGTGCTTGAATTGTGGCCAGCTGTTTGCTGTTAGAATTTTCATCTAATTCATTAATTTTAATTAGATGTTTTTTTATTATATTAATAATCTCTTATATTTCTACAATGTCTTTCATGTCAAAGGATCCCAAAGCGTAACTTGATACAAATGATATGCAGGGATCCCTTCATCCACCAGTGAAATGCAGCCACCTCTAGAGTGATATACAGTGATTGCTCGATAGCACACAGCACTGTTTGGCCAAGAGCACATTTAACTGAAACTTGAAGGGGGGGATTTATGGAAGCAGAACACAATTACCCACACTGGAATCTGGCCAGGATAGCAGGAGCAACACCTGCTCATGTCAATGATACCAGGGCAAATATAATGACCAGAAGTGGTCAAGGCCTCTCTTTTACATCTCATCCCAAAGATGGTAGGTGAGTCCTCAGCTGGTGTCAATCGGCATAGATCCATGGACCTCGCTGGAGCGATGCCAATTCACAAGAGTTGAGAACTAGCCCAATACCTCCAGGGCTTCTGATGCCAGGCTGGGGCACTAAGTCAACACCAACTCAAAGGGAAGAGTGCTACATGATAATTGGTATTACTTTCTGCAGCACCAGTGTTTGCTTTGAAGGCCTCCCATCCAGGTACTGACTCAACCCAATCTAGTGTTGTTTGCAGGATTCTGATGGGAACACAACACAAGGCAGTGAGGACTGAAGTTAGCATTGACACTGAAATTTTAATGAATGGCTTATCTAAAAAAAAAATTGCGGGGGGAGAGGGGGGGATGAAAACTGCCGACGTACAGCAAATCCTGGGCCAGGTCATCCCAAGGTGAAAAGCTCATCCCTTGCGGGAACACAGCAATAAATCAGGAGCACGGTGTAGCCGGATACCCTTTGCTTTTCTCTCCACAATAAAGGGATTAAAAGAGACTTTAAAAAGACACTGATAAGGAAGGCAGCCAGTTTGCTGCTGGGCTTGCAAGATCCAGGGTGGTGCTTTAGCAATGAAAATAAAAAAAACCCCAAAAACCAGCCCCAGAAGAGAGCAAGAGGAAGCAAGTCGTGTGTTAAAGAGATAAAATGCCAGGCCATTTGTTAAAATGAACTCTGTGCTTATTTCACTTACCCTAGCGCTTCTAATAAGATTCAACGAGGGAGGTGGGAAGGTGCTTCACAGCTCTGTGAGTTTCAATCTAGCTTCCCAGAAGGGACCAGGAAAATAGTCCAAACTACGTAAGCACTAGGAGCAGCGGAGAGAGGGAGAGCATGCGCCCAGCCATTTCATTACCTCCAGCTCACGCAGGACGGGGTGGTCCTCGATGCCAGGGAAAAGGACCCTCATGGCATATGTCCGATAATCAAGGTATGGGATCCCGGAGCGATCCAGGTCACTGGTTAATTCATTGATGTCTGTCTGCAGCTCCGCAAAAGCTATTGTGGGAGAGGGGAAGGCCAGGAGGAGAGAGAAAAAGAAGTGCAATCAAAGGGGACCATGGGGAATTGAGTCTAAACAACAGGGACTTTGGGAACAGCCAGCAGTCTGCCTTCCTGGTAGGCAAATCCAGGACAGCAAATGGGCCATCTTGGGAAGCTTGGTCACTGTAGGACCTCACTGTGTTGCTCAGACATGCCGTCATGGCTGGGAGACACTTTCACAGCAGCAGCAGAGAGAGGGTGTGTGGGTGTGCACAAGTATGTGCAAATACTGTGCAAAGAACAGATGCTGAGAACAAAAGATGTTTGCTAATTTGTATGCAGTTCACACCTTGTGTACAAGCACCTAAAATACCTTGAAAGGCTCCAGTTAGAAATAAGGATACTATTTTTAAATTGTTGTGCCTACCACATTCTCTCTCTTTCTTTCTCTTGTCTATAAGTAACACCACTAACCTAATATCATGCTTCAGGGCCTCAAATGCAGGCTGCAGGGGTCAGGAAGGTATTTATCTGTCCATGTATGGTACAGCATAGTCATAGATATTATGGGGGTTCGTGTAGTGGGGGGTGGAGGTGAGGTGAAGTGAAACATAAAAGATGCTGGATGGAGTACTATACTTGATGGACTGATGCTTCCATCCATAGTTTCTAGGACTCCAGCTAGGATCTCCTCAACCATGAGTCCATATGTCTGTCCTACATTCATGTCATTCTTTGCCTTGTTTGCAAGGGCCTCCTCATATTTTGTTTGGCTGTGTGTGCTGATGCAAATTTCAAGAACATGAATATAGATCATTCTCTGAAATTTGCTGCATTCTGTTTATTTTTATTTTTCCCCTTGATCCACCAAGCTCCCTTCAAACTAGATAAAACATCTTTTCTAGGATGCACAACAGCAAACCTTCCCAGAATGTTCTTTTTTCTGTCAGAAGTCAGCCCCAGGTTAGCCTGCTGCCGCTTGGCTTCCAGCAAGCATCATTTAATTTCCATCTTTGTATCCCTGCTGGGATGCCAAGCCCAGCCTGTCTTGTTGCTAGGGCCTAGATTCCTACACTCTGAAATTTGTAAGTGACAATTTCAACGAGTTAAAACAAGTACAAGGTTTCTCAAAAGCAAATCGAGGAGGAGATTCTTTCTATCCCAAAGGTTCTGCTCTTGCTAGCTCGATGGCCACTGCTGGGAAGAGTTTATTTTTTCACCCGCAGTTATGCTGCCAAAAGAGAAATGTGATTACTAACTGAGATTTTTATCTAGAGAGGTTATTTGTCTGATCTCAATCTCTTTGATGCAGAGCATGCTGCATAGAAGACAACCTGGATCGTATCCACATGCACCCCTTGGTACTTGCATGAACCCTCTCATATGCACCCCACACCACAAGTGCTCACTCTCCTCTGCAAAATGTACTGACTCCCACTTTCTCTGAACCTACGCACACCCCATTTACAAATGCACAGCTCCCTACACCCTCAACACAGGCCTTTGAATGTGTATACATTGATTCTCAGCCACCCAATGTACAAATTAGCTTCTATCCCTACCTTTCACCCCATGTAAAAATGCACATCCCTGACACAGCCCCGCAATGCAATACCCCCAATACACTCACCCCCCACTCCTCTACCGTCTCCCAGAATGTAACCTTTGACAGCAAAGCCAGAGCACAGGAGAGCAGCCCTGTGGTGCCTGCACCTCTCTGCACTACGTTCCCAGCCCGTTTTCTCCTCGGTATCTAGGACGCCATGCTGGGCTCCAGGAGGCAGGCTTCCAGCAGGTGCAGTGTGGACTCTTTTCTCTCTTTGTGGGCCAGGATTATTCCACTTTCTAGTTCTGTCTCATTCCTTGCCAGAACCATACCATTCCTATGGGGTCAGAGTCCCCTTCGGTCCATACGAAACCCCTTCAGCAAGAGGCCATTAGAGAATGAGACATATTGACCAGGCACCCTGGGGCCTGAGCAGTTTCCACAATGTAATCTCGATGCGTCACTTAAGCAGGATCAAGCTCTAATCCTATTCTCCACACATTAGGCTGTGTCTGCATCCGATACACTCGTTACGGCCTGCCCTAGTTGTGGGGGCAGGCGTGCTTGCCTCGAAGGTGCAGAGACTCTCCCGCTCTCTGAGCCCATGAAGGGAGACACTGACCTAACCTTTGCTCTGAAGCTATAAACAGGCTCAGGAGGCCTTAGATTCAAACCAGTTCAACTGCAACATGGTATAAACAGGAGCTGGTTACCAGGGAAACTAGACCTGAGACTAGGTACTAGAGTTGGCATCAAATCAATGGAGCTCAATGAGAGGAAAACTCTGCTAGGCCATATGAAGTTTCTCAGGAAAAGGGGTCAATTTATAAACTGATTGTCTATTTTTCACCATGGTGATTTTTTTTTTTAATATAACATATCTGCCAACATGTAGAGGAGAAGACGATTAGCTATGCTGAGCAGGAAAGGGGAGAAGTAGAGAAATCTGCATATAACATGAACTCACCAAAGAATAGAGCTCACTTAAGGGCTGTAGAAAATTCAGAGCTACAGTGCCACGATATAGAAAGTGTCTAGTGTCTGTCTGTGTGTATGAGTGTGATTGCGTATGTGTTCACGTGTCTGTGCAGGACGCTGCCTGTGTGTTTAACTATAGCCCTGTCTACACTAGGGGATTTGAGCAAAACATTCCCACTGGCGCTCCCACTGGTTCAACTGCTCTGAAGCTGGGGAGGCCCTAGTGGAGACAAGGCTCTGGGGACTTCTGCAGGTTTTACCACCGTGTCATGTAACTAGCTCAGAGCCAAAAATGCTCACAGTTTCATTGTTCTGGGGCTCCTTAACACTGATGCGGCTGATCTTGTGGGAATTTCCCACTGAAATCCGGTGGGGCAGACCAGGCCTGTGTGTGAATGCATGTCCAGGCATTTCGGTGAGTGAATGTGCCATTTTCAAATGTTCCTGCCATTTAGTTGAAATGGATAAAAGGAGGTGAAGTGGATTTAGCGCTTACCAGTGAGAGGAGAGGAGCAGGAGCAAAGCCTATGTTCCTGACTGACACAAACAAGCCATGGACTGCAGCTGCATTTTTTTCCTGACATGACAGCACCTAGAATTCCTCAGAAGTCACCCTGTTCTAGTCATTTGTCAGTGCCGTGACTGTCTGAAGCCCTGGAAATCCCAAAGGGGGAGGGCTCTGGTCTAGATTAGACCATTTTGCAATAAGCTGAAGGGACACAGCCCCATCCTTAACAGAGGCTTGTGTGAGGAATCCAGGCAGAACTCAGACACAAACCCAGGATTCCTTCAGGGGCTGCTTTCCAGGAGGATGTTTTTCCTTCTCCTCCATGACCTTAGATGGTGAAATCCAGGCACCTGCCTGTGTGGGCAGATTGAGAGAATCATTAGAAATCCCTGCTTGATTTCTAAAGAAACCAACTGGGCTGACGCAGCAACACTTCCAGGAAGCCCTGCCTGAGTCTGCAACCAATACGCTCTATGAGGGAGAGAGACGCCAGATCCAGGCTAGCTGGATCTCATCTCACATCCCCCTCCGACTTTTGTTTTTCATTTTCATGCTAATTCTGTCCTGCTCTGATAGCCCTGCAGACCCCAGGACACTGACAACTCTCCCATCGCTGCCTCAGCCCTACCCTGGGGTGGGAGGGGGGAAAAGGGGCTCCCATTTAAGTGGGGCGCTCTGCATCCACAGTTCCTCTGCAGATGTGATGGTGCCAATTGCAATGCGGACACTCTTCCAGTAGGAAAGGAACAGAGCCGTCAGCTCGGGAGTGAGTGAGAACCTCTCCAGTTCAGACACTGGGGGGATTTTCAACTGGTACGTCACATTTACCCAGTAAGGAAGTGGAAACCATTTCTTGCCAGGTCTGTGAGATTTGGAGATGGCTCGGGGCAGTTCAAATGCCTGGGTGACATGGGCAGGTTACACGGGGCTCTCAGAACAGAGACGCCTACCTGGCATTTGGAGTTGCACCTTTGGCCTCCCTGTAATTTCTGCTAATGTGCACTGCCCCACGTACGCTGGCTTCGGGGAATGCAGTCACGTCAAAGCCCATTCCCCTTTGCCCCATCCTGAACACAACAACAACAACGGGGTACTGACCCTCCTTGCATTCCAGGGCCACCCGAGACTCCAGGTTGTCCATCTGCATCTGGAGCCTCTTGAGGGTGAGGTCGTTCTCCCGGGACTTGCGCTTGTAAGCGATGAGGACGATGATGACAATGATGAGAAGCAGGCTGCCTCCCGCCGCAATGCTGACGATGGCGGGCAAGGTCAGCAGGCTGTCCGAGATCACATTCACCGAGCCAGGGGAGAAGATGATGCCGCCCACGTGCACCTAGCCAAGCAAAACACAGGGGGGCTCAGCCAGTGGGCTCTGCCTGCTGTGACCAGATGAGGGGAGGGGGTGCAGTTACACCTGCTGGGGCTGGTATTTGGGTGAAGAACTGATCAGCCTTTAGAGTATCTCCACCCCTTTCAGGCAAAGCCAGTGTGCTTCCCATGTATTTGATACTCTACATTAACTATAAGCTCTTCCGAGAACCACTGGGTCCCCCGTCCTAAATTCCTTTGTCGCTTAGTCTGGCTTCCCATTTCAGAGACATTGGGCTCTCCCCATCTATTCTAGCATGTGCTCTCTCTATAGGTCCCTTCACCACAGTGTGAAGGCAGCCAGTTTCTTCCTGCTGCCCCAGGATCTGTCTTGTTTGGTCAGTTTCAGCTGCTGCATGATAAGACATACAAGTGCTGCGAATGCAGCCTGGTGCTTTCTCCAACATCTCACTCTGTCCCTGGGTTACGCTGTTCTGTACTGATATCTGATGGAAAATCTCTGGTCCTCGCTTATAAGCTGAAGAAATCTCTTCTCATTTACTCCCTAATATTTTGGACGCTGGAGCAGAAAATGTCTCTCCATTTCAATCTCTCCTCCGTCATGCTGGAGGCTATGCTGTTCCTCTCTGGGTTTGGCCTGTGCTTTCTCTCTCCCATTTCCCATGTCTAGCTTACGGTCACTCATCATGCACTTGGTAAGACGTTGTCTTTGTTCACCACCTTTCACTGTGGAGAGGTTTCTGCCACTACAATAGCTTTGACCTCTCATCATGAAGGACACTGGATTCACCCCCGGAGCTACCACTGCTCACTCCTGACACAGTCCCAGCAGTACTGCTGACCACACTGTTCTGCTCACTCACCCATGCTGGGGAAACTGATTTCTGCCCTAGTGGTTATCTCAGCAGGAGAGAAGAGCCAGGGACAAGAAACAGAGGCCTCTGAATAACTGGTGCTCACTCCTCCTGCTCAGATGCCTGATAGATTTTCTCTGCTCCCAAAGCCCCATTCTTTATTGATTAGGGAGATCATTCCCCAGTCTGCAAAGATGCCGTCAGAGGACATGGTAAACAGTCTGTCTCAGTCACAACTAAGACCATATGAACACTGGCTGCCTTCAAAAAAAAAAAAAAAAAGGCACAACCTATTTGAAACACACAGACGGCTTCAGTTCATGATAAATACGTCAGCCTTTCACTATCTCAGGCTTTGTTCTTATTATCTGATGGCTCCATTTGACTTTCATTTCACAGGCTTTCAACTCCCTTTTGTAAACTGCGGACATTAGAGACAGAGTGACAATTCCACTGGCAAAGGAGTTCAAGGAAAACCAAGTAAGCGGGCTGGGTGAGAAGAGAAAAGAGAAGAGGCTATATATGAAAGCTGTGGTATAAACAGACTGGGGGTTAAAATGGGTTAGGGTTTTCTTGAATGTGCCAAGGCCTCAGATATAAGCAACTGTCAGCAGGGAAGCTCTAGTGTGAATTATACTGTGATATTTCAAATATGTTTTGGTTGCTGAACTTAAAGAAAAATAAACCACAATTAAAGCCTCATTTGAGCTCTACCCAGACACTTCAGCAGCTGCCCACTTGGTCTCTAACTGCATCAGAGAGGAGTAACACTGCAGTAAATGAAAACACAGGAGCTGCCATTCTGGATCAGATGCTAGCCCATCAAATTCAGTACTCAGCAGTGGCCAATCTCTGATGCTTCAGGAAAAGGCAAAAATCCCCCTAATACACCTGGCCAATTGTACCATGCTGTCCACAGAAGCAAAATTCCTTCCTGACCCCTGCAGATGTTACAGGAAATTCAGTTCATGCCTTATAGAATGAACAACAAATAAAGAACGGTGAAAGAATATGATACCTGGTACTGATGTCCTGCTGACACAAATACTTGAGTTTCCTGGAATCTCTAGCAAGCCCGGATAGTAGGAGGGCATCTCCAATGAGAGGATAGAGATTTCCTCCTTTCTAATCCACAGCAATGCTTAACTTCCTATTAAACAGCCATAAAGGGAGGTAAATCCTATCTGATTCCTGACAACTCTAGGAGAAATGGCACTCAGCTGCCTCAGTGAGCCATACAAGGAAGGAAGGAAGGAAAGATTAGATACACAGGTATATAAGGTAGCTAGATGGTGTGTTTTGACCTCACCATAACTTTGTGCTGCCCGGTGAGGTTGGGGGGCTCACACAGCAGTTGGGTCTCAGACACAGTGACAGCACAGGGGGTATCTCCAATCAGGACAGTGTAGTTTAGCTTTGCTCCTCCGGAAGCTGGTGGGCACAGATTTTTGCCCTATTGACAAAGGTAGAGAAGACTGTATAAAGATTCAGCATGTTCCTTGGCCATTACACATCTGCCCTTTATCCTCAGTCATAGCTTGCATGTGCTTTGAAAGGAAAGCCTGGGTGTCATCCCTTTCCAATTTCCACTGGCTTCTCTCTCCAGCTGGCAGAACATTTCTATATCATTTACACCCTAGGTCCCAATAATGGAGGGTGGAGAAGACAGGCTTAAAGGGGTATTACTGCGTCTAAGGGTATGTCTACACTAGAAACTTCAAAGCGCTGCTGCGGGAACGCTCCCGCAGCAGCGCTTTGAAGTGTGAGTGTGGTCGTGCACAAATACTGGGAGAGCGCTCTTCCAGCGCTCCTGGTAATCCACCTCCACGAGGGGATTAGCTCCCAGCGCTCAGAGCCTGCCTACACTAGCGCTTTAAAGCGCTCACAGTTGCTGCGCTCAGGGGGGTGATTTTTCACACCCCTGAGCCAGCAAGTTAGAGTGCTATAAAATGTAAGTGTAGACAAGCCCCAAGGCTATGTCTACACTGCACACCTTACAACGGTGCGGCTGTGCTGCTGCAGCTGCACCGTTGTAAGGTGTGCTGTGTGGCTGCTCTTTATCGCTGGGTGAGAGCTCTCCTGGCAACAAAATTAAAACCACCTCCAATGAGGGGCGGTAGCTTCATCGCCGGGAGCGTGGCTCCCGCTAACACCGGTGCTTTTCGTCGCTAACACGTTTGTCATTCAGGGGGGTGTTTTTTCACATCCCTGCGCAACAAAAGTTTTAGTGACGAAAGTGCCAGTGTAGACATAGCCTAAGCTTGTTGTACTGATGTATCTCAGGACCGGTGTGTACCTTCAATTGATACAATTATATCAGATAGAGATGTGATTTTTTTTTTTTAAAACCAATAAAAAGCTATAATGTAGACACCGTTATACCTGTGTAAGATGGTACGGCTAATTTTCTTTGCTAAACCAGAATAAGCTATACAGATATAACCACTTATATACTGGTATAATGGTGTCCACACTTTTTGGGAGGGTTTTTGCGCGTCACTTTAACTATGCTGGCACAGTTAAAGCAACAAAACTTTTAAATGTAGACAAGGCCTCAGATTTGTGAGAGCCTCAAGCTAATAAAACTTTACGTGGTACAGTAGGGGCATGATTTTTTACAACACTACTATTCTGGAAAAAGCCCCAGTGAAAACGCAGTTATACCAGCAAAAAAGTACTTTTGCCCATATAGCTTATTTCATAAGCTATACCTGCAAAAGCACTCCTGCGTCTACATTAGGAGGGTGTGCCAATACAGCTATACCACAAACCTTTTTCTAGTGTAGACAAGGCCTAAGAATATGGGCAATTGAATTACCCAGAGAAAGTTCCCCTGGGCTCGGGGATTTTCCTCACACTGTATAAGGTAAGGAGTTTTTACCTCCTCTTCCTTCTTCACTTAGAAGGTCATAAACTAATGGCACCAAACTCAATCAAGAAATACTTGACGTTGCTACAATATCTTTCATACCAAGGTGCTTATGCAGCACCACATAAATAGTGCCACATCTGGAGGGTGCTGCACAACAGGGAAAAGGAGGGAAAGTTTGCTCTATAACACTAGAGCAAATCCCTGCTCACACAAAAAGCCCTGCACGGGTCTTTAAAATTCATGCAGAGCTGGCAGTTTTTAAGGTCTCATCTGAAAGACCCTCAGAGTAAAGCGCATTTACCTAACTTGGGAAGGGTGAAGGGCTGAGTCAACCTGTGACATCAGGGATCCTGTGTATTTCAAACCTTCCCCTCTCCTCACGGAGTTTGCCAGCTGACCAGCAACTCTGTAACAAGGTCTTGATCCACAGCCCTGCTCCTGGGGCTTAGACTTCACTCTTTCCCATGCCATTCGTTTCCCATTCCAGCGTATGCAGCTTTCTGAACTAAAGAGAGAGCAGCTGGACTGTGCAAACTACTGGAACTAACATCTCCGGCATTCGTACCTTGAGGATGATGGGCGATCCCGGCTTCTGATCCAAAACCCCAGTAGGGCTCAGAAGCTCAAATGTTGGGTTTGGGTAGTAAATAAACTTAGTGTCATTATAGATCAGCAGGGATTGCACGTTGTTAAAGACAAAGCCAAATTCGTCCGGTCGCTCGACAGCATCCAAGCCAGGTCGGTACTCAGGAGTGAGGGGTGGAGCTAAGCAAGTCAGGGTAGTTGTGTTCACAATCTTACAGACCTGGACCGGAAAGGGAAACAAGAGAGGAAGATTAACATTTTGAATGAGAAATCTCTTTTAATGTCTGATCTTTGCCCAGACATAACACCCAGTGGCAAATTAACTGACTTCTATGCAGTTACACTCATTTAGGCTTTGTCTACTGTATGGTTGCTAATTGTCTTTTAAAACCCTTACACCAGAGCTGAATATGGCCCTTTCAGACTGGAAGATACCTAAGACTCCAAATCTATCCCAGATGAAACAGGCCATTGTCATCAGACTTGTTTACTGGCCTCTATCTGAAATAGCTGCAGTCCTATTCCTAGTGGGACAGGTGCCCACAGCATAAAAGCTACCATTACAGTTGCTGGCCTCAGCACAGGGTATGGGAGGTGAATTTTCTTCTCAGTTTAGAGCTGGTATTTCCAGGGCAGGTCAGAGACATGGGGTTAGAGGGACAGCATATGGGAAACTGAGAAGGGTCCAGAGGGGTATTACACAGGAAGGACCATAGTTCTACTAACCCACTGGCAATAATGTGAAAGTGTTACCAAAGCTAATCAGTGCAACTCACACACATACACACATACACACACACACACACACACAGAGTTGCAAGAGGTTAATAAAACCTCTTGCAGGCACTCTCTTTTGTGCTGATCTGAACCTGGCTGCAGTCATTGCTTTTAAAAGCATGGCACTCAGCAGCTGTGAAAGGGGTTTCAGCTGCATTTGTTTATCTTATGTCTCTCCCTCTGCAACTTGGCGAGTAGGAAAGAGGAGAGCAGAATAGAATTTGCCTTTATGCTGAGCCTGTGAACACCAGGTATCTTTTTAAACTTTACAATGCAATGAGTTAGGGACTGAGGACCAAATTCAGAGGAGCCTACACTAGTATCATAGAATCATAGAATATCAGGGTTGGAAGGGACCTCAGGAGGTCATCTAGTCCAACCCCCTGCTCAAAGCAGGACCAATTCCCAACTAAATCATCCCAGCCAGGGCTTTGTCAAGCCGGGCCTTAAAAACCTCCAAGGAAGGAGATTCCACCACCTCCCTAGGTAAAGCATTCCAGTGCTTCACCACCCTCCTAGTGACATAGTGTTTCCTAATATCCAACCTAGACCTCCCCCACTGCAACTTGAGACCATTGCTCCTTGTTCTGTCATCTGCCACCACTGAGAACAGCCGAGCTCCATCCTCTTTGGAACCCCCCTTCAGATAGTTGAAAGCAGCTATCAAATCCCCCCTCATTCTTCTCTTCTGGAGACTAAACAATCCCAGTTCCCTCAGCCTCTCCTCATAAGTCATGTGCTCCAGACCCCTAAACATTTTTGTTGCCCTCCGCTGGACTCTTTCCAATATTTCCACATCCTTCTTGTAGTGTGGGGCCCAAAACTGGACACAGTACTCCAGATGAGGCCTCACCAATGTCGCATAAAGGGGAACAATCACGTCCCTCGATCTGCTGGCAATGCCCCTACTTATACAGCCCAAAATGCCATTAGCCTTCTTGGCAACAAGAGCACACTGTTGACTCATATCCAGCTTCTCGTCCACTGTGACCCCCAGGTCCTTTTCTGCAGAACTGCTACCTAGCCATTCGGTCCCTAGTCTGTAGCAGTGCATAGGATTCTTCCGTCCTAAGTGCAGGACTCTGCACTTGTCCTTGTTGAACCTCATCAGGTTTCTTTTGGCCCAATCCTCCAATTTGTATAGGTCCCTCTGTATCTGATCCCTACCCTCCAGCGTATCTACCACGCCTCCCAGTTTAGTGTCATCTGCAAACTTGCTGAGAGTGCAGTCCACACCATCCTCCAGATCATTAATAAAGATATTAAACAAAACCGGCCCCAGGACCGACCCTTGGGGCACTCCGTTTGAAACCAGCTGCCAACTAGACATGGAGCCATTGATCACTACCCGTTGAGCCCGATGATCTAGCCAGCTTTCTATCCACCTTACAGTCCATTTATCCAGCCTATACTTCTTTAACTTGGCGGCAAGAATACTGTGGGAGACCGTATAAGTAAGTGTGAGTGGGTGTTACTGACATGTCGTGGGTGGGTGGAAGTGAAGGGCTGTAGCAGGAAAAACAGACAATAAGAGGCAAAAGTGGTGCTTATGGAAGTCAAATCATGTCTCTCTCTCTCCCTCACACACACAGGTTGACATAATACAGTCAAGGGGATGTCAGCATTTTCTGAAGGAAACCTTATTTGAAATATTTGCCTATAAAAGTTACCCTTAATGGCTGAAAGCCGGCCAGGAGATTTTGGGAGGAGCAAGTTGAGGGATAGTCTGCATCCCTAGCACCTGAGGCTGTCATGTTATTTGTCCTCACATTCTATTGAGCCTGGCCAGTACTTGAAGAGGACAGGAATGCCCAAAGGCTGTAACCAGTTATGTGGGTTCTACAGAATTTTGCAGTCTTCCTTCCAAATTAGTACTGAATTACCAGCACAGCACTAGGGAGGGTTACAGGAATAATACAAAAAGCAGAGTTCTAATCTCTCCTGGTTTCTAATGGCACTAAGTTACAGGGACCCTTGTATGCTAGCTAAATTCTGACTTGGCTAATTGCATTCTGCCTCTCTAAATTGCCTCTGCAGATTCTGATGGATTGGTATTTAGCCAGAATCATTTGCTTAAGCTTGAATCATTAAAGTCTCGTTTTTGGGAGAGTTTGTGTGTCCTCTAAACCAGCACAAGGACACAAGAGTGGAGCTGGAGATAGAGCTTTAAACTGAAAATGGCTTAAGCAACTAAAGAATCACAAACCAGATTGCTAAGTACTTTTCTCTCTTCTGCTGCTCTGTATTTGCCAAACACGCCTTTGAACTGGACCCATAATTAATGTCTGGTCTTGGCTACACATTTGTGATCAGAGACAATCTTTTAATACCAAAGGGACAGAAGAATAATCAACTGATACTGAAGGATTCTAGGTAAAATGAAGGTCGACTCCTGCTGGGCTGAGGATGCCCGTTGCTCCCCCTTTCCGTATGGGGAAGAGTTTGTTTGGAGGCAGAGCATAGCTTTCTCTGCTAATTTATTTAGAAACCAGGCCCTATAAAGCTTCAGGGGATGTTTAATTTGGCCTCCCTCCACAAACAGAAGATTTAATTCCACTCAGATTTGTGTATTTAGAATTATCTTTGTAATAATAATAATAAAAAGCAGAGCTCAGACCTGAGCACGGGGGAAAGGGAAAAGGCATGACTGCTAAGTAAATAACCCTTCCCAGGATAGCACTCAACAAGTTCAGTCTTTTTGCAACACGGAAAGAGTATTCTCAGGTTCAATTGGTGATGAATGTTAAAGTGAGCATACATCCCATTACAGCGTGCCTGGCAGGGCCGGCTCCAGCATTTCTGCTGCCCCAAGCAAAAAAAAAAGCCGCGATCGGTGGCGGCAGTTCAGCGGCAGGTCCTTCGCTCCTAGAGGGAGTGAGGGACCTGCTGCCCCCGAATTGCCGCAGGTGCCGCCCCTCTCCCTTGGCCGCCCCAAGCACCTGCTTGTTAAGCTGGTGCCTGGAGCCGGCCCTGGTGCATGGACACTACCTAGACACCGGCAAACCGAGGTTTGCTTCAGCTCAGCTTCCTGGAGTAGAAAGAGCTAAATTAAGTGTTATTTCTGCAGCATCAGCAAGGACAGAGCACTGGACTGTCTCAAGAGATCTAGATTCAGTCCCCAGCTCTGCCACAGACCCCCTGTGTGTCCTTGAGAGATTCACCTCATGTACGCTGTGCCTCGGCTCTCCATCTGTAAAATGGGGAGGATACTTCCTCACCTCACAGGGATCTTGAGATTTAGGTGCAAGTTCGGGGACGTAGAGTTTCTTTTAATGGTTCTCGCGGATTGAGAACCACTGCTCTACTGCTTAGTCTTATACCAATTCCACTAACCCCACTTCTATCCTTTTAGCAGAGAGCCATTTCCTCCCCAACATGGTGGAATTCAAAAGACTCCTGAACCATTCACAGAACAGCTCAGCAAGCTGGGCCTGTTCACTTCCCTACATTCGATATTCCTTCCACTCTCCCCACAAAATCTGAAACACCTCCCTTCTTAAAATCAGTCTATCAAGTCTGACCCGGGAGCTTCTCTGTGCTGAGCAGATCTAAAAAGTCATTTTGCTTCAGAGTGAAAGCAAAACTGTTTCCATGCAGAATGGCTCTTGAAAGTCACTAAATAATAATAATAAACTGGATTTTTACAGCATTCTGGGCGCCTCATTCAAGCTCATAAAACATCCAAATGCACAACAGCTCAAACAGATAAAACAGGACAAGATGAATGATAACCATCATTAGTTAACGTCCAGTCGCTGTGTTTGGCGTCATGGCAGCACAAAGGCTGTTTCCAGACTTTATTTGGTGACATTATTTGGACAACATTTCTAGCTGCCAAAAAATGCAGAAATGTTTTGTTCAACCCGAAACAAAATATTTTCAACTTTTTCAGTTCAGCCAGAGAACTAGAAAAACGGGTATTTGCAAATGTGACAGCCTGGGACTACTCCTTCGCAGAAGCAAAGTAAGAGTTCAATCTGTGCTTCCCCTTGCCAGTTCTTAGGGACGAAAGCTCAGCTCAATTTGCTCTCAGGGAGGTCAAGAGAGGATAAAGGGCATCAGCCGCTCAGCCAGATACTAACCTGCGTCCGTATGCAGTAGGCTGAAGGGTGGAGATTTTACCGGTTTTTAAGGCAAAAGAAGGGCATGAAAGGGTCTAGCTAAAGAGCAGCACTGCGCACTTGGCACCCGTGCAGTGGCCTGGGTATGCTGCCAGCTGTTCTGCTGAGTGCGCCCGGGAAGAATGCAATTTACACAGTCTGGGCCCAAAGAAAAAAAAAAGATTACAGTTCTATTTATTCACTTTTTAACTTTCCATGGTGGTTTATGAAGTGTGGGACAAATGGTTTAAATAAGGGGCTCAGTTAGAGCTAACTAGGAGAGAGGCATAAAAATAAGGCTGAGGAAACACACACAGCCCCATGCACACAAGTCCCTAAAGAGCCACAGTCCAGCTCACGCAAGGGGTACCTTACTTTCTGCACACCAGCTCCCTTCCGCATGTGAGCATCTGGGGCTTTGCAGGCACAGGGGCCACATGTGCATTTCTGTGTCATGCTGCAAAACTGGGATCAATGTAGCCACTAAAAGCAAGTGCTGTTAGAGACACCTACTGCAGTGGTATGAACACCCCATTACCAGCAAGCCTGGTTGTTCTTGAACATCTGGTTGGTGTGACCTGCGTGGTACAGCTCCCTGCCTTCCTTTGTCCCCAGCAGTCTTTTCCCCTTGAACCATCCCATGTGACTGGAATGAAAATCTTTCATTTCATACGATGGAGGGCATCTTAGCAGGGAAGCAGCCTCTCAACTTATCTCGTGACTTGATCATTGCAGCAAGAGGGAAAAAGCAGCTTGAAAGCTTTTTGTTCAGTGGCGGATTCCCTCCTTCCCCCCCGGCTCCGTTGAGTGCTTGCTGGGCCCAGAGCTGCTATGATAGGAGCTGTATTTATGGCGCGACTGATACAGAGGGACTACTAAAAAAAACAACAACAAACCCCAAGCTGGCAATTTCTCATTGCAAACCTAGCTGTGGGCCTGCACAAAAGGAGCAAGGCAAACTGAGCCTCTGCAGAGCAGCTGGGAATTGATATCTGTTCTGTCTCCCCCCTGAAACATGCCTGCAGAGATGAGTCCTGATGAGCCCCCATGGCTGCTGCCTGCTGGGAGGAAGAAGGGCTCTCAGGCTTGTGTACGGGGCTCCTGAGAGCATGGAAAAACCGAGGGCGATTTCCAAAAGAAAATGAATGTGCAAGGCCCAGGGGAAGGATTAGACATTGATCTTGAGGAGATGGACCAGATGACCTAATAGGGCTCTTCCATGTCTAGCTTCTGAGACTTCCTGGCAGTTCTGTGCTGGCCCAGGGCAGCCCCTGTACCGCACAGCCACCCCTGGGTCACTGCAGAAGTCATTGCCCATTGTCTGTGTGTCAAACTCACTCTGTATACTCGGCGCCCTCCCCTGCTGTTGGTTTTTGTGCCTCTCGGATGATATATAGCTGGGCCTCACAATGACACAAGCGCCATGTGTCTCAACGATCCCCGACTCCCTGCTGCTTCCCGTCACTATGGGCCTCCACGGCTTGAAATACTAACTCTTCCTCAGCAATCTCACCAACAATGCCCATTTGGAGCCGGTCCACCTTGCTCCTCATAGGGCCATTCAGTAGCACGGGGCTGAAGGCACCAACTGCACAACTCCCAGGCCCATTGCTGACCTAGGGAGTAAGCAGTCAGGTGCAAAAAAATCCAAGCCAGGCCATGAAAGACAGCTTCCTCTCTTCAGGAGCTGCTGCCTAGGGGCCATGAGGGTCTACGCTGGGGGTGTGGCTGTGGCAGCAGGCCAGATTTGCACGCATTCAGCCAGCCTGTTTGCCAGATGGGGAACTCCACTAAAGGGTTAAGTCAGTGCTAGCACCTGGGGTCCCCAGCTGGTAAACACAACAAACACGGGAGGGTAAAGTTGACCTGAACACAGGCGCCCTCCCCTAATGACAAACGAAAAGCCGTATCAATTAATAACCAGTCCTGACCACTCTCTTTATTCTAGCAGCACTGGGACAAAGGCTCCATCAGCACTTACGCTTTACAATTCACTCTCTCAGGCATTTCTACCTTCCCTGTGCAAATGAGTTCATCGCTCAGATGCCCCAGTACACAGTATCTCAATCTCTGATCACAGCTCCTTTTAGAAATCCAGTTAAACAAAACAAGCAAACAATTCAGCTGGGACAGTTATAAATGGCAGATGCTTGAAAACACCTAAGAGGCCTTTCTGAGTTTGAGGTGCTTATATTTAATTAGAAAATTAGATTTGACGAGCATTAACCAATACGATTCTTCCTGTTACCCAGCATTTATATAGTGCTGCCAACGTACATGGTGTTTCTCAAAAACGGAGGATGGATTTGATTGACGGTGGGTGGTTCTGAAAAGAATTCACAATAAGCTATATAAAAATGTAAGATGCACATATGTTCCAGGTGCTTCCAAATGGGATGCAGCAGCTGTGCCACTGAATGTATCCGAACAGAAAACACATGGACGGCTGAGCAGGCTGGACTGGTCGAGGCAGAATGCACCTGCGCTGTTGCCCAAGCTACTAACATCCCATTGGTTTCAACAGTTACTAAGAGGTAAAGGTGGGGCTACTTATCTCAAGAGGGCTAAAGGGGAAGCCAACTGCACTTTGATGACATCTACTTACATTGACAGACTCCTTGCCATTGTACTTCACACGGATCCTTGGCTCCTGAATCACATCCAGGTTGGACCCCGTGACTGTCAGAGGCGTGTGTCCGCTATAGAGAAGCATGAACACCAGATTAATGAGGTTTGGCAGGGAGAGCGGCACCAGCGTATAGCGACTGTGCTCCAACAACACAGAGGCTTGTTGATCTCAGAAAGATTTTCTGTGGACTCTACAGGAACTAGGTGACACAGTGGATTAATACACTATCGCTCTGTCTCTGGGGAGGGATGTCTCTCAAATTAATTGGATTTTCTGGTCTTGACTAAGCAACAGAGGGTCCTGTGGCACCTTTAAGACTAACAGAAGTATTGGGAGCATAAGCTTTTGTGGGTAGGAACCTCACTTCTCGCATCTGAAGAAGTGAGGTTCTTACCCACGAAAGCTTATGCTCCCAATACTTCTGTTAGTCTTAAAGGTGCCACAGGACCCTCTGTTGCTTTTTACAGATTCAGACTAACACGGCTACCCCCCTGATACTGGTCTTGACTGTCCCCCAGTGGAGAGTCACCTCCTACATAACACTTCAAGGCTCGGCACAAACAAAAGCAGCAGGATGAAAAAATAAACAATCGGGACCAAATAAAGACAGACAGTAGATTAGTCACAGTGTTTAACGATTTATACAGTGAGCCTTCTAAGTAACAGGGTGCTGCACGATGAATGGCATGGGCTATGAAGGGATTGTTATTTCTCCCACTTCCAGATCGCAGCCACCTCTGGGGTCAGGCACAGCACAGACACCACATACCACATGTAGCAGAGGCTTGGCAGGACAGGGATGACAAATAACCTGTCTGGTTAGCCACATGGGAATGTAGGGAAGCAGAATGTCATGAGCCAGGTTAGAATATGGCCATGATTCTGGTGCTAATATCTCCAAACTTTTGCAAAAAGCACCATGGGATCTTTTATTCTTTGGTTTTCCTTCTGCTTTATTTGCTGGAGAGCACCTCCAGTAGCCCAGCACCCCCACCTTTCTAAAGGAAATCCCAGCTATGTCTCTTTTAGCATCTCTACCAGTGATTCAAATGAGCCCACATAACCCCTCTCACGCAAGACACCAACTCACCCTTGATTTCAGGCTGCAGGGAGGACATTACTTTTAACCCGCCTTGGTCTTTTTCCAGAGGAGACACTTATTTCTCCCACTGGCCATTTTTTTTTTTTTAAATAACGGAATGTGAAATTAATGGCCCTGTTTCATCCTTTGTGCAGATTCATGGCGTTACACCGGGGATGAATTTGGCCTAGCTTTTTAACACTCCACACGTCAGAGTGATGCTGCAGCACCTGCCATCCTGTCCCTAGCAGTGAATCTTGGATAAGCAGAGCATTTTGATTAGCATCAGCTTTTTTTTTTTGGTTGGTTGCTGCTGTTTTTTGTTTCATTCCAGACTCTCCAGAGCTACAAGAAGGAGACTTTAATGAGCAATTGTGCACTTTGTCAGCAGATGGGAGTGATCTTGGGGCTTTATTTGCTCTCCCAGAATCGCTGCACAGATTGAGACTGTTGTGATTGCCTTGGTAATTACAATTGGTTTAATAACTCTGGACCTGATTTTCCATCTCAGGAAATGTGGATGTTGTAGATGTTTGGCAAGGACTGATTCAGGACCCTGCGTGGGAGACATGGTATTCCAAATAGGCTCTCTTTTGTCCTTACCTGGTATATCCTGAGAGAGGAGACTGAAGGCATGTCTACACTGCAATGTAAGCCCATGGTTCAAACTCAGGCTCATGCCTAATCCCCCTTCCATTTACACACACATCGCACTAACCCACGGATTGGACCCTGGGTCCCAAGGGGATAGAGGGTCTGAGCCTGAGTCAAGCTGGGACCCAGGGTTCAAGCCTGTTGCTTTTCGGTGTACATGCAGTCCCACTTGACTCATGCTGTGGGAGTCCACCAAAAATATCCCACAGTCCCACGGGCTGACTTTCTTTGTCCTCTGGACAGTCAAGTTTGGAGGACAGTCAAGTTTTCCTGCACTGAGCCACAAACAAAGGGCTAGAGCATCCACATTTTGGGAGGGCGAGAGGAAGTCTGGATATGGGTGGTTGGACTCAGGCCTGCATAATGCAGTTGTAGATGCCAGTGCCCCAGGTTTGGACCCAGGGTTCAACAGTTCCTAACCTGGGGTTACAAATGAGTGGAGATGCTCAAGCCCTAGGTTAACTTGAGGACTACTAACACTGGACTTACAATGCAGTGTAGACGTACCCCAAGGTGTTTTTAAAAGTGTTTTCTGAGCCTCTGCAGCCACCGTACAAGGATGCAGCTTCTAGCCCTCACCCTGCAGCTGAACATCTCTAACACCCAGTGACTTTCAAGAGAGGGGAGGGTGCTCAGCTCCTTACAGGATCAAGCCCTAAATAGCAATGTCTTCAATATTGACACAGGTAAAATAACCCCTGGGTCACCTGACTCCAGCTGGATGTTGACAAAGGCAGCCAAACAAGCGAAGAGAATTCAAAAAGTATTCTCCCCAGGGGGGCAGGTTCTAGGACTCTGAGCCCTGAACCATGTTTTCTAGTAGATGAGGGGCCAGGAAGGAGCATAATAATTTTTCAAGTTAGTGTGGATCCCATGGCATGAGAGTTTCCAGTATGATTCCGAACAGGGATGGAGGGCAAAGCAGGTCAGATAAAGGACAAAACAATGCCGCTGCCTAAAATGCAATCAGAACGGGTTTGCAAAAGATAAGGTTCCTCCCCTTTATATTTTTTTGCTGTACATGAGCACATCTGAATTCAGGTAAGTACTAGAGATGGATCCCAACTAGAACACTGGATTGCAGCTTGCACAGATTATGGGGTATATTTGGCTTGGGGATCACTTCCATGTTTGCAAACTTATCCAAACAGCTGGTGTCTGCAGGAATAGGCTGGCAACTGCATGGGGGGCGGGGTAGTCCTTCGCTACACTTCCTGCTTCCAGGTGAACCAGGACCCTGGTAGGAAAGGCCTCCTGCATGGTATTTCAACATTGCCTGCCTCTGGGTGGAATATGGGGAAGAGGGAATGAAAAATAAAGGGGAGTGTTGTTTAAGGTATTCCATTGAGTCCAGGGTGAAGGCCTAGACCAGTTCCCATAGAATCCAACCAGCTTGCACGTCTCTAGTTCTATTATATCAGGTGAGTTAGCTTCTGTGCCATGCATTCGCTCCCACTGGGGAAGGAGATGTGAAGAAGCTGTGAGACTCTTGTTACCTGGCTATGCTCCACTCAGGTTCGATGCGCTGCACTCTGGGGTCATCAATGTATTCAAATTCCAGAGTGCTCTCTAACTGCGCCCGGTCCACACTGACAGAGACATGGATAGGGCCCAAGCCATGTGCTGACGGAGCAGAGACACACACAATCTCATTCATGGACCTCCTGTGAAAAAGAAACCAGAGAGCCGTTAGCCAGAGAGTATCCGTGCTACAGGAATGGGAACCCTCTTACGTTTCCATAGTGCCGCTCCTCCACAGGAAGGCTCTACATCCACTGCAATCATGACTCCTACCACAAATGCAGCCGTTTCTGGGGTGGGATGTGGCAGCTGTTAATAGCCCAATAGCAATGCTGCCCACCAGTTTAGGACAGGAAGTGAATAATGTGCTTTCCAAGTGGGGAAGCAGGTGCTCCGGACACTGAGAATTCATTAACATCACAGAGGAGCAATGAAGGCTCCATGCAAGTGGAGACCCCTCCTGACTATCCAAAGAGAAAGTCAGACTCCCTGAAATTACTCTTTGTGCCAAGCGGCAGCCTCCCACATCCCTCTGTGAACCTGCTGCCTTCTGCTGGGCATGTGAAAGCAGATGGCTGTTTTCCAAGTGAGATTTGTATGCTTATTCAAAAGCCAAATCCTCCCCCCCTGCATGGCACACATGGACCTTGAAAAGCAGCCAGTCTCAACCTGAGAAGGGCCGGGCAGAACTAGAATATCACTACTCTCTTTGCAGCTTTGTTTTCCTGTCCTCCATGTGGAACTGGGAATGAACCTCAGGACTTGATGCCTGGTGGTTGGACAGACCAGACCATCTGCTTCTCTAAGAGCCCCAAAGAACTGCTACGTGCGCTGCTTAGCAACATGCTTAAACAGAAAGGGATCAGTTCGTGGTGAAAGTAGGGGAATGAGAGTCAGGACACCTTGAGTTCGTCTCTCAACTCTGCTACTGATTCACTCTGTGACTTTGGGCAAGTCACTTAGCATCTCTGTGTCTCAATTCGTTCATTTCTGAGACGGGTCTAATAACACTTGTGTAGTTTAAGAGGCTAGGTCCACACTAAGGGAGGGGGTCGATTTAAGATATGCAAATTCAGCTACGCGAATAGCGTAGCTGAATTCGGCGTATCCTATTCGACTTACCCCGCTGTGAGGACGGCGGCAAATCGACCGTCGTGGCTCCCCCGTCGACGACGCTTACTCCTCCTGAAGAGGTGGGAGTATGCGCGTCGATTCGGGGATCGATTTATCCGTCTAGATGAGACGCGATAAATCAATTTCTGAGAGATCGATTTCTACCCGCCGATCCGGGCGGGTAGTGTAGACTAGCCCTAAGTGTATAGTGAAGTTAGTGTTGGCATGAAAGATGCCAGACTGACAGCCCTGGAGATCGAGTCCTATATTTATCCACAGATGGCACTGGTAGTGGTAGGACAAATTTGTGTCTCAACTCTGACCTGGAGAGAGGAGAGGACAAGGCAGGCTCTATGGCCCATTTAGTCCTGGGCCTGACTGCTGGGAATGGCAACAAGGAGAAGGAGACACTTAGTGCCAATCACAACAGAGCTACTTGAAAAAAAGACTTTAAATCATTTGGATTAAATTTGGTTTGGAACCTTGTCTCCCACTGTCTCTTCCATCTTCCTTTTAACCCTTTCCTCCCATCTCCTCACTCTTCCAACCTGATCTATTTTAACAGAGAATACATTCTTCACTGTGTGTGTGGGAGGGAATGACTTGCAGGGCCTGTGTGGGGAGTGGTGGGCAAGAGCAATAATTCTTTGCCAAACGTCGTTGCGACAACTTGATTCTGTGAAAAGGAGCCCGCTTTTCATTCCTTTCCTCCACTCATCTCTCACATTCTGGGAATGGCACCCCAGATAGTCACACAGCCAGCATTGTTCAGAAAGCGCTCACTGCTCTTTCAGCTGCCTTTTATCTCCCACATCCCCTCATCCCAGTGGCCTTGCATTGGTGCAGACGCTCAAGTGTGCCGGAGATCAGAATTCACAGAGCCCTGCTTAGTCCTTCCATGAGATTCAAAGTGACGCATCACTGCTGGCAGAGTCACTCTGAGCTCCCTGTGATCAGTTAATTAGCTTTCTGTGCTATTATTATGTCGTCATGGTGAATCTACCCACTCTTCCAAGAGACAGGAGAATGGCGGAAGCTGTAATTAGAGGGAATCTCATTAGAAACTGCTTCATCTAATCAGGCTCTCCCTCACCTCTACAACAATTCGAGTTCATTGCCACAAAGCAGGCCAAGGACAATACGGACCACAGTGTGCCACTGCATGGCAAGATGGTGTAATTTATATACTGCTGTTTGCTGTGTTTAAGTTGCTGCTTGTCTGATGTAATTAGAACATGCAGATAATTTAAAGCATGGCAGGATTTTGCAGGTCAGTATCTGCAGGTGGCCTGAAAATAATCATATAGTTAAGGGATTAGAGTATGAGGCTAATTCTGCCCTTGAATGCACACATGCCAGTTCCTCTGATTTCAAATGCAGCGTGTGCATCTGAGGATGCAATCTGGCCCTATGGTTGGGTAGAAGAGGAACTGATGATAAATAAATGATCATGTTTGACCCTTAGGGAGGAGCTCACTTACACAGGATGATCTCAAAGTGTTTTATACCCCATGCAGGGCCGGCTCCAAGCACCAGCAAACCAAGCAGGTGCTTGGGGCGGCACATTTTCAGGGGCGGCATTCCAGCCAGCCTCTTTTTTTTTTTTTTTGCGCTTGGACGGCAAAAGCCTAGAGCCAGCCCTGGCAGCAGCAGCGCGTCCTGCACCGGGGGCGCCCTGAGGCCGCTGCGGTTCGTGTCGGGGAGCAGCACCCGCACCTTATGGCCGGGTGGGCTCTGAGTGTGGGACACTCGGGCTGGGGGCTGCCCCTCGGGGCACACGGAGCCACCTGCAGGTGCCGCAGGGCGGCCGCCCCCCCAGCGCTGCAGCCGGGGCTGGGCAAAGCGGCCAGAGCCGCCCAAGGACTGCGGCAGAGAGGCCAGGAGCAGCAGCAGGAGTGGGGCCATAGAGGGCGGGGCGCTGCCGTGTGGGGCCCGCGTCCCGCTCTCCGGGGCTCCGCTCCCTCTGGGGATTCCCTGTCCCGGTTCCTCAGCCCCCTGCCGGGGCGGTCCCCCGGCTCAGTCCTCCCTGGTCCCGGCCGGTCCTGGAGGTGGGAGCCCCGGCTGGAGGGACCCTGGGCTGAGGCGCGGCCCGGGAGCCCCGCTGCTTACCCTGACCCTGCCAGTGCTGGATCGGCTGGAGGCGAGGGGGAAGCCCAGCGCTGGAGCGGCAGGAGTGCAGGTGGGGTGGGGGGGAGAGCCCAGAGTTGGGGTGGCAGGGGGTACGGATGGGGTGGGGGGGAAGAACCCAGAGTTGGGGTGGCAGGGGGTACGGGTGGGGTGGGGGGGGAAAGAGCCCAGAATTGGGGCGGCAGGGGGTGTGGGTGGGAGGGAGAGCCGCTTGGGGCGGCAAAAAACCTAGAGCCGGCTCTGACCCCATGAAGTGTGGTACTCTAGATAAGCAATAGTGTTACCCATTATAGAGATGGGGAAACTGAGGCACAGAGAAGGTGACTCTCCCAAGGCCAGGACGAATCAGCAGAACTGGGAACAGATGTCAACAGTCCTGATAAAAAGCACCATTCTAAACACTCAGCCACAATCTCTCTGAGATGTGCTGTCCAATATGGAAAGAGGTGGGTTATTGGACTATACTGCCCCTTGTTCTAATCTGGCCTGGCAGGAAGTAGGATATTGGATTAGAGTTTATATCTAAACTCTATGGGGCAGGGACTGTTCCTTCCTATGTGTGATTGCACAATGGGGCCCTGACCCTGACCTTTGGGTGAACAATACAAATAATAATAATAATAAATAGACAGACCCTTGCTTTCTGCTGGTACAGCCGGAGGTGGAGCACTGCCCTAGATGAACCCTTTTGCTCCCTCAGTGGGCGCAGAAGGGACACGTCCCCACTGCCTTGGAGGAGCCTCTAAGCGGATGAGCTACTTCACCAGGTGGCATTTGTGGGCAGTTGGCCTGATTTCATGACCCCAAACAGAACATTTTCCTGAAAGAGCAGATTCTTCCTCCGTTCCCCCGTCTCTCACCCTGTAATCTTTTACACCCTGGGTGGAATATTCAAAAGCACTCAGCGTTGGACTGACTCTTCTCCCAGTGGGGTTAGTCAGGCTAATGCTGAGCACTTCTGAACATCCTACCTGTGCTGTACAAGAGATATGAAGAGCATGTCCTGTTCCAGTGCATATATATTCCATGTACACTATGCAGTCATGTATGCAGCGCCTGCTGTTGTCGTATGGAATGGATAGTATGTTTGAGCGGGATTACAGCTGCTCAGGACGGACTGGCTTGAGGACTATTAAAAGGGATTCTACAATTGCTGTGATGTTTGTTTGGGATTTTTGGAGGGGACATCATTTTAATATGCAAATCACGTAAGGGGATAAAATTAATATACATCGAATTAACTCATTGCAATGGCAGATTCAGCCGCTCTCACGGACAAGATGACATCATGGGATTAATGAGAGGACGGGAGTTTGCAGCTGGAATAGTTTAGAAGCTGCACTAGGGTGGGGTGAAGGGATCATACCACAGACACGCTCTGCCCTTTCTTACCCATAGAATTCGCAGGTCTGGTTTCCCAGGAACACAGACACGCTGCTGCCGGCACCCAGGTAGTGGCCACTGATGGTCACCATGGTCCCTCCAGACTCTGGGCCGCGGCTAGGGCTCAGGGAGCTCACCGCTGGATTCTTGAGAAGGAAAGGAAAGAAGAAGGTCACTGCTTTTGTCTGCTGGGATCAAGGCAGGATCAGATCATGCCTGAGGGAATATTGAGACACAGCAGAGAGAGTCTCTTTATTCTCAGTTCATAGGCCTGGTGCCACAGCCGCCCTGAGCAGCTGGGAGTAGCATATGCAGGGAAACTCACCTCAGCCTTCACAACCCAATTCAGCTGCCAAATTCTAACAAGTCTCAACTGAGCATGTCCAAACTAGGATTTTTTTTTCAAAGGTTTATAACTCAGCTAAATATGGGTGTTTTTCCCCACAGAGAAACAGCAAAAGGCAAACTCCTAACAGGGCAACCTTCCTGCCAAATGTCAAGTCTTTACTCCAGATGGTTAGGATTTGGCAAAGTTATAATCAACAGAAAACAGAGTCTTATAATGGGAAGTGTTGGGCAACCTTAACTATATGCAGCACTATCAGCTCTGTCCATAATACACACAAACCAATAACGAGAATATTGTGGTTGGAGGGTCTATCTCCCATCAGTGACAGAAAGAGTTATCTGGGCATCCCTGGGAGTTTACAGTCCTATATCCTCTTTGACATCAGTGTTTCTATTGTAACAATGCCAGTTTTTATACTGCTTGCATCAGTGAAGGCTACTTATTCCTTTTAAGAGAATCTGCAGAAAGCAGGTACTTTTTTGTTTTCAATCAATGGATATAACCAAATTTTTTCACTAATGCTTCCACATTACCACTTTATGACTCATCTGCAAACTGGCAGCATCCCATCTCCAATCCCTGGGTACTACCTGCTTCATAGTAGAGAGTCAGCACATTGAGTCGGTGCCGTTTTCTCCATTGCTTTCAAACCTCAGCATATGCTTACAGGTATCAAAGGAATTGACAGACTGGATTAGACCAGCAATCCAGCTAGGGCAGTATCCTGCCTCTGAAAATGGTTGGTAGTGGATGGTCCATAGGGAAGCACAAGGAACCTCAGAATGGACAAATATGGAATAACATGCCAAGAGGGGAAGACTTCTTCTCAAGCAGTTCATGGTTGGCTTCTCTCTCTGACCCAATTTTTATCTTATCTAATGACAACACCAATACAATATGGTTTGAATATTAAAAACAACATGATGTTTATCAGTGGATTATAAATCTGAACCTCGGATACAGCAAAGAGAAGCAATTCAGAACTGAATGGACATGCCAGCAGTTAAGCAATTGTTTAAATTTCCAAATTCAGAGTGGCTTTCAATTAAACTTTCATGGACAGTCCCAGAACTTAACTGAGCTAAAACTTGACTGGCAAATTAATACGGACCTGTAAGGATCCACTGTTCCATGCTGATAGCAAGATCAACTTCCTAGAATAGTACAGTAATGGTAGAATTAATTTGTCACTGGCTGATAAGAATTTTAATTATTGTAATTTGGGAATTATTATTTCTAGATAAAGTAAGCACTTTGTGTTGAATTCGTTTTGTTAAGCTTTTTAAGCACCACCATAAAACCACCTTTATTTTACTTTCTGCAATTTCTCTGTTTTTATCTTTAAAATTCTCTTGATTAATAAAGCTTAAATTTAAGAACTCCTGAGTGGGTGTACTTTAGCTATACAACTCCAAATTCATGAAAAATTACTTATCCGGTGTGTGCTTTATATTCTAATTACTGTAATGTTCTCTCATTGTGGTCACTCTTCTACATATATAAACCCTTTATGAACCCTACCAAGCACTTGGCATCAGTAAATTGTGGCAAGGAGTTCCACAGGCTAGCTGTGCATTATGTTAAAAAAAGAAATCCCTGTATCAGTTTTAAGTGGGTCACCTTTTAATTGTTTTGGATGTTGCCTTGTTCAAGCATTACAAGACAGGGTAAAAGGTGTCTTTGAAAATTCAGGAAGCTTCCAAGAAGTAGCACCCTGAACAGAGTGTAGACTCTACCTTCAAAAGGTCATTCTCTTAAACAAATGAAAGGGGGAAGAGCAGGTGCTAGGGACATTAAAAAAAAAATTTTATAACCTCCCCCGGCCAAAATGCCAGGGCTGCAATTAGGCAACCAAATAGGATTTCCCCATTTCTATCTTGTATGATTCTATGTAAATTATGGGAGATTTACAGATAGGCTCCACCTCTCCAGGTAAAATGGGCATCACTAAGTTGACAGCATAGATCCTGCAGCGTATCAGTCCCCTAATGAGCTCATTAAGGCATGAACCCTCTCAGAGTCGGAACAGAACTCTGTTTTAAGGTACCAATCAATTTTATTACTGTATTTAACTGAGTTTGTGGCTGTGCTATGGGGTGGGGAAAAAACGCAAATAACAAAAGGAAATTATTTACTTGAAGGTTTTGATGCCTGAGAAAAAGAAATGATAATAAAGGAAGTGCTGGAAAAAAAAGGGACAATGCAAGGAGCAATAATGCTCAGCATATGTTTAACAGGTTGCTGCAAGGTATTACTCCAAGATTAATTTTTGCAATTACTTTCAGCTGGGCCCTGGTTATTATTTAACACAAACCACAAGAGAGTTCCTTCTGTATGGCTAGGAAATTTTCCTTTAAAAACTGGCAGTCTGAGAAAGACCAATAAGACGCCCATTGCCTGTTACACTGGAAACTGGAATATTCAGGATAACCCAAAGAACTGCCCAGGAGCAGGGAACTGCATGGCTAAGGAGAATGGGAAAAGGACACAGGGCTTTTCACTTCAAGGCTGCCAGATCATCCAGCCCAGGTCCCTGATACAGAATACTATCTGGTGGCAGGGGCGGCTCTATGTGTTTTGCTGCCCCAAGCACAGCAGTCAGGCGGCTTTCGGCGGCGCGCCTGCGGGTGGTCCACTGGTCACGCCGATTCGGCGGCGTTTCTGCGGGAGGTCCGCCGGTCCCGCGGCTTTGGCGTACCCGCCGCCGAATTGCCACCGAATCCACGGGGCCGGCGGACCTCCCGCAGGCATGCCGCCAAAGGCAGACTGACTGCTGCCCTCACAGGGACCGGCAGGCCGTCCCCCGCGGCTTGCTGCTCCAGGCACGCGCTTGCTGCTCTGGTGCCTGGAGCCGCCCCTGCTGGTAGCTGTTAGTGGCCTGTGGGAAGGGTGTCAGCTCTATTCCCCAGTAGGCTGGTGTCCACATCACAGCAACTACTGCCACACCTGGCAATACGCGAGACCTGTGGTTGGCAGTCACGGGAGAGAGGCCAAGGACTCAGTGGGCAATGGAGACTGAACTTCCCTCTCAGCCTTAGAGCTTGTGCCTCTAGGTCCCGCCGCACCGTTGGGAAAGGTTGTGTTGGTGCATCTCATGTTACAAGTGCCCTGTGCCTATACAGTAGGCTTAGCTGACCCCAGCTGAGAGCTTGGCTCCCTTCATTAGCAACATATTCATACAAAATTTAATCGGGTAATGGGCAAACGTGTTTAAAGCCTGTCTTTATTCAGTAAAGGGCTTAAGCGCAGGCTTAAATTTTAACATATGCTTAAGTGCTTTGCTGAACTGGAGCCTTGAATTCAAGTTTCCTTGTCTATAAAATAGAGGATTTTAAAATGTGCTTCTTTTGATAGAATGGAACCCTGATTTTATCATCACAACACTAAAGAAACGTCTTGTGTTTTTAAAGTTTGTAAACATGGACTGATGAGTTTTAATTAACATTTGTAAAGTACTTTAAGACCCTCAGGTAACAGGTGCTACAGGAACGGAGCAGACTGCCCTCCTCCTCATTGCCTTCTCTGGTTACACTGATGTTCAGACTCTCTCCTTCAGCAGGCTGGTAGCACATTAATATTTTGCACCAGTGCAACGTGGTTGAATAAATAAAATCCCAGGGCAATGTGGTGCTCATAACACTGAGAGATAGCAGGAGCTGGCCTCATTTATCTATCAATTAGTTTACAAATTGTGGACAATTGGTAAGTGCTAGCATTTCGCTGCATGCACAGATTCCACTCAGCATAAAATCAATGTGGTTGGATAAAGTGCCCTGTAAAGGCAAAAATGGAGATACAAAAAGCCCCAGCTGTGTCTCGCAAGTTTATGAATCAAAAGGCTGCTAATTAAATTAAGGAAAGACGCAATGATCACTCAACAAACGGAAATCCACTACCCCAAAGAGTAGCTCTTGATTAAGTACATGGATGGAATCGACAGTGAATTAGCATCCTTAGAGGAAGTCATTCGATATCGGGATGCAGAATTACTCCATTCCCAAGGTAGGTTGCAGGAGAAATTTAAATATGTAGAGACCGACAGTAAGTCAGATATGTTTAGTATTCATGTGCGAATGATAAAAAATGGCTCGATGGGGCCTTCAGTATCTTAGTTTGACAAAGGTGATCCCTGGGTGGTCCCCAGGTAGTGATCAACAGCTTGATGTCTAGTTGGCAGCCGGTATCAAGCAGAGTACCCCAGGGGTTGGTCCTGGGGCTGGTTCTGTTCAACATCTTTATTAATGATCTGGATGATAGGATGGATTGCACCCTCAGCAAGTTTGCAGATGACACTAAGCTGGGGGGAGAGGTAGATATGCTGGAGGGTACGGATAGGGTCCAGAGTGACCTAGACAAATTGGAGGATTGGGCCAAAAGAAATCTGATGAGGTTCAACAAGGACAAGTGCAGAGTCCTGCACTTAGGACGAAAGAATCCCATGTACAGCTACAGGCTGGGGACCAACTGGCTAAGCAGCAGTTCTGCAGAAAAAAACCTGGGGATTACAGTGGATGAGAAGCTGTGTATGAGTCAGCAGTGTGCCCTTGTTGCCAAGAAGGCTAATGGCATATTGGGCTGCATTAGTAGGAGCGTTGCCAGCAGATCAAGGGAAGTGATTATTCCCCTCTATTCGGCACTGGTGAGGCCACATCTGGAGTACTGCATCCAGTTTTAGGGCCCCCCGCTACAGAAAGGATGTGGACAAGTTGGAGAGAGGTCCAGCCGAGGGCAACGAAATTGATCAGGGGGCTAGGGCACATGACTTACGAGGAGAGGCTGAGGGAACTGGGCTTGTTTAGTCTGCAGAAGAGAAGAGTGAGGGGGGATTTGATAGCTGCTTTCAACTACCTGAAAGGGGGTTCCAAAGAGGATGGAGTTTGGCTGTTCTCAGTGGTACCAGATGACAGAACAAGGAGCAATGGTCTCAAGTTGCACTGGTGGAGGTCTAGGTTGGATATTAGGAAACACTATTTCACTGGACTGGGTTACCTAGGGAGGTGGTGGAATCTCCATCCTTAGAGGTTTTTAAGGCCCGGCTTGACAAAGCCCTGGTTGGGATGATTTAGTTGGTGTAGGTCCTGCTTTGAGCAGGAGGTTGGACTAGATGACCTCCTGAGGTCTCTTCCAACCTTAATCTTTTATGATTATGAATACGTACAGTGGAGAGCAGCAAGAAGCAACACAATAGATTTATCCCAGTAAATTAAATACAAAAGTAACATGTCTTCATTATTCTTCCCCTCCCGAGAAAGAGGAAAATTGTGAGCAACGTGACACCAGTTCCATGGCAGGATAGTACCTAGCTACAGGATGAACTTACATTAACATAGTGCTTCTGCTCAGAGGATCTCAAGATACTTTACAAACAGGACCTAATTGAGCTCAACAATTCTGTGAAGCAGGTAAATAGTATCACCATTTAACATGCAGGGGAAATAAAACAGAAGTCTGGGGACATAAACTTAGGCCAGTGGAAGCCACAGGGGCTCAGCATGTCTGAAAAATCAGACCGCTTGATTAGGTGCTTGTACAACATCACAGAGAAGTCAGTGTTAGAGTCATAATTTGAACTCGGGACTTCCTGGCTTCCCATCTCACACCCAAGCCACAAGTCCATCGAAAGCACACTGCTAGTATGTGTAGCAGCCAAAATCAGAAAAGATGCTTTGGCTCGCCCATCCCTCCCACCGGTTTTGCCCAGGTACTCACCACAAACATGTACTGTTGTGAGGATGTGGCCATGAACTCAGGTTTGCACTCTCCGATGCAGAGGCGCACTGGACCGGAACTGATCCCTGGGAGGGCCTGCCCCATCTCACACACAATTCTGAAAATATAAAGCCCACAAATGAGACCCTAGTAGGTAGACGCAGCAGTGACTTACTCAGCTGGATGGTTCCCTTTCTCCCTTTATTTTGATGTCTGCTGCTCTCCCCTTTCGAAGGAGCTAATTACTATTTTCCCCCCATGTAATAATTAAAAAAAAAATCAAAATTAGACATAATTATTACAAGCTGTAAACTCCAGAGCAATGCAGAGCACTAATGGCAAATATATTAGCCTGAAGCAAAGTAAGTGTGAAGTCCTCAGAGTAATGAATGAGTTCATTAAGGGAACAGCTCACATTGTGGGTTCCTGTTTAATCAGAAGTGGAGAGACCCATTAGGAGATGACAGACACAGGCCTTTGCGTAGAAGGTAAGTTTACTCCTTCTACTGATGAAAGAAGGTTAGTGGAACTGAATTGTACGGATACAGTATTCTTCATCTAGTCCAGATCAGTACCTGAGGATGGGCTCTCAGGCAGGGAAGGGGTAAAGAATCATAGTATTTAGAATGTGAACATGAGATACTCAATAGAAACGTCATGGATCAGGATGGCAGCTCAGGATGGTGGGCGGGGAGAGAGGCAGGAAAGAAAGTGGGGCAAGGCCCCTTCTGCCTCGCTGGACTTAGCGCTCCCTCCTCTGGCAGGGACAGGGCCTGGGGTAAATCAGGTAGGCATCGGGGCAGGCCTGAGGAGTGCTCCTCTGGCAAACAAAGGGAAACAAGTCTATAACACATCGAAACAAAAGGGGAAATACCTTTCCCTGCCCCCCTCACTGGGGCAGGGGTTGTCCTGCCACTGGCCCCGGGGTGTCAGTCCTTCCCCTAAATAGGCACTTGGTTTGGGACGTCTCCCCTATGGGAAGGAGCGCAGTCTCTCACGCTGGAGAAGCCTATCTCCCTGCTGCCACCAGCCTTGCAGCAGTTTGTCCCCCCTCCCCAGGAAAGAGGTTTTAACAGGTTTCAGGCAGCCCTTAATTGGACTCAGGTGTCCCTAATTGACCTGAAGTAACCCCTTCCCAGCTTGTAGGAAAAAGGGCCTTTAGCATTCTAGGGCTAACATATCTGTTTCCCCAGACCCTCCTGCAGGCGCCCGGCCTGACGGTGTCACAAAAGGAAGAGCTTGATCCTGCCCTTGGTTGCATGACACAAATCTCCCTGGGTCACATGCAATACCTGATTTCACCAGGACAGTGGCAATGGGTAACATGTACTGGAAACAGGAACCAGATCATAGAATCATAGAATCATAGAATATCAGGGTTGGAAGGGACCTCAGGAGGTCATCTAGTCCAACCCCCTGCTCAAAGCAGGACCAATTCCCAACTAAATCATCCCAGCCAGGGCTTTGTCAAGCCGGGCCTTAAAAACCTCCAAGGAAGGAGACTCCACCACCTCCCTAGGTAACGCATTCCAGTGCTTCACCACCCTCCTAGTGAAATAGTGTTTCCTCATATCCAACCTAGACCTCCCCCACTGCAACTTGAGACCATTGCTCCTTGTTCATTATTTGTCACACCAGCGGATTCAATAGGCAGTGAACCAAGGTTTTGAAAGCCACCTCAACCAGCATGGATCCTTAGCAATGCCTCAAAAGGGATGCTGCCGGGAGTCATTCCCACTGTGGTGTTAGAAAAACAAAACACCAGAGCAGTTTGCTAAAGCCTGGTAACCAGAGAGACTAAAAGTGAACAGCCTAGTCTCACTGACCAGGTGGACGGGAGTGAGAAAGGTGAACAAAGAGGATCAACTGTGAAAAGCAGATTAAGCACGAGGTAGGTAGGTAAGTGGATGGATAGATGGCATGGGATATATAAATATATTATATAATGGAAAACTCTGCTGCAGTAACTAACTGGTCCCTGTTGGTCAGTCCCAATGGAAAGGCCAAGGGCGGATGGTGCATAGATACCGAACTCCCTACCAGAGCAAGGTTGAAGATATATTGGCCAGGAGATTGTGGAGAAAGCTTGTACTACCACTGCTTGTACTTAGATAAACAGAAGTCTTCAGTCTCTGAAGTGATCATTTGAGCAGCTCTCACCCGTGCTAGACTCACTAGCGAATAAAAAGGATTTAAAGGGAAAAAAAAATCTGTAGACAAAACGCGCAGCTGATGCTAGGAGGCTTAACAAAATACAAACATGCTAGCAAAGAGCCTTCATGTGAAAGCCATTATCACTACACATCAAAATGGGTTTCCTATAGAGACGCTGCCTTTGGAGAACAGAGGCTGAAGTGTCTCCGCTGTGTGCCTAAATTTGCCACGCTTTGCTCTCTCTTCCCCTTTCAACTCGACGGAACTTTCTCCCCGGAGCATCATTTGGCTGCTGCTTCTCCATGAAGGCAGGAGCAGCAAGAAGAGAGTGCTGTTGTTCTGGCACTGGCAGTCTGTGGGAGATGGGGAATCATGACAGGCTGGTGGTTGTGACTGGGAGATTGCTCCTCAGTGTTGCTGCAATCTTGAGAGAGAGAGAGAATAGTCATTATTCCCTCCACCAGATGGGCAGCCAAAACCCAGGGACTAGTTGCAGAAGCCACAAAGAAAGGGTGGTGGGATCCAGGTTTTATTCCAAACAGGGGGACGGGGACACCAGTGCTGGATTTCAGCAAACTCAAGAAAAGATCAAATGACCAACTATTAGCCAGTAACGTGGACCTTTTCATTACTCAGCTGCCCAAATAATACCTTTGAGTAGCCCCAGAACAAGTAACAGGGCACACGTCATTGCATACACCATCAGGCATGTTGGGAATGAGGAATGGTGGCACAAGCTGCTATGGTACGTCTGATCTCTGATTCCTAATCCAGGCCAAAATCCCAGCAGGTACCCTCCTACAAAATGATGCACTCGACAGAGCTGTAGGGTGCTGATTTCTGGGCTAAGTGGCCCTTTAACCAACATTAACCTAATTGCCAGCTGATAGATTGCATGGCTGGAACATATGGTGAGTCATTACAGTCTCGGAATTCAGTCTGCCCACAGAACCCTTCAGAGGGTCCTTTTATCCGGATTCATCTTTAAAAGGCAGCTCTCATGCTAACACTTGCTGTTATCTGCCCAGGATAAATGTTTTAATGATGTTAACAAACTTTGAAAGCTTAAGAGCTGCAATTAGAATTGTCATTATAAAATCAGGATTTCATACTATCAAAGGAGGATAATTTTATAATCTCCCATCCCTGATTTCAAAAATAAAATACTACAGTTTTATAGCATAATGGAGAGAAATCACCATGTCTTACAATGGTATTAGTGCACTGCTTTGAGAGTCATTAATATAATAAAATAATAATAATACTTTGCAGTTCGGTAGCATCTTTCAACCAGTGATCTGAAAGCACTTTACAAATCCACAGGCTATGTCTACACTCAGAGCTAGGGGTGTGAATGTGCTGCTCACGTACACATACTTGTGCTAGCGCTCATTGAGCTAGTGTGAGTACAAAACAGCAGCATAGCCAGGGTAGCTCTGGTAGTGGTGGCACGACTGAGCTGTGCCGGCACGACTGAGCTGTGCCAAGTACAAACCCACGTGAAACTGTGGATAGACACTTGGCATGGCTCAGCCATGCCTCCAAGGCTGCCTCCCATGCTACCGCAGCCAAACTGATCTTTATACTCGCACTAGCTTAATAAGAACGAGCGTGAGTATGTGTACATGAACAGCGGCATCCCACCCCGAGTTCGAAGTGTAGACATAACCTGAGCTGCTCACAGTCCCCCCACCCCACTAAGAACAGTAGATAGTGTTATTATCCTTATTTTAGAGATGTGGAAACTGAGGTACAGAGTGATTAAAGTAACTGGCCTAAACTGACACAGCAAATGAAGGGAAGACCTTGGAACAGAACTCAAAAATCCTGACTTGCAGTCTCCTGCTCTAACCACTGGACTATATTATTTAAAATAAGGGATCTTCCCAGCCTGAAATCTCTTCTCCCTACCCCCTGGAGTGACCGAACCCCCCATTTCAGTTTACAGTACCAGCATCGCTGACCTGAGCGGCGGGCAACTGAGATGGACTTAGACTTCACTCAGTGTTTACGAGCGAACAGTCAGGGGAATACGATCAGGGCTAAGCCTGACTATCCAAAGGGGAACTCAAGCTGAATGTAATCCACCAGAGCTCCAGAGCTCACCAGAGCAATTCTCCTTTGCCCTGGCCTTACAGACAAGTTTATCTTGCTGAGCAGGTCGCCATCCTTTCTGCAAAATCTGTATTTAGTCCATGTGAAAGGAATTGAGTCCCCAGGAACAATGTAGTTTAGCTAGAGACAGCACAGAAACAGCTTAGGTAGTGGCTAGGCATGAAAGGGGAGCTCAGTCTTCAAAGCCTCTCTGCTGGGACTGCCAGCAAGGGGGTGAATTAAAGCCAACTGCTTTTAGTGACAGACACGTCCTCTGCTTTGAGAACTAGACTGAGACCCACCAAACTCATTTCACTCAAGCCATCAAAGAACAACCACTTTCAGCGGCTACAGACCCTGGGACAGATCCATTCTCAGTCCCTTGGGTTTCTCCTCTCTCTCTCCGACTTGCTCCGACAGTGCGGCACTGTATCTGTATTAGCTGCCAGAGCACCTTGCCAGTGCAGCAAAGATTACTCAATAAAAGAAATTGCTTAACATATTCCATCTTGCCCACTCTGCATGAATGCACCCCCTACTCTCGTAAGCATATTGGCATCTTGGCTAAAATAAAATAGAACTTCCAAAAAAAAAACCAACCTCAATCTGAAATGGGGACATGTGTCACTTTGGGAGGTTTATTTGCCTGTCCTCTGTTACACGCATATTTTCTAATTTTCGGCTGACATTTTTCTCAGTGAAATAAATGAATTGACTCCAGTGGAGGCCTATTCGGATTAAACTGCTGTCACCGCCTCACACACCTAACAAATGGTTGCCTGCAGTCAGCAGTGCGGGATGCATTCCAACCGGAGAGGAGGGAGGTGGAAAGGCTGAGGGTAAACAGCAAGGTGCTCATCAGAAAAGTTGCTTAGCAAAGCAGGAGCCATGGTGCAGAAGGAAACAAAATGCTTAATAAACCTTTAAAAGGGCCGGTTAGTGCCTGGGATGAAATCCAAGCGGGTGATCCTTAGCAGGTGTAAACTGGCCCAGCCCCATTTAAGTCAGGAGAGCTACATCAGTTTACAACCACTGAGGATCTGGCCCGCAAGGCACTGCCGCAGTTCTGCAGAGCAGGGAGGAGAGAGGCAGGCAGTGACTGGAGCACGTCTCTGACTCATGAGCTGACTGTGATTTTGCTTTCATCACGAAGAACAGGCCTTCTGAAGGGCTGCTAGATCGGGTGCTGTACACCAAGACGCCAGGAAACTAAAGGCACCCACTAGTGAACTCTAAGAGCCGGGCCAAGTGCACTTACTGCTCTGCGATGACGTACTGCTCCTGCAGGGGAGTGCACTGCACCCCCGCCACCTGCACGTTGTGGGCAATCTCGGAGAAATCCAGCCCCAGGTTCACGCCATGGATCGTCACCCGCGTCCCTCCTTCTGGGGGCCCTGACACTGTCAGGATCTGGAGAGGAAACAAAATACAGCATCTGCATTACTGTCGCCTCCTGGCAGGTGCCTTGAGCCTGCTCATGTCCTGGCACTTTCTTTGCACCAGGTCTGGAGGGATCCCTCGAAGGGCTGGCAGCTGCAACCAACCGACCGGCAGCCTATTCATGCTGCAGACAGGAGGGGAGATTATCCTGCCAACTTCTCCTCACCGTTTCCCACCAGCAGAGGCTGAAGAGATGCAGCGTGGTAGGAAAGAGTTAATCCATCGTACTTCCTCACAGCGACTCTGCTCCTGCAGCAATAGGGGTGCTGTGGGCCTGCCTGCTGGTAAGTCAGCACAGCTGCATGCAGGACGCTTGCACAGCCCCGTGGCGTGATCCCACAGCACTGACTTACTGTGACTTACGGTGCACACAGGCACCATTAGGGGCTGCCATTCGCCTCTTCAGCCCATTGGGGGAGTAATGCCAATTCATTCATCAACACAGGGAGATAATGGGGAAATGACCCGGGGATCCTCTCAGACCCATTGGGCTTTGCAGATGGAACTTGTTTACAGCACAGTGGCTCATTCACACAAACACCTTGGCTTTACCATGTCAGGACCTAGGAGAGTCTTTGGATGGTTTCCCCACAAAGCCCAGTGCTTCCTTCACCTGTTTTGCTGTATAATGAATTTTATCACGCAAGCTGAACACAAGCACCGAACACTGCAACCTACATCATTGCCACCTGGCTCCTCGGGGCGGCCAGAGACTCCCATCATCATCCCCAGTCCAGCACACCTCTCTCACTTCCATGCCCCATATCACGCCCAGACATCTTGCAGTAGTCATGGGAGCCAGCGTCTGTGCCTACTGTGCCGGAACCGAAGATGGCTGAAGTGCTGCAGCTGGCAGAGGCCTGAACAATATTAGCAGCAGAAATATCTGCTAGAAAGATAGGATCAGCTCCCTTTTTATAGACTTATATACAAGATCATAACCTTAAAGAAGTGGGCTGCTGCTATGGAGAACTTCATTACGTTCTGCCTTGGACGGTCTCTGAATTTTAATACCACATTTTATTAGTGAGTAAGGCAACGAGAAGCACTTCAAACAACTCTTTGAAATGATAAAGGGTGAGGAGTACATTCTAAAGATGTCCACTTATAGTGTATCTCAATCATGATTGCCTCCGTTCCAATTGCAATAGGATTTCATTAAAGATCACTCCCCCTCCCCAGCCAGTGGCATGCACTAGGATAGTGAGAGGCCATAGGATTGGGACCCAAGAGACCTCGGTTCTATTCCTGGCTTTTCCACTGGCTTGCTGTGAGGCCTTGGGAAAGTCTCTGTGCCTCAGGTCTTTGTCTGTAAAATGGGGATAAGGATAGAGACTCTCCATTTGTGAAGCACTTTGAGATGGATTGTGAAATCGCTAGTTAAGAGCAAAGGATTATTATTAATGCAAGAGTGACTTAATCCCCAGCCTTTGGTTACCAGCTCCAGCTTTCTGACCCTCCCACCATCCTACCCAACTTTTCTGACCGGCTGCCCACTTTCCCCAGGAGCTCAGAACAGCTTCGTAGGTGGGATCTGAATTGTTAGTACATGGAAGGAGATGAAATGTAACACATGAACACTGATAATCATTCATGTTGGCAAATACAGAATATCCCGCTGTTTCAGTAGCCCATCAAAGCAGCCCTCGTTAGAACCCCTGCATATCATGTTCTATTACATCCCCTGGCTACAGATTTAATTGGCATGTGCCCCACCCCGTGACCTCTATGGATGATCCCTTTTTAAACCCCTCCACTTACCTAACACTGGCCTCCTCACATATCCACTACCAGCAGTGCAGGAGCCTTCTTCTCCGCAGCATCTGCTGCCTGGAATAGCCTCCCTGTATCTTTCTACCTCATTTTTCTGTTTCCCGTCTCCTTTCAAATCTCAGCTGAAACTATTTCTTTTCTCCCTCACTTATATGTCTTAATTTCTCTCCCTTCACCTCTGCTCCTATTTATTATTAACTCTGAAGCTGTATTATTTAATTTGGCAAAATGTTCTGGGTTGCAACTTGCTATATAGACCATACGATATACAGCTGCATTGTATTTTAAAATACTTTTCTCTGCACTGCCTATGCCTCAATTTCTCTCTCTTTGCACTCTGGGTTTTATGACTGAAGGCTTTAATTTATTCACTATACAGTGTCTGTTGCACCGCTGCTTTCTGAAACTCATACCACGTAGCATGTCTTGTACCACTTAGCTCTGCAAAGCACCGTGTTCCCAAAGAAGACACTATACAAAAATCAAGTTGTATTGTATTCTATTGAACATTGACAGCCCGGGCTGCTAATGTTGACACTGCTAGTCACACATAACCAGAACACAAGTCTTGACAGTTTACTTTCCTTACGACTGTAAATTAGTTTAAACCCTACTTATTGCAGTATTTACACTACAGGATGTGTTGACTTATCACACATCCAAAAACCACCCCTGTGGCTTGCCATTTTCTGACCCAATGGCAACCGACAAAACCAGACCGTGTTGCCAAACAAAACAACATTTTTTTTATATTTTTTATTTTGATAATGTCCTGACCTGGAAAATGCCCGAACCAGCTTTCCATTCGACCTAGATTTTAGGGGCCGCTAATTGAACAGTTTTGAAATAACTGTGCCAAGTAGCAGCCCCAGGGTTAGGACAGATGCATTCAATTAATTACAGCTGGGGAGATTCAGTCAAAAGCATAGAAAGGAGCAAAGTCTTAGAGGTCCAGTTGTGCAGAACTTCGGTGACCTCCTTTGAGCAGAACTGGACTCGGCCTGTGCACTGCACGACGCAGTGCGACTGCCATGCTGAAACGGCAGCGGCAGTTGGACTTTGGGTTATTTTTTACATACCATGGTCAGACCCTATACTTATGCGGATACACAACCCAATTATGCACAGCAAGTCTGACCCGAGGCTGCTGCTGACATCACAGTGTCTCTCGAATTTCAGCGACAGCCAGTCACACTTGGAGGATGCATGAACTGGAGACAAGAGATTCTCGTTAAGAATAATCTCATTTTCTGTTCTGAGATGCAGGAGGAAACAGTCTCCACGTAACAAGACCATCTCATTCTATTTAATACCTCTTCCCGTGTGTCTACATTGTTATACTGTGCTCATCACCAGGGTATTTATTTTAGTTCTCTCTTGCGAAGACAAATCCTGACGGTCTCTAGAACATCTGTTATCAATTAAAATGGGATTGGGAGTAAGCACTCCTGGGTTCTGTTCCCAGCTCTGCAACTACCTCATTGTGTGGCCTGAGCAAGTCACTTTCCCGCTCTCTGCCTCGGTTTCCCCATCTATAAAATGGGACATAGTAGGCTTTGCACAAAAGGATCAGCATCAGAGACTATTAGGTGAAAGTATAATGTTTTGCATTTGCATAGATCTTATCTTCATAAAAGTGCAGGAATATAACCAAAGTGACAGGAGAGATGATATTATAAAGCCTGGGGTAGCTGCACCAGTGCAAACTCCTACTGTACACAGGCAAAGCCACTGTTCGCACTGGTGCTGCTTACTCCAGCTTGGAACCAGGGTAAGCTGCAGCAAAGCAAATGACAGCTTACCCTGTTTGCACTGATGTGGTGACACAGCGGCTGGAATCAGGGCAAATCCTCAGTGCAGGTCAGTGTGTTCTGCACTGTCCAGCCTTCTCCAGGGCAGTTTAGATATTAGCGGTCCATTACCCCTGTAAGGGGTCAATATTCAAGTTTACTGCACCTCTACCCCAATATAATGCGACCCGAAATAACATGAATTCGGATATAACGCGGTAAAGCAGCGCTCCGGGGGGCCGGGGCTGCACGCTCCGGCGGATCAAAGCAAGTTCGATATAATGCGGTTTCACCTATAACGCGGTAAGATTTTTTGGCTTCCGTGGACAGCGTTATATCGGGGTAGAGGTGTATTTTAAATGGAGTTATCAAGCAGTTCAGTTTAAACACAACACTGGATTAGTTTATAATGAAAAAAATAAAACAAGATGATTTAACTACACAGAGAAAGAGCTTAAGTGAGAACAAGTATAAGGTATTAAAGTCAGAAATGGATACAAGAGAAATAAAGATAAGTTTTAGCTACCAGAAATGTTTTAACAAGCTAGACTTGGTTCCAGGCAAAATCCTTACCACAGATCACAGCAAGAGGGCTGACCAAATTCTCAGGTCAGGAACTCCCCTAAGTCAGAGGGCTGGTTCCTTTGACATCTTAGATGAAAGAGAGATGGGGAGAGAAAGCTTGGGGTGCTTTTGCCCCTCGCTTTTACAGTCCAGTCACCCTTTGAATTACATTTTCCTGAGGTTTCAGAGTGGTAGCCATGTTAGTCTGTATCAGCAAAAACAACAAGGAGTCCTTGTGGCACCTTAGAGACTAACAAATTTATTTATAAGCTTATGCCCATATAAATTTGTTAGTTTCTAAGGTGCCACAAGGACTCCTCATTGATTTTCCTGAGGGTTACCCCTGATAAAGTGCCTTCCAGCTGTGAGGATGGAGGCATGGAATCTTATGGTGAAAGAAGTTCCATGTTGTTTGCTAAAATGCAGATCGACCTGTTCCTGCCCCACTTTGTTGCCAAATAATGGCCAATTGACCACTGATTGCCAATTAACTTTGATGACACCCCGGTTCACCCCATCCCCAGACTTGTCTGGTAAACACCCATTAGTCATCATTTCAGCTTATGTTCTTAACTCTTAATACAAATTTCGTACATACATTACACAAGAATATTGATGATCAGCGTGTTATTAGTTTTTAAATGATACCTCACAAGGTATATTGTGCACAAAGATTACAATGATGTGTAGGGTGTGAATACAGGGGTGCTCTGGGTCACAGATAGGTATTACTGAACCTATTTTAGAGACAGGGAAACTGACACAGAGAGCAGAAGTGATTTATCTAGGGTCACCCCACAAATCAGTGGCAGAGCCAGGACAAGAACCCAGAAGTTGTGACTCCCAGTCACCCCTACGCTAACCATCAGACCCCATTCCCCTCTCAGAGCAGGGAACAGAACCCAGGAATCCTGATTCCCAGCCCTCCCGTCCTTACCTACCATTAGAAAGTTCCCTCCCCTAAGGTAGGATCCAGTTTTTTTAGCATCATTAATGTTTCCTGTCACCCCAGTTGGGGTGGTTCACCATTTTCAATGTAAAACAACACAGAGCTACAAAAAGCAGGGTCTGTGTGTGGGACAGAAATGTGTCTTACAGCTGATCCTAAGGATATCCTTGCTACAGTCAGAGGTGAGCCAGACAGTCCTGCAGTATAAGTGACTATCATACCCCATCACACTCAGCATCAAAGACACAACAAAAAAGATAGAGTCCCAGCCACGCAAAGAGTGGCAAAAAAAAAATTACCAAAGTGTCATTTACCTTCTCTCTTTTCTTTTTTGTCCTTTTATTTTTTTATTATGTTCTAAGCTAGCTGGATCCCAGCTGATGAGCCCAGCAGGGACCCAGCACATAAGCATCCCTAGCTCCTCATCCCGGCATGATCCCTTCTTGTCTCTGTCTTAGCTGATAGCACATTCAGAACCTAATTGTTATCTCAGCAGAGCAACTCCATTATTCAGCCTGACACTACCCCCCTTTAGCTGTTTGTTGCAGTGATGTTATATTAATGAGGCCTGCAAATAAATGAATAGGAGATCAGAGAGCTGCTTGTTCTCAAGAAAACTGATTTTTTTATTTATTTATCACAGAGGCTACAGACATTAGGGAAGTTTTATGCTGTTAACGAAGGGACACTGCTGACGGAGGCGAGAGCATGGACTCGGGTCCTGTAAACCAGTGCTTCTCAAGCTATCTGATGTGGGGGACCGGCAATTTTTTTCCCCAATGTGCCAGGGACCGGTACCATATTATTATCCTATTCAACGCTCTTATGAGGAAACTCACCGCGGACCGGCAGCCGATGGCTCACGGACCGGCACCGGTCCGCGGACCACCACTTTGAGAAGCACTGCTGTAAACGGAAGGACTGTATGTTAACTATAATTCATTTCCTTTCGTTTCAGTGACAACAGGGTTTCTCCTTGGCATTTACACATCCCCCCGTGATGCTGGGAACCTGGATGCAAGCGCACTGGGCTAGGGTATGAGAACTAGAGCGCTGAACTGACTGGAGAGAGGGAAGCTAACTGCAAACAGGATAAATGGTGAAGAGTCTTTCAGTGGGAATGATTCAAGAGCTTAGTTACACGGGCCAGTATAGGGGGTCAAACTCGGCGCTCTGTTCCACTGGTGCAACCCTGTTGAACCCTGCGCTAAGGGTCTGCCTGTAGGCTCCCCTAAAACTCAGACCCCTGAAAATGGAACACATTGATTTGTTAGCACAAGCAGAACCGTATCTTCTGCTCGTGTCAAGCTCAGAGTCCACTTAGGTCAATCCCCTAAGATTCAAACATTCCCTGGAGAGACCCCTCGTGCCTCCGTCTTTGAAGGAGACACACAGGCCGGGTGATGGAGGCAACCAATCTGCAATAACCACGGCTAAGCTATGCTCTCTTTTCCTTGGACGGAGACCGCCGATATTACTTTCCAAGTTGGACAGTGATAAAATATTCTATGGCAGTGCCCAGCCCACAGCTAGCAAGAACGCCGCAGGGATGGAATCTCCAGCTCAGAACATGAGCAGCTTAGCTGAAAGTTGTTTTGTGGTTTTATTTCTCCTGCTTAACTCAAGGAGAAGAAAATAAGACTTCTTAAATGTTACAACTGTCTGAATCATTTAGTATGAGGGAAACTGCCGGCGGAGCCTATTTTGCTCCTGGCGTCTTGTAACCCAGCCTTGTGCAAACAGTACAAATGCTTGTGGGAAAGAGAGGGAGTTGCATTCTGTTGAAGGGGGAGAGGGGAGAAGTTTATTTATTGTTAAAAGATTATTGAAAAATAAAAAAGGAAACAAAACGCCTCTGAGATAAAAGATCTCTGAACCCATCAGGCTGGTAGAATAGGGGTTAGCATCACATGGCATCAGATGGAAGCGAGCAGGTGGTGCTCTCAATTCAATGGCTACATAACCAAGGTGACATTCACCCCTGGGCAAAGAAGCAGCGCACACAGCCTCTGCACCACTTAATTGCACCTTAAGTCTAAATTTAAGCATATGCTTAAGGGTTTTGCTGAATCAGGACCTAAGTAAGCACAAGGGCCTTAAACCATGGTTCAGTGGGAGTTAAGAGCCACAGGGGCCTTGTGTTTTGTGCCCAGAGTGAATTTCGCACAGGGAGTGATCGTTGTTGGTGCCTTGAGAGGTTTTTGTTAATTCCCTGCATGCCCTTTTTTATTTTAAATTAACAGACACTGGCCTGTGGAAATTCTGCGGCCATGCCAACCGAGCCGAGGCTGCTGCAGGTTAGAAAAACTTCCAGGCTGGCAGTGCCTCCTGGTTATTAGAAAACAAGTCAAATGAGCTTGGGGACGTCTGAGTAGCCCCACAAGGACATCTCATCTAAGATCAAGCATGGAGCTCCTTACCCGGGTGATCCAGCTCTGGTTCGACCAGTCCTGGACGACCAGTACAGGCCTTCACCCATCAGGGGTAAGTAAGCAGATTACCATGCTGCTATGTGAGGTGAATCTTTGGAGTGAACCCTTACAAACTAAGGTTCATTCTATTGAGGCACCTCTAATAAAGCCAGGGCTTTGTCCTTTGCCAATTTCCCCACTCCCTCCACCAATGTGTTTGTACACCAGCTGGTTGCCCCAGAGGTGGCTGCATTTCATCGGTGCACATTCCATATTCTGTACGGCGTTTTGAGATCAGTGATGCTGAAAAGGCATGATGGAAAAAGAATACATTATTCAGTCGCCAGTGAAATCAGCCCGTCCCTGTAGACTGGGTAAGGTTATAACACAAGTTATTCCCTCACAATATCTGGGGCACTCAGGAGATAACCGTTCTGGATTCCTGCCTGTGGACACAAGTATCTAACTCTATGGTGATAACTGGAAGAAACATAAGCGCAGACACTGAGTGTACACACGTGTGCATGTCCATGTATGCACCTATTGAGGTGGCTGAGCTCTAGCAGAAGGGTGAGCTGGAGAGAAATTCGTGTTCAGACGTTCAAATGTTAGATAAGGAGAATATTGCTAGATGAGAGACTCACTTGCCCATACTAGAATCTCATGTAGTTCCCTTGACAAGGCCATATTCTGCTCTGTTACACCAGCGTAAACCCTGAGCAGCTCCACTGAAGTCAAAAGCGTTACTCCAGATTTGCAAAGAGAAGAATATAGCCTCTTCTCTCTTTCGCTCTGCTGGAAAATGTAACATTGCCTGAATCCTCCTTTTCTGTTGAGGTTAATGTTTCTCATGATCTTAAACTGCAGGGAGTTAGTGAGCTTACATAGAGCTGGAGAAAGCATTAAATAGGAAACCAACAAAAACTTGTCACAATGGGTCAGGAGTCCTGTCGCATTTCAATTTGCCAAGGGTTTCCTTTTCTCTAGGTTGAGCTGACTATGAGCTCAGATGCACCCTGGTGGCTGCTGTCAGGGACAGCCATCGATGGTTCCAAGGCGAATTTTATTACAGCGAGGGTGCTGGGGGGAAAAAGAGTGACCGATGAGCTCCTAACCTGGCTTTTATACAAATCAAGAGACTCTTGGACTGTTCCCTGTTGGGGGAGGCCTAGAACATACTCTCTTGGGGTGGGTCTGTCAAAACCAAGCTACAGCCTGTAAAATAATCCAAAACTGACGTTAGATTTAGGAGAGGCAGCAATCCCTGAACTCATTCCACCAAGCTCGGCTGCTTGATTTCTTAACCTGCTGATCTCTTTGTTCAATCAGCACCGCCATTATCCTTGCTTTTCTATAGCCCTGCAGACCTAATACATTTTAATCTCTAAAAACCAGCAGTGGTGAAACTACACAAGAGATGGGGATGCAAGATCTTTTCAGCTAAAAACTGTGATTTCATTGGCTGAAAGGCATCTGGAGGGGGGCCACATATCAGGCTCCAACAACAAAGGATGACATGATAGGGCCCAAGTATGAAAATCACCCATGTTTTCATAAGACAGACAGGGTGGGGAGAGTCGGGGAGGGGGGGTTACTGAACTCGGATGGCTAACCAGAATCTCTGCCAGAGACGCAACATCCATGCAGCTATTTTTAGTGCACTAGCTCAAACCCTGCTACCACAAGTCAGTCTACCCAGGCTGGGAGACTCCCTTCCAGCTGCAGTGTAGACTTACCCACAGAGACCTGAGCACAGGACTGGCAGGTAGTATCTCCTTACCAACTCTCTCTGAGGCCTAGGACCAGTCAAACTCTTTGGGCCACATTCAGCCCTGGTGCAACCCCACAAATCTACCCCAGTGCTTAATGCTTGTTTTCTCCCCTCCCTCTCGGTCAAAGGAGGATAATGATATTTACCCGGCTCACCAGGGGTTGTGACATTAGCTAAAGTCTGCGAAGTGTTCAGCAGAGGAACAGCATCACGTAAATGGTAAATATTATTGTGTTTTTAGAAAAAAGCTCTTGTGTCTGTTTCTGTCTCACAATTTGATGATGATGGAGTGAAATTAATCAGAACCTGACACCTTATAATAAGAAGTGTCCTTTCTTGTCAAAAAGTAACAAATTGAAGCATGAACAACAACAACACTGAAAGTACAAGGAGGGAGAGGAATGATTTAAAGGGGAAGAGATGAAATGAGGAAAGTGAATTTGAGGAACAGCTTCTGAACCATCACAGGTGTCAGGGCCGGCTCCAGGCACCAGCCTGCCAAGCAGGTGCTTGGGGCGGCCGCTCCGGAGAGGGGCGGCACGTCCAGCTATTTGGCGGCAATTCGGCGGATGGTCCCTCACTCCCGCTCGGAGCGAAGGACCTCCCGCTGAATTGCCGCCGCAGATCGCGATCGCAGCTTTTTTTTTTTTTTTGCGCTGCTTGGGGCAGCAAAAACCCTGGAGCCGGCCCTGACAGGTGTTAGTCTGTAGTGTGTCCTCCAAAGGGCAGTAGTGAAAGCACCAATTTATGAGACACACCCCAAGTCTACACGAGACAGCTGCAGGAGCTGGATTCAAGCTAACAGCAGCAGTGAAGACAGTGCAAACTTTAAGGCAGGCTATGAGTGGAGTCCATAACCAGGGTCTCTGCTGGGCTTGTACTACCGTGCTGAAGGCCGTGCTGTGGTGTCTGCACTGCTATTGTTACTCACACTGACTGGATTCAAGCTAGTTCGGGTAGGCTAGCTTGTGAACAGCTTTTGCTGTGTAGATAAACCCCTAAAACCCTGGGATCAGAGAAAGCACTGCAGAATAGACTCAAGAGGAGACGCCCTGATTTCAGTCAGCCACTGGTGTACTTGCACCCATGCAAACCCTCAGTGTAGACAGGCAACTGGTACTTGCCCTGGGGCAGCTTATTCCTAGTTAAAAGCAGGCTAAGCTGCACCGTTACAAATGGCTGCCTGTAGCAGCTTGCCTTGTCTACACCAAGGGTTTGCACTGATGGCAGTAATGGCCAGAGCAGTAAGGTCTTTCCCCTTCTAACTTCTATGAGTGTGTGAAAGAGGATCTCACATTTTAATTTGTTAGTAAGTTGAACCCAGCTCTGCAGACTAAACAGATATGCTTAGCCATCCATTTGATGAGAACATAAGAACGGCCGTACTGGGTCAGACCAAAGGTCCATTTAGCCCAGTATCCTGTCTTCCGACAGTGGCCAATGCCAGGTGCCCCAGAGGGAATGAACAGAATAGGGAATCATCAAGTGATCCATCCCCTGTCGCCCATTCCCAGCTTTTGGCAAACAGAGGCTAGGGACACCATCCCTGCCCATCCTAGCTAACAGCCATTGATGGACCGATCCATGAACTTATCTAGTTCTTTTTTGAGCCCTGTTATAGTCTTGGCCTTCACAACATCCTCTGGCAAAGAGTTCCACAGGTTGACTGTGCGTTGTGTGAAGAAATACTTCCTTTTATTTGTTTTAAACCTGCTGCCTAGTAATTTCATTTGTTGACGTCTAGTTCTTGTGTAATGAGGAGTAAATAACACTTCCTTATTTACTCTCTCCACACCAGTCATGATTTCATAGACCTCTATCATAACCCCCCTTAGTCGTCTCTTTTCCAAGCTGAACAGTCCCAGTCTTTTTAATCTCTCCTTATATGGAAGCCATTCCATACCCCCAATCATTTTTGCTGCCCTTTTCAGAACCCTTTCCAGTTCCAATATATATATATTTTGAGATGAGGAGACCACATCTGCACGCGGTATTCAAGTTGTGGGCGTACCATGGATTTATACAGAGGCAATATGATTTCCATTCTAACCACTGAAATACACAAATACATGGCATTGTTCTATGACTATCTGTATCAAAATTTGAACACTGAGGGCCTGGGGTCTGATCTGCACATAGAACTTGTACACCTAGATGTTCTAATGGTCCCCTCTAGCCTTAAACTCTGTGATTCTAGGACAATGATTTATTTAAAGCAGTGCAACCCCCCTGTGTGAACAAACTTATTTTGGTGTAAACCAGACTTAGGCCTGGTCTACACTAGGCTTTTATGTCGACTTTAGCGCCGTTATATCGAATTAACCCTGCACCCGTCCACACCAGGAAGCCATTTAGTTCGACATAAAGCTCTCTTTAAATCGATTTCTGTAATCCTCCCCAACGAGAGGAGTAGCGCTAAATTCGACATGGCCATATCGAATTAGGCTAGGTGTGGATGGAAATCGACGTTAATAGCTCCGGGAGCTATCCCACAGTGCACCACTCTGTTGACGCTCTGGACAGCAGTCCGAGCTCGGATGCTCTGACCAGCCACACCCCCGGGAAAATTTGAATTCATTTTCATTTTCCTGTCTGGGCAGTTTGAATCTCAGTTCCTCTTTGGACATCGAGGGGAGCTCAGTAGCAGTGGCAACTATGCAGAGCTCTCCAGCAGAGATGGCCGTGCAATCCAATAGAAAGAGGGCCCCAGCATGGACTGATCGGGAAGTCTTGGATCTCATCGCAGTGTGGGGCGATGAGTCCGTGCTTTCAGAGCTGCGCTCCAAAAGAAGGAATGCTAAGATCTACGAGAAGATCTCCAAAGCCATGGCAGAGAGAGGCTACAGCCGGGATGCAACGCAGTGCCGCGTGAAAATCAAGGAGCTGAGACAAGGCTACCAAAAAACCAAAGAGGCTAACGGACGCTCCGGATCCCAGCCCCACACATCCCGTTTCTACGAGGCACTGCATTCCATCCTGGGAGCGGCCGCCACCACTACCCCACCCCTGACCGTGGACTCCGAGGATGGGATCATGTCGGACATGACAGCGGACGGGGAAGAGGAGGAAGGAGATGAGGAGGACGAGGCAGTCGACAGCGCTGGCACCGCTGATTTCCCCGACAGCCAGGAGCTCTTCATCACCCTTACCGAGATCCCGTACCAACCGTCCCCATCCCTTACCCCGGACACAGAATCAGGGGACGGATCAAGCAGTAAGTGCTGTAAACATGTAAACATTTATTTAAAACAGAACGGTAATATTTATACTATTAACAATGTATATTTATAAAAGTGCTGTAAACTAGTAAAAAAATAATCAGGTACAAAACAGGAATATTTACAAAGGTAACAAATGGGTTTTGCATGATTTCTCTGTCTTAGGCTCTTCTCAATTTAGTCCCAAGTATTTTAAAAAAATTTCACAATGTCCGTTACTACATGATTCCCAGGCCCAAGACGCTCCACTCCAAAGTCCCAGTGCACCTACGCGAAAATCCGGTCAATGTGGCCGGGGATCGACGAGAAATCCTCGTAGGAGAACTCCTCGTAGGTCTCGTGGAGGTAGAGCTCAAGCCTGTTGATCAGGTTCCGGGGTAGGGCGATCTTAGTGGGCCCTCCGTGGTAGCAGACATGTCCCCTCCATGCCACAATCAGGTACTCGGGGATCATGGCCCGACATAGCATGGCGGCATACGGCCCCGGTTTCTGCATGCTTTCCCGCAGCATGCGTTCTCTCTGGGTGTCCGGGATCCTCAGGAGGGTGATGTCGCTCATGACGCCCTGCTTTGAATTAGGGAGGGGACTGTTAGTATTGGGACTGCTTTACAGCCACGCGGTGGAGGGAGAGGGGCAGCATACAGGGATCTTTCCCTGGGACAGCCGCGAGGGGGTGGGACAGGGGCAGAGTTGATGCTGTCCTGATTGCTGGCAGCAGAGACTGGCATTGCTTTCAATGTGAAAGGAGGCCAGTGCTACTGCTGGAGTTTTAAGCAGCCACAAGTCTGCGGCTTACCATTATTGCCCGCTCCAGAAGTTCAGGTCTCCAGCCACAGTTCTCTGAACACTCCAAGACCTCCGCAAGTCCACAGGCACTGAAGGCGACGGCCGAAAATTCGACCTTGTCCTGAGTGCGCATGTGAGAGGTTCAGTGCATGGTCTTGTTCACAGAGAAAGACTAGGTTCTTTGTATACAATTTCATTTATCTGTCTCAGGAATTCACTCCCTTTTTAAAATTCACACAGACACATCTGCGACTGTCTCCCAACCCAGCCTGTCAGCACACTCCCAGAGGCTAGCGCAGATTAGGCGGAGGAAGAAGAAGACGCGTGAAGACATGTTCACAGAACTAATGGGCTGCTCCCGAGCCCAGGCAGCCCAGCAGACACAGTGGAGGGAGAACTTGTCACAAATGCACCGAGCAGTCATGGAACGGGAGGAGAGGTGGCGTCAGGAGGACCAACAGGCTACTGAAAAGCTGCTTGGACTAATGAGGGAGCAAACGGACACGCTCCGGCGCCTTGTGGATGTTCTGCAAGACCGGAGGCAGGAGGACAGAGCCCCGCTGCAGTCTATCTGTAACCGCCCTCACCCGCCACCAAGTCCCACACCACCCTCACCCAAAGTCCAAAGAAGGAGGGGCGGCAAGGGCCGTTAAAACTTTCAATCAACCCCTGCAGACTGCTCTAGCAGTAGAAGGCTGACATTCCCCAAAATTTCATAAGTCCTTTCCTACCCACCTCACACAAGCCCCCGTCCAAGTTTCACCCCCCACGTTTCATGTCTGGTTCGCAATAAAATGTTTGTTTCTGTTCATTACTGTTTCAGTCAGGTTCTTTTGAGGGAGAGTCTGTCTGGAGGGGGGGAAGGGGCTTGGTAATTGG